>NC_035436.2:11934331-12289805 GCF_002127325.2 Helianthus annuus
TTCAAAGAACGCATTAAAAGGGAATACTACACGCGTGATGACATCCACAAGTTGGAAGTGGAGCGTTACCATTTGAAAATGACGGGGTCAGAAATTGAAGCTCATACGAAACGGTCGAACGAACTGGCCATCCTGTGTCCAACCATGGTGGACCCTCCAAGCAAGCGTATCGAATTGTACCTCAAGGGTCTAGCCTCAGAGGTTCAGAGCCATGCTGCATCGGCTAACCTCGATAATAACCAAGACATTCAGCGTCTTGCTCATCACCTCACGGATCAAGCAGCGGAACAGAACAGGCTGCCTAGTTGTATCAGCGCTATTACTACCGCTATCACTTCTGCTACTCCCGCTACTACTAGTGACAACAAGCGGAAATGGGATGGGTATCCCAGCAGGGGGTTCCGCTACCGTTCAGTCTCAAGCACAGCAGCAGCGCAAGAATAGTAATCACCAGAGCCGAGCCAGCCAACTTCTGGTGATTTGGGGCAGGGTGGATATCGGGGAATTCACCCAATGTGTAACCAATGCAACAGACACCACGGTGGTTAGTACAACAAGGGACGTTGCCAGAGGTGTCTCAAGATGGGCCATGAAGCTAAGGATTCAGGAGCCCACGGCCTGCAAATCAGAATCTCCAGCAGCAAAAGCAAGCAGAAATCCTATGCAAGAAAAAGATTGTTCGTATTCTCCGTTCTGGTCAAGAACCCCTCGAAGTTCAAGGTGACAGGAGTGGTGCAGTGGTAGGCATCATCTCTTTCTTGAAGGCTCAGAAGTGTCTGCGGAAGGGTCACACCGCAATCTTGGCGCTCGTTTCGGATGCATCAGTGAAGGAAAAGAAACTGGAGGATATTCCAGTTGTACGCGACTACCCTCAGGTGTTTCCTGAAGACTTACCTGGCTTACCGCCTCACCGTCAGGTCGAATTTCAAATCGAGCTCGCTCCAGGAGCAGCACCCATAGCTCGCGCACCATATCGTCTAGCTCCATCAGAATTGGAGGAACTGTCAAAGCAGCTACAAGAGCTCTTGGAAAAGGGCTTCATTCGTCCAAGCTCTTCGCCTTGGGGAGCTCCAGTACTTTTCGTGAAAAAGAAGGACGGTACCTTCAGGATGTGTATCAACTACAGGGAACTGAACAAGGTGACGGTGAAGAACCGTTATCCACTTCCACGCATAGATGATTTATTCGACCAGTTGCAAGGGTCGTGCTACTATTCGAAGATAGACCTGAGGTCAGGTTATCATCAGCTGAGAGTCCGGGAGGAGGACGTCTCCAAAACAGCATTCAGAACTCGCTACGGCCACTACGAGTTTCTTGCCATGCCGTTCGGGTTAACGAACGCACCTGCCGTATTTATGGACCTTATGAACAGGGTGTGCAAACCCTATCTTGACAAGTTCGTCATTGTTTTCATCGACGACATCCTGATCTACTCTAAGAGTCAGGAGGAACACGAGCAGCACCTACGCCTTATTTTGGAACTCCTTCGGAAGGAACAGCTGTACGCTAAGTTTTCGAAATGCGACTTCTGGCTTCGTGAGGTCCACTTCTTAGGCCACATAGTGAACAAGGATGGGATCCATGTCGATCCATCCAAGGTAGACTCGATCAGAAACTGGCCTGCACCACGTACTCCAACGGAAATACGCCAATTCTTGGGTTTGGCGGGTTACTACAGACGGTTTATTAAAGACTTTTCAAAGATTGCTCAGCCGCTTACACTACTGACACAGAAGGGTGTCACCTACCGATGGGGCAACACACGGGAAGCTGCTTTTCAGCACTTAAAGGATAGACTTTGCAGTGCACCTATCCTCTCATTGCCAGAAGGCACGGACGATTTTGTGGTCTATTGTGATGCATCCATCCAGGGTCTTGGATGTGTGTTAATGCAGCGCGACAAGGTCATTGCTTACGCCTCGCGCCAACTTAAGATTCACGAACGAAATTACATGACGCACGATTTAGAGCTGGGAGCTGTTGTTTTCGCACTCAAGATATGGCGACACTACCTGTACGGTACCAAGTGCACAATTTACACCGATCACAGGAGTCTCGAGCATATCTTCAGGCAGAAGGAATTGAACATGCGTCAACGACGATGGGTTGAACTACTGAACGATTACGAATGCGCCATCAAGTACCATCCAGGCAAAACCAATGTTGTGGCTGACGCTCTCAGTCGGAAAGACACTTTACCTCGGCGCGTGCGAGCGCTACAGCTTACGATTCAGTCTAGCCTTCCTACACAGATACGAGATGCTCAGGCAGAAGCATTGAAATCAGAAAACGTCGGGGCTGAAGCCCTACGCGGCTCAAGGCAACGATTAGAACAGAAGGCAGACGGCGCCTACTATGTAACGGGGCATATTTGGGTCCCGCTTTATGGCGGTCTACGCGAGCTGGTAATGGATGAAGCTCACAAGTCTCGTTACTCGGTACATCCAGGGTCGGACAAAATGTACCACGACATCAGAACTACTTATTGGTGGCCTAGCATGAAGGCCCACATTGCCACGTATGTCGGCAAATGCTTGACCTGTGCAAGAGTCAAGGCAGAGTATCAGAAACCAGCGGGCCTACTTCAGCAACCCACGATACCGCAATGGAAATGGGAAGAAATTTCCATGGATTTCGTTACAGGCCTACCTAGATCCCAGCGGGGGAATGATACCATATGGGTGATCGTGGATCGACTCACCAAGTCTGCACACTTCCTAGCTATAAAGGAAACAGATAAGTTCTCCACTCTCGCAGACATCTACCTTAAAGAAGTTGTTTCGAGGCACGGGGTGCCCACCTCCATCATTTCGGATCGGGATGCACGATTCACATCAGAACTATGGCAAGCGATGCACAAATCTTTCGGCTCACGGTTAGACATGAGCACAGCATATCACCCTCAGACGGATGGGCAGTCTGAGCGAACGATCCAAACTCTTGAAGACATGCTTCGGGCATGCGTTATTGATTTCGGCAACGACTGGGAAAAGCACCTCCCTTTGGTGGAGTTCTCGTACAATAATAGTTATCACACCAGCATACAAGCCGCTCCATTCGAGGCATTGTACGGGCGTAAATGCCGGTCACCTCTCTGTTGGGCAGAGGTGGGGGATAGTCAGATCACGGGTCCAGAGATTGTAGTGGACGCCACAGAAAAGATAGCACAGACATGACAACGCATGGCGGCAGCACGCGACCGTCAGAAAGCCTACGCGGACAAGCGTAGAAAGCCTTTGGAATTTCAGGTCGGGGACCGGGTTTTACTTAAAGTCTCACCCTGGAAGGGTGTGGTTCGTTTTGGCAAACGGGGCAAACTCAATCCGCGGTATGTCGGACCGTTCGAGATCACGGAGAAAATAGGCAAGGTGGCCTACAAGTTGAACCTACCAGCTGAACTTGGTGCAGTTCACAACGTCTTTCACGTGTCGAATCTGAAGAAGTGCCTATCAGATGAGACCCTCATAATTCCTTTTAAGGAACTCACTATCGACGAGCGGTTGCAGTTCGTCGAGGAACCAGTTGAAATCACGGACCGGGATGTGAAGGTCCTCAAACACAAGAGAATCCCTCTTGTTCGAGTTCGTTGGAACTCCAAACGTGGCCCAGAGTACACCTGGGAACGCGAAGACCAGATGACAGAAAAGTACCCCCAGTGACTCGGAACCAATACAACCACTACTGAGGCTGAAGCTACTACTGCGGAATTTCGGGACGAAATTCCAGACCAACGGGGGGAGGATGTGACACCCCAGGAAAACCAGTGAACGATATAACTTATCTAGCTTCCTCAGTGAGTGAGTACCAAATTTCGGGACGAAATTTCTTTTAAGTTGGGGATAATGTGACAACTCGTATTTCAGAACCCTTCGTTGTACTTTGAAGTAACCGGTGTGAGCGCTATGTGATTAACTATTGTGATTGTTTGCGATAAAAATGTTATGTTTTATTATATGATAGGTGTAATGAGATTATAGTGTGTTATGTTTATACGTGTAACATATGTGAATCGCACAATGAATAACCGATTGCACAATACACCTCCGAGTCGCACAACATTCTTTCAATCACCTTGGGCTAGCCCTCGGCCCAAACGAAACCCGAGATTTGGGCTCGGCTCACTCATTAGATGCATGTACGCTTACAGCCTTGTGTATTCCTTCATAATACTTCATGATACAAAACGCACAAAACCCTAAACACATCTCCTCTCTCTCAAAACCGCGACGGCAGTTGACTTCCTCGAGGTTTCTCTTTCCACCGTTTCAAGCACCTCCGGTTAGTTATATGATTGAATTATTCATAATTGCTTTGTTGGCCCAATATCCCATACTATTGCATGTGAGGTTTAGATAGCCATCACCTCCTTGTCGGCCATTGTGCTTTAAGTTGCATGAGATTTCATAGTGTATGCATGTGCATTGTTAGTAAATTAATAACTAAATATATGTGTGCATATAATTCGGATTTGGTCGAATATTATATTGATGGGATTGTTGGAAATAGCTTTATGTTACCAAACGAATTAGGGAATCATGTAAGACAAAAAAAAATTGAATTGATTGATCTGATTCGTACATGGATGAATGTGGGCTGTTGATAATTAAATTTGAGCAATGTCACAATTAAGGACACGTTGGATCGCATGAACCATGCTATATTTTTTAGTTGTATGAGCAAATAGGAATTTTGTTGGTGATGGCTATTTTGCGAAAACTTGTGCCATTGAATCTGATATAGAAGAGGATGATTTACATGTGGTTGTGAACTGTTCATGATTGAGAATAATTAGGGCCTATATGAATTGACTCATTAATTAGTGAATGTCTAACTGATTTGATAAATGCATGATTTGAAAACTGTTAGTATTGTTTGATCTTCGTGAAAAGAGAAACTGTTAATGATTAATGTTTGCGAGAATTAGGGAAGTAATGATAGAAACTTGTAATTAAATTAATGGAAATTTGTAACAAATTGCCATTAATTCACGGCATTAATTGGCACCACACACACTTGTGCGATCACACAATATGGATCAGTCGCACAATATGGTTGCCATCGCACAAGGGTAACAAATCGCACAGCCCGTTGTGAGTCGCACAAGGTTGTGCTGGACGCACAACAGGCTGGGGCCGGACATCTATTGGGTTTCATCCGTTGAATTGCACAAGGCAATTGGGCTCGTACGACCTCAAAAGCCCAATCATTAGAATCGCACAAATGGGTCTTAAATGCGAACTGTATGCTACTGCTTAACGTGCTAGGTGTTGATTAGTTAGTTGCCATGATACTACGTGTCTGCCATGATCAATTCTATGAATGTGAACTGTTGTTTCATGTGTGAAGTGTATACGTGTTACTCGAACCAAAACCTGACTTGTATGGTAACCCTGTTAGGACGTGGTTGACCACTCTTAGTTCAAGAAACCTTTTGTGTATCTGCCGAGCAAACCAAGGTGAGTTCACACAGCCAAGGCATGGGGTTCCCAGGGTGGGAATGGGATTGGATGATTATTACGTGCGTACTTAGTTAATGGAACCTAATGATATGGTCCTCAGGGTGAGGATGGTAAATGATAAGATACGGCTAGACTAGTATACCTACTTGAACTGATCTTCGCACACACGCCAAGGGTTGGCTGCGATAATTATGACTGATCTTCGCACACATGCCTTAGGAAGGCTGCGAACTATACATATTAGAACTTCGCACACATGCCAGGGTGGCCAGCGATACAAATATACATAGTCTAGGATATTTGGGAGTATTAACCCAAATCTTCGCATACATGCCGAAAGGGCCCGCGATGGAAACCAATACTATACATGAACAATGAACGAACATAATACGACTCATACAATTACTATTACTGAACTTACTTTCTGTGAACTCGCTCAACTAGTTGTTGACTCTCTGCTGCATGCCTTGCAGGACCTTAGGTACTTTATGGAGCTTGCATAGGGAGGAGCAGGTCGTTGTGGGATACGGATCGCGAACGATATTTGAACTTATAACTTATTTTGGGTTTTCATTATTATGCTTCCGCTACTTAAACAAAGTTTGGTTTTGAACATCAATCATGTCGTGATGAATTACCTTATCTACTTTTTATTTATATGCTATGTTTGATATGATTGATGGCTTGATCCTGGTCAGTCACGCTCCCAAGCGGTAGTACTCGCGCGTGGATTTTGGGGGTGTGACATCGCTAACGTCAAATTCTAGGGGCATGCGTCTTCTATCGGCGTAACTTTTCTGTCTACATCGAGCTTTCAACAAGTTGTCTCGAATTTGGAGGAATTTGTCAGTCGTTTCTTGCAATAGCTCAGGACCGGTTAATTGCGAGTGACCGATCTCGTGCCACACAATAGGCGATCGACATCTTCTTCCATCTAAAGCCTCGAATGGTGCCATCTGGATGCTGGTATGATAACTGTTGTTGTACGAGAATTCGACTAGCGGCAGGTATTTATTCCAATTGCCACCGAAGTCTATGACACACGCACGGAGCATGTCTTCAAGAGTACGGATCGTTCTTTCAGTCTGTCCGTCGGTTTGAGGATGGAATGCAGTACTTAAGTTAAGCGACGTACCGAGAGCTGCTTGAAACGTTTCCCACTATCGCGAGGTAAACCGAGCATCACGGTCAAAAATGATGTCACGAGGTGTACCATGATTACAAATGATCTCGTCGGTGTAGATTTGGGCTAATCGTTCTACCTTGTAGTCTTCCCGTATTGGCAAAAAGTGGGCTGATTTGGTTAAGCGATCAACAACAACCCATATTGCTGTCGTGACCTGATGGCGTGGGCAGAAGTTTGGTGATGAAGTCCATAGCTATACTCTCCCATTTCCACATAGGGATTGGGGGTTGTTCGAGTAAGCCAGAGGGCCTTTGATGTTCAGCCTTAACCCTTGCACAAGTCAGGCACTTCCCAACATAAAGAGCGATATCCCTTTTCATTCCCGGCCACCAGTACTTGTAACAGAGATCCTAGTACATTTTATCGGCACCGTGATGAATAGAATACCGGGATTTGTGGGCTTCGTCAATCAGAATTTGTCGTAAATTGGTCCGCTTCGGGATCCAAATTCGGTCCATAAAATGGAAAATCCCATTCGATTTGCTTATAAGCTGAGCTCCATCATGGTAGATTCGTTCCTTCTTCAAAGTGCGTTCATTAAAACAGGCATGCTGGGCTTTGCAGATTAAAGTTTCGAGGTTGTATTGGGCTTGGGTATCGCGAATGCTGAGCAAATAACTTCGCCTGCTGAGTGCGTCGGCAATGACGTTTGCCTTGCCTGGGTGATAACGAATTTCGCAGTCGTAATCGTTGAGAAGTTCTACCAATCGGCGTTGACGCATATTAAGTTCTTTCTGATCAAAGATATGTTGTAGGCTCCTATGATCGGTGAAGATCGTACACTTGGTACCATACAGGTAGTGTTGCCAAATCTTTAACGCAAAAACAACTGCGCCTAGCTCGAGATTATGGGTCGTATAGTTCTTCTCGTGGATTTTGAGCTGACGAGATGCGTAAGCTATAACCTTGTCCCGTTGCATGAGAACACAACTAAGACCAAGGTTGGAAGCATCACAATAGACAATGAAACTGTCATTTCCGTCGGGCAACGTGAGAACAGGGGCATTGCAAAGCATGTGCTTGAGGGTTTGGAAAGCAGACTCTTGTTCAATTCCCCAAACAAAAGACCTGTTTTTATGCGTGAGAGCGGTAAGTGGCACAGCGATCTTGGAGAACCCTTCTATAAATCGTCGATAATAGACCGTTAGTCCGAGAAAAGAACGGACTTTAGACGGGTTCTTTGGTGTAATCCAATTCTTAACGGCTTCAATCTTCGCAGGATCGACGTGGATACCCTGACTATTAACTATGTGACTCAGGAACTGAACCTCCTCTAACCAAAATTCGCACTTGGAGAATTTGGCATGGAGTTGATTCCCCTGGAGTAGTTCGAGAACCAAACGTAGATGTTGCGCGTGTTCGGATTTCGATTTGGAATAGATCAAGACATCGTCGATGAACACGATGACGAAATGGTCGAGATATAGTTTACACACGCGATTCATCAGATCCATGAAGAACGCGGGTGCGTTGGCTAAGCCAAAAGGCATAACAACGAATTCATAATGGCCGTAGCGAGTGCGAGAAGCGGTTTTGGGTATATCCTCCTCTTGAATGCGTAGCTGGTGATAGCCTGAACGTAGATCGATCTTCGAGAAACACGTAGCACCTTGCAGCTGATCAAACAAATCGTCGATGCGAGGTAGGGGATAACGGTTCTTGATGGTTAACTTATTCAATTCCCGGTAGTCGATACACATCCTGAACGACCCATCCTTCTTTTTAACGAAGAGGACTGATGCGCCCCAAGGAGAGGTGCTCGGGCGAATAAAGCCTTTTTCAAGTAATTCCTGGAGTTGGTTCGAGAGTTCCCGCATTTCGGATGGCGCGATTCAATAAGGGGCTTTGGCTACGGGGTTAGCTCCAGGAATGAGGTCGATACGGAAGTCGATATCATGACTTGGCGGTAATCCGGGCAGATCATCAGGGAACACCTGAGGAAATTCACGGACCACGGGAATGTCTTTAACTTCTGCCTTCCTTTTCTTTTCCTTCTCCGCTACTACAATGTTGGCCAAGAAAGCTCTGTATTCCTTGCGGAGATACTTGCTAGCTTGGACACACGACATGAGCTTGAGACCTTTCGAAGCAGTTTCGCCATAGACACATAGTAAATCACCATTCGCGAGCGAGAATCGAATCATCTTGTCGAAGCACACAACTTCAGCATGGTTTTCACGAAGAAAGTCCATGCCTACTATGACGTCAAAATTTCCGAGTTGCATTGGGATAAGGTCGATTGGGAAGATGTGATTGTTGAGTTCGAGAGTACAATCACGAAGAACAGAATTTACGGCGACAGTTCTTCTAGTAACGACTTCAACATCGAGCGACGAGGAGAGATATGAGCGCTTACGACTAAGGAGCTTTTCAAATTCGAACGACACAAAGCAATTATCGGCTCCAGTATCAAACAGACATGATGTATAAATACCATTCACAAGGAACATACCATTGACCACGTTGTTGTCGGTCTGGGCTTGTCGCACGTTGATGTTGAACGTTCTGGCACGTGCGGCTTGTTGTTGCTGCTGAGGCTGCTGCTGGTGGTGAGGGTCACCACATGTTCGGGCACATGTTCGCAAAGTGGTTAGGGTCACCACATGCAAAGCAGACTCGAGCATTGATCGCGGGTGCCTGAGCCGCTGGTTGGCCTTGCGGGGCTGGGAATAAAGCTTGATGAGCAGTGGCAGGAGTTGCGGGGTTACGGGGACCATAGCGACATTTGGCAGTGAAATGACCGTACAAATTGCAATGAGCGCAGAAACGACTGGCAAGACCCACCGGATGATGATATGAGCATGTCGGGCAGAGTGGGTGGGGACCTGTGTATGCACGCTTTGCTGGCGGTGCATAGGTAGTTGGAGCTGGACGGTGATGGGGCTGCTGCTGGGCCGGTGCGGCCTGGAGAGGAGTAGCAGTGGTAGTGACAACAAAGTTCTTGTTGCTGGAGCTGCTGTTGTGCTTCTTCTTGCGGCGTGATGACTTTGATGGTTGAGCAGTGACGGTGTCGGTGGTCGGTGCAGTGGTGGCTTGGTGTAGAGACTTGGAGGGCTTATCCCAGAAACCAGCTTTTACTCGCTTGTCGTTGATTTCGGCGGCAAGTAAGTCTCTTCAATCGATGAGGTTTTTGCAGCGTGAACAAAATCGGCAACACAGTCGGGTAGAGCTCGAAGGTACTACTTGATTGCTATCTCTGGCGTCTTGACTTGGTCGGGACAGATAATGCTGAGCTGCTTAAAGTAAGCAGTAAAGGCAGCGTTGTCTCCATCCTTCTGCTTGATATTCCAAAACTCGTCCTCCAGCTTTTGGCGTTCATGGGGAGGGCATAATTCGTCTATCATAATGGCTTTCAGCTCTTCCCAAGTCAGCTCATAAGCTGCATCATTTTCTCGTTTGTTTCGTTCGGCCGTCCACCAGTCTAGGGCTCTGGACTGGAAGACACCGGTTGCGTTCAGGGTACGGAGATTTTCTGGACAGCCACTTTGGCGCAAAGTGACTTCAACGGAATCGAACCATTGAAACATAGCTGTTGGGCCATCTTCTCCGGTGAATTCCTTCGGTCCGCATGCCTTGAACTGTTTGAAGCTAAAAACAGTCTTGGCAGCATCTTTGGGAGCTTCAGTCCTCGACTCCTCAGATGACTTGCTAACGTTCTCATACACTTCACTCACCGCCTTTGCCATTTGTTTGGCGATGATAGCAGTAAGACGCTTGTCTCTCTTTTCTTGGCGGGTAAGTGGGGTTCGGTGTCCAGATGACGACATTGTCTGCAACAGACATCGTCGTAGGTCTCAGACACATTGTAATCGAATCTCACCTCACACGTCTACTACTTACTAGAGTCTAGGAACACGTTGGAGCATGTATCTCATCAACACATAAGCACATAACCACGGATTCACGTAATCACAGAAGCACATAAGCACGTAAGCACGTAGGTCACAAAAGCACAGAAACACAGAAACATAGAAGCACAGAAGCACATACGCATTTAATCATAGAGGCAGTCAGAATACAGAAACCTATCATTCAAAGTCTGCAATTGCTCGAGTATAGCGATCTCGTCTATCGTAACGATTAGTATAGTATATGCGTATTAGTATGGCGAGTATCCTAGCGTACTGCGTTTCCTTTTAGTAGTAACGATTTGTTAACGTTTTGAGGTAGAGAAGCAATGCGAGTCGTGTGTGTCGATCGAAATAGGTGTAATAATCGAATAAATCTTAAAATTTTAAACATATAAACAGCTAAACACATATAACACATGAAATCAACGAGTCATCAGAGTCAGCAGTTGCGGGCTCAGAATCGAAAGCTCATAAAAATCGAGAGATAGATTGTCTTCGGCTACTAGACATTGACTACCCAAAGCGATTCGACTATTCACAAGGATCCGTCGTACACATGTTGACTTTCAAGATAAGGCCTCTGCCTCGAGTCTTGGGTATCCGGCGCAAATCCCTTTAGTCATACTGCGAGTTCAGATCGTTGGAGTCCGTCGAGACTTTGGTGAGAGTTTTGGCAAAATCCATGGACAAGTCGTCAAGGTTAGGGTTTCACCCCTGGCTTGCCAACTTTCCCTGGTTTTTAGTAAAATAGAGGAGATTATTCATCAAAATATGGATTTCACTCCTGGTTTGGTATAATTCTCCCCGTTGATAAGTAAAATGCGGGTTGATCAAGCAAATTTTTGTCGAGAATTTTGCGGTTTTCACACCTAATCCCGGCTAATTCACTTGTCCTTTAGTCAAAAATTCGAGTGCAGTGATAGTGTAGTGTAGGTGAGTATAGCGAAGAATAGTAATAAGCTCATACATAATCCCTAATGGGCATGTACAAGTCGGTCTATTGGGTCCTAACTATAGACTAGGTCTTTAAGACATCGACCCGGACTAGGTCGAGTCTGCCTAATTCCCTATAGATGGCTCTGATACCAATCTGTCACACCCCAACCGATGGCGGAAACATCGGGGCGCGGCACTGAGCGAAACAGATTGTCCAGAAGTTTCCATAACAATTATCATTACTATCCAATTTAAATAATACGTCCCATACCGTACCTCAAATAGTAAAATAAATTATTACAGACAAAAATCCAGGCAAATATTTCTGTTCCGACAACTCAGATTTAAATATAACAAATTATTAGTCTGCGTCTAGAGACCCTAGCTACAAGATCCACAGATAACTATGCTCTAGACGTTTATTCTAGCCTCGCCTTCCTAGCAGATAAGCCTCCTAATTGCCTGTCACATACGTTAAAATAAAAAAAATACAAATAATGTAAAGGTGAGCATACAAGTTTGATAATAGCATATAGAGTTCGAAATAGTTTACACATAACCAGCACGTACACAGAGGAAAACGAAGCATGTTAATTATCGACATGGATCTATCGATACCAATGACTGCCGGTTGACTGCCCAAGGCAGTTCGCAATACATGATTACCACCGTAATCCATGCAAGTAATTGTCCTTAACAACCCCCGTGTGAACGGGTGCTGAGTCCAAACTATAGTATTATCGTCGTTAAGGCAGGTAGACAGCATTCCACGTGTAAACATAACAACAAACATTCATTTAGTCACGTAATACATGCGGTAACGGTTAGCGTTTAAAGTAATTGAGTAGTGTGTTCGATTGTGATTTAGAATAAGTAACGTATGTAACACCCAAAAGTGCTAAAGCAAAAAGGGTTCGAGTATACTCACAACGATTGATGGATTGAATGGAGCACTTGAAAGTAGGGTTAGCCTGAAGAGTTCGATAACATAACGATGAGCAATGCGTAAAAACGGAAAACGAGTGTTGAAGGTTCGGACGGTGGGTCGATCGGATGGCAGTCCGATCGAACGGCTGTCCGTTCAGTTGACAGTCCATTCGGACAGTTGTCCGGTCGGACGGGAGTCCGATCGGATGGCTGTTCGAGTGGATTGTTTCTTCCTTTGAGTAGGATGTGTTTGTGTATGATGGTTTGACTTTTGAAGCTTTCGTTGTAGCATTTGAAAACATTGAAGTATCTTTACCTTTCAGGTCGGCCGATCGAACGGTCGTTCGATCGGCCGGCTATCCGATCGGTTAGGTACTTCAGTAAATAGGTTCTCAGCAGGATGTCACCTGATCGAACGACTGTTCGATCGGGTGGCACTCCAAACGCGTTGAACATGTTGAAAATCGACTAAGTGTTGAAGCATAGTATCTCATGATCCGAAGGGTAATCCAATCGGACGGTAGTCCGATCGAACAGCAGTTCGTTCAATACTAGACTTCAATGAATTGTTCAAGTGTGGGACCATGTGCTAGCCGATCGGCTGACCTGGTCGATCGGCTGACTGTCCGATCGGCTGGCTGTCCGTTCGGAGCGCAGTCCGATCGGTCAGCATCCTGACCTGGTCGGCCTGTTCGTCTAACGCTTGGCTGTTCTGGTTTGTTTGTCGTTATATCGGGGTATTTTGGCAACGAGTCGAACCATAGAACCCTCGTTCTTACTAGTTTCTCCTGCTCGGACAGGAATCACCCAAATCCGACCGGTGAACAGTTCGGAACAGAGTTTAACGTTTAACCTGAAATCGACGAACCTCGTGGATAGAACTTGAATCCTGGGCCGCACAGCTACTAGGACGATTAGTAAGTTGGCTCAAGCTTCGTTTCTATCGGTTTGAAGGCATTGAGTGTATAAGAGTTGAAAGAAAGTTGGAAAAACCATCTTTCAATCCTTTTCACCGTGTATATGTTTAGATCTATAACAGATCTTTGTTTGTTTATGTGGAAATTGGCTAGATTCAAGTTATTCTTGGTGGACAAAACATGAGGTTCTTCAAGAACACCATGATGACATCATCCTAGAACACTTGAATCTTGATGATTTCACGGTTAGAAATCAAGATTTGAAAGATAGAAAGGTGTAGGAGTGCGTGTAGATCAAGAAAATACAAGATTTAGGATGAAATCTTACCGGAATCGGGAGGAATCTGAGAAAAAGAGGGGAGCACGAGCTGGTTGGTCAGAGGTTGCCAAAAGTAGAAAGTTTGAGGGTGACAAGGGGTATTTATAGGATGCCATAAGAGGAAAGTGCTGGCCGATCGGCCAGGCTGCTCGATCGGCTAGCCTGTCCGATCGGACAGCAGTCCGATCGGCTGGCTATTCGATCGGCTGGTAGTCTGATCGTTCAGCTGCACGATTCGAGTGTTCGATGCGACGATTTTTGATATTTCGATTTCGATTTCGATTGAGGACGATGCGAGTACGATAGAGTTTCCTATTCAAATTACTTTTAATCCCAACTACTATATCTACATACAATCATCCTTATTTCGTATTCGATTTGCGATTGTGGTTCGATTGCGATTGAGTTCGATTACGTTTTGATTGATTCGATTGATTACCACACATAACATAAAGTAAACAGGCACAAGTAACACATAAGGCACACACACGTATAACAATAACCAATCATTGCAATATTCGAGTTTCGAGTTTGATGTTGATTAGTGTAGTTTGTTTATTGATCAATTGTCTTTATCGCATTGTTACTTCCTGCTATTCAAAATCAAAATGCGGTTCGTACTGATAATTAATTCGTTTACTTTGATTTTAGCAACTTACTCCACATAATACAACTAACGTACAAATCAAAATAGACTAAATACAGTCAAAGAAGTCAAAACAGGGTTTGGTTAAGGAGAGATAGACTGCAATTAGCAATATTTTCTCCCTTTAACTTCAATCTTGACTTTGACTTTGACTTTCGAAAACGCGGGGTGTTACACGAAAGTCGCGTAATTTGACTTCTGCTTTGACTTTCAGTTCTGACCCGTTTAAGCATATTTTAGAAATGCCTTAGAGCCTTATTAGGACCAGGTTACATGTTAGTATAACCCTCTATGATTATACAACTTGGTTCATTAGTTATCCGATTCATATGCATGTTTCCGTTAAATGCTTAAATATTGACTATTATGCCCTTTTCACCTTAAAATGTGATTTTGAAAAAGTAAAAGAATAGAAACCTTCATTACTAATTTATAGACTTGTCCCTAAAATTTGACATCAGTTTGAGGTCTAGAATAGGAGTTATGCTCATTAGCGTAAATGAAAAGCTTTTTATTAATTAAACCGCATAATTAGCATATAGCCTATCTAAACCCAATTTTTGATATCAAACTTTTTACCCACTGACGTAATATAATATTTTGGGATTTTTGCAGATTTTTATTCATTTTTAGGTTGAGCATAACATAGGGTTCTAAGCTTGATTCGGATTTTGTCGGTTTTGCCCTTTTGGCTTATAAAATGAGTTTTACAAATCCTTTTGATACCAAACCTTTTTCTACTGATCTAATATGATAAATAAAATATTTTGAGCCTTCTGGAATAATAAAAATATCGGCTTTCCTTTAAAAACCCAGAAATAGCTCAAAATCGTCTTTTTAAGCGTTTTTAACGCATAGTATGTATTAAAACTATTTTAAACATATAAGGTTTGATGCTTACTGATATTTCCAGTAAATTTTTTATATTTTAATAGTAAGCAAAAGTTTTAAACTCAGATTTCCAGTTTTGACCTTTTAGGCTTATGTGAAATTACCAAAATGCCCCTCGGTGCATAGTATGGTTATAATTAATAAATTTCACATATATATGATACCCTACTATTGTAACTTATTAAACTAAGTATTTTTACTGATTATATCAGACCTGTAACTCAGTTTAATATTTAAACTCTTTTATAACCTTTAAAATGACCAAAATGCCCCTTCAGGGCATAGTTTGAGTTTAAAATCATTTTAGGCATAATAGAAGATATCTTACTGATGTCACAACATATTTAAGTCATTTTAACTTAAGAAACCTGTATATGACTCGTATGCTTACCCGTTACGCATTATTCGCGTTCGGTTCGGTTTATGTAACTATTTTGCATATATTGACCAAAACGGGTCAAACCTTATCATTTTTGTCTCAAAATCCAGAATGTGTTTATTTTACCCATATTGTACAAGTATTCAAACTTGTCGGGTCTAAATCACATTCTATTTCGGTCTTTGCTTATTCATGCGTTTGAACCGAATCTTCCGTTAAAACTAATCGGTCTAAGTTTAGGCTTATTTAAAGACCCGTTAGGAATCTAATAGGTTATTATAAACCTTCGTTCCAGAATAGGAGACCCGGTAAAAGCTACGTGCACTTGCTCTTTGTGATTATTACTTGCAAAGGTAAATACTTTTAACTTATTTTCCCTTATACGGGCTTGGGGTACGGTATATAAAATACCGCTTGGTCGGGCATTGAATTGTTAATCGTATGAAGGTTAAACTCATTGAGATAACCCGTTTAAATTGTTTTGTTGCTTAAAACCTTTGGGGGGTTAATGACCATGTCCTGGATATCCTTGGCATCATTCACAGAAATGGCCACGACCTTAGCACGGGGTGAAGGCATATCACCCGCCAGTGCATTTAAAAATAAAAAGATATAACCGCCCGTTTTGAGAATAACTCGCCGCGGGACTATATCATGTGGTGTGTCTATTAATCCTTAACCCGGTGTTCAGCCCAGGCTACTGAACGTATAAGAAACATGTAATTCTTTTACAAGTTTATATATAAATAATTATCCCAAGTTATAAAATCTTTTGTGCCTTGTGCATTAAAATAAATTTTTAAAACATTTTCAAAATGAGTCAGTTAAATTGTATTTACCAGTGTAAACTGACGTATTTTCCTAAAAAGGCTAAGTGCAGGTACTAATCGGAATAGGCTGGTCTCTCCTAGCATCAAATAGAAGTCTTGCAAGCTTAGATGCCTTTAAAATCTGCGAACAAAGTTTCCTTTTTATTTGATCCGCCTGTGGATCTGTTTCAGCCATTTTGTGATACTTAATATTACATTTTATTCGGTTGAAATAAATCTATCTTTTTGCTTCCGCTGTGCATTTAAATTTGTGTTGTTTGACTATGATGATATCAACTACGTCACGATACTCCCCACTGGGCCCACCGGCAATACATGGAAATATCGGGGTGTGACAAGGTGTTTGTGGCATCTCTTTCTATTTCGTTTTGTAAGCCTATAAAATGGCACTACTTGTTTAAGGCAATGTAAGAATGAAAAGCAACTAGTAACTCTAAATTTCTTCAAGTTTCTTTCTATATTTCCTAAAATCATTCATAGGGGTCTTGGTCCACATCTATGAACGCTCAAAACCAACCCACGGTTATTTTGTCAAGACTGGAACGAGTCGTTGAATCCAAGGACGGAGGATAATGGAGGCCCGGGTATGTCCCGGTCCCGCCGAGTTTTCGCGCGCAGTATTAATTTTATCATATATTTGTTTTTTATAGTGTACAATATTTGATTTTTAAGAGTCCCCCCGACCCCGATTTGGATTTTTAGAGTCCGGCCCCCACCGAGTTTCCGTTCAAGCTCTGGCCACTGGTTGAATCGAATCGCATCTAGTATTGCTCGGATGATCGACCTTCTCAAAAAAACCGACCCCGACTCCTCGCCCCTGCTCCAAAGGCAACTTTAGCTGCCACACTACTGCCACCACCAGTTTCCGCTCTCTCGCCATTACCAGTTTTCACTACCGCACCACCAACCATGTCACCTTCTTCCGCCACACCAACACAAACTATAGTCGTAATTGTGCCACCAAGAACAACCCCTGATGACGGGGGTAGCCCAAACCTAAATAAAATGACTAAGAATACATGACAGCTTGAAAGGTTAAAAGGTTCAAAGGTTCAAAACCCGGGAACTGAGCTAAAGCAGCACGTGTACAGTAATCAGTCATGTCTCTGATTACTTCAACAACCCTCCCAGCCGCAAAAGTAGAACAAGTGCACAGGGTGTAGTCTTTGACCCGCAGGTCCAAACGCTTCAACCCCTAAAAGGGTAAGTCCCCCACTGCAAGCATGTTTCACTAGTCAATGGTTTCTTCTTTGGGCGATGTCCTTCCCTATATAATGACACTTCATTTAGTGCTGAGGGACATTCTGATCAGCTCTGATTCCATTGGGATCTCTGGACTTTCCTCTTGAGTACTTGTTCCATGCAAGTATCTCTTCTTTGCATTCAACACACACATTTCCATTGCTCTCACATCCGAAGTTGAACACACTTCAGTGGAGGATCTCGAGCAAACAACAAAATCTAACTAATGAACCTCTCTCCACGTCTTGCAAACGTGGGGGGACCCCACGACCTGCGTTAGGCAAACCGGAACCCTCCAACCCTTTTGCCTAACCAGCTTAGCTACTACCATTGGTCTAGTATTTGTTGCATCAACAAGTTGGCGCCCACCGTGGGGCTACGCCACTGATTTTCTTCAAAAGACCTAGTAGTGTAGCTCCATTTCTACTCAGAAATCAGCATGTCGGAAGGTGAGTCTCCGGGAGAGGTAAACCAAATCCCACGTACCTCTGCCCCAAACACTAGCCAAACTCCTGTGGCTATACCAACCTCAATCTCAACACCGGGAAGCACTCCAACTGGACCGAATTTCTCACTTTCCAAACGCCGACACCATCTCGTTCCGGAGTACCATCTCCCAATGTTGGTGCCTCTAACACCCCTCACGTGTTGACCTTACTCCCGAAGGGGTTGCTAATAACTTTCTTGTTGGATTTGAACCCTACCAGAGGAACAGATAATGTAAAGCCAAAACCAGATCACATCAGAGAACTACTATAAGCAGCAGTTTACTCTTTGCTTTCCCCTTGACAGTGGCATTATAACAGCTGATGGATCTTAAGTACTGCTCACTACAACAACTGATGAACCAAACACTGTTGCTCTATCTACTGCTGTTTCTTAAGTACTGCTGAAGACACAAGCACTGCCCACTCAAAGACTGATCACCTTTGAAGAAAGCACTGATGTTCAAGTAATCAGTGCTTAGGCTACAACAGTGGAACGTGAACAGTGTTAGAATTGTTTTGTATTGTATTATCAATCAGTTGTTAGACATCAGTAGTTTTGTATAGATCAGTGTTTATAGGTTGTTAGGCTGTTAGAAGTCACTATCATGGTGATGTCAGCTAAGATGCTTCAGTGGTTTGGTTTGCCTATAAATGTAACAGTACCCTGTACTGTTACATTTGATTGACTGAGTGGTTTCTTCTTCTTCAGTCGAATCCTTTCATCTTGTGCAACCAACCTTGGGGTATCAGGCTGAGGGGGAGCATAGTATTGTAAGCATGCTTGTAATCTTTTGATTTTCATTGTAATCATTCAACTCAAAGTAAAACAAGTGTTTAAACATACTATTCTCTTCTATATTTGTGTTTACAAAGTTTGTATACAATTCCGCTGCACTTTACATAATTTTATATTCACTGAATGTTCATTTTGTACAAACAAACATAATCATGTCAGCCTCGGATCCTAACAATTGGTATCAGAGCCTGGACAGTCAAATTCGATCTAACAATCAATTTGACATAACAGTTTAGCTCACAATTCATTGATACTAAGGTTGGTCGTATTTCAGTTGAAAAACAGAGTAACGAGAAATCATGTTCAAAATGATGACTCAAAAGCTCTGTAAAACAACCAAGATGTCATAAGATTCAGAAATCTCATACAACTGTTGATGTCATGCACAAATCACTCATAGTTTCCAGATCTGGAAACTTATCTGAAAACTATGGTGTGTTCATCTTCATTCAAAATTGATTTCAACTGTTGTTATGAAATTTGTGATGTTTTCATATTTTACACTAAAGTATGCACCTCAGATCAGCAAAACCTATGTTCATCTAAACACTAGTGTTCTGCTGACGTAGAAAGAGGGAAATAAAGCTTTAGTCAAAATTCTTATGTACTCAAAGGCAGGTTGAGAATCCTCAAAAGGACCAAATCAACTTTGTCAAAACACATTAAGAAAATAAGGTGTCAAAACAGTCCTAATCATATGTAATGTGAGATCTGGTAATAAAACATGCACAAATGTGGCCAGATCTCTCAAAACATTACTTCAAAATGATTCTGGACTAAGCTTGTTCAAAATAAAATCTCCCAGTGAGTATTTCTGAACATGTGAATGGAAAGGGTAAATAGGGAAAAGGGAAATGAACAAATCTCAAAGTGTGGTTATCTCAAAACTTTTGAATCCAAAAGAAAAAGAGAATAAGCATAAAACACTTATGAGGTCAAAGTTTGGGTAAACAGTGGCCATCATGCAACTGAGTGCTTTCATCAAATACAGGAATTGTTCAGGTAACTATGGCATCTCCAGTGATTGTCCTTAGAAGAAGAATTTACAATCAATTGTCAAGAAAATGACCCCAAACAATGGTCAAAATAACTTGAGAATGATATGATCATGAACTTATTTGAAAAGCTGTTAGATCCTTTTGATGATTTTCAAAACTTCCTTTAATTTTTAAAGGGTGTTTTCTCTAAATAAAACCAGATATATATATATATATATATATATATATATATATATATATATATATATATATCACTTTTTATAAAATATATTTTGTACTTTTACTCATTTTTGATAGTAAAAGTTCATCTCTGGTCAGGATGCAATTTCCTTATTTTTGTGTGAAATTACTATCCTTAAATCTGATCAAAAGGAAATGGCACACATATCAAGGTCATGTTAAGCTCAAGTTTGGTTGTCACAGATCAAAAATTGATTGCAAATTGATTTTGAACTACTGAGATACTCATGTTCTAGTTCATGTAATTAGACACAAAATGAGTAGCTTTAGTAGAAATGTCTTCATCATCTGGGATGCTAAACCACTGTCTGGAAAAATGGACATTTGGCAAAACCTTGAACAAAAACTTCTGTAGATAACTGCTGGCAATTTAATCTTGATAATATACATCTAAAATGTATTTTGTTAAGAATAGCATCTCTGGTGCTCAACAGATGTTAGATAAGATATTGTGCTTTCACAAGACAAAATCAATTTCTACATCTGAACAAGCAGATGCTAACATTATTTGTCAAAAGTTAAAACACTGCTGCACTATCAGTTATTGCAATAAAAGTCTTCATTTTATTTTCTACCACTGTTGTACCTAAAATGCTGTTGTGCCTCAACATCTGCTCTCTAAAGTCTATCCACTGCTGATAGTCAACCTCTGCTCTTCAAAACACTGATGTTTAAAATCATTGTTCCATCCACTGATACACCCACTGTTTCATTTCATTACCGTTGTAACTACTGATGCTTGATCCATCAGTGGTTGTCAAAACAACTGTCCTCCATTATTTACCATTTCATCAGGGGTTCGCACGTGGTTAGTTTTTAGCCGACAGATCATTATAACCGCTGCCACATCAGCATTCACTTTTTCCCTAAACCCAAACAGGGGCTCACACTGTCGAATTGAATTCCAAATATTCTCTTCTCAAAACAGTTTCCCACTCTTCTTCACAAAAACCTTCTTCGATCTTCTTCATCAAAAATGACGAAATCAAAATCGAAACCAAAATCAAAATCATCTTCCTCATCCGCTCCTTAAGACGCCACTCAAATGGCCGTTGTACCGAGCGAAATACCATTCAAAGCTCCTCATAACTATTTGGGAATACTCACAAAACCCTCAACCGACGACACCTTCAACTCCATCATTGATACCCTATCTGCATCAAAGTATAAAACTTTGTTAACAGCAGATGCTCCCATTTATCTTCAAACCCAGAGAGAGTTCTGGAAAAATGCCGCCCTTGAAAAACAAGGAGACATCATCACAGCCATCAACTCCTCGATACAGGGTAAGAAGATTCAAATATCTCCAAAATCCATTTCAGAAACCTTTAAACTCGATGATTTGAAAGGAAAAAACTCATTTTCTAGAGACGAGTTGAAAAAAGATTTCATAAACAGGGGCTATGCAGAGCAACCGAAAAGGGATACCTTACAAAAAGGTTATTTTCCTTCTGCACCCAGATTTTTATTTCACACACAATTAATGTGTGTTTCTAATAAAACAACGTCTTTTAATGAAATACCAACAAAAATCCAATGCCTGGGGTATGCAATTTTAAACAATGAAAACTATAATTACTCCCAGGAAATATTTGATGATTTGGTAAAAAACGTTGATAATAAGGCATTTTTGCTCTTTCCAAGATTTTTAAGTTACTATTTTGAACAAAAATTTGAAAAGAAAGATGCAGATTTGCTCAAACAGGGCTCTCCTTTAAAAATAAACGGCTTAACACCTGAGACTTTCTCAAGGATGTTAGCCCCTGTCAAAACAAAAGCAGGGGTACCTGAGCAGAATTTAGCAGATGAAACTGCTCCTCAGGTATCTGCTGCTGAGCCCACTGCTCCAGGTGATCAGAGCAGCACAACCACTGCTCTGAAACCCACACCTGACATTACAAAAAAGACCAAAAGAAAAACATCCAGAAAACCCACCAAACCCAAAACAAAGGCAACTCTGGAAGATGAGATCCCAGAGCAACTGCCAGTGACAAAACAAATGTCACCACAAACCACTGCTGCTACTTCCTCACAGCAGTTGGAAGAAAGATCTCAACCCATGCCTAAAACTCCTCCTGCATCCTCACAAAAGGATCAGGTTGTAATCACAGGGACACCAAATTATGAAGCTCTGGATCCACTCGGATCTATCTTCCACAGTCCTGATCCCAAGGACATGTCTCTTTCAACACCCATACCCTCACCAATCATAATGCCACAATCAATAATACCCATGTTGCATGCAGTTGTTATTGCACAGACACAAACCAGTTCCTCTCTATCACCCATTACTGAGAGTATACCTCCACAAGTGACTGGGTCTGTTGCTTATACCTCTGCTATCCCAGCAACAACTGAGGAGGTTACACCCCCTGAGTTACAAGTAACTCTCGGTGGTAGTTCAAGTGGAGCAGCAACTACAACTGATGGATCAACAGATCTTCAGTTGGACAGTTGTTTCATTAATAATACTCCCTTGAAGGCAATTTCTTCCATGGCAACATCGGTAACCACCAGTGAGTTGATCTTAACCACCGGTACCATCAAAGGTTTATCGAGTGCTGAAGAAAGAAGTCCCCAGTACCAAGAACAAGGGGCATCAATGGATGATTTTTGGGACTCAGTTCCTAAGTCACACATTGATACAACCACTACTGGTGGGGATTCAGATGATCCTACTAATGTAGGTGATGATTCAAAATATCAGGAATTGACGGAAAGAGTTGAAAAACTTGAAGATTCAGTTGCTGAAATTAAAGATATGGTGCAAGAGATTTTAAAAGCTCAAAAATCACAAGCTACTGCTGCTCCTGCTCAAGCACCTGCACAACATGCATTTGCTGCAAATGAGCTTTGGAATATTTTTCAACCCATGCTTGAAAAACAGCAACATATGGCTGATCAAAAGCATGCTATTCAAGTACAAATGCTGACCAACATGGTAGAATCAAGGTTTAAAGACACTCAAGCAGATATCAAGGCTATAAAGGCTAGCATACAAAAGACTGCCCATAGTGGAAAAGTTCCATCTTCCATCCTCTTCATGGATACACCTCTTGCAGATAATGCCAAAAAGGGGGAGAAATCAAGTTCAGAAAGAAAGGAATAGAAGATGGGCTGTATATTGAACCAGAAGAAGAAAAACAGTCATCTAAATCACCTCAAACCACAAAATCCGAAACTTCATTTCAAACAGCTGATACATCAGTAGTTACAAAAACTGCTGTCAATAGCCAAACAGCTGCCATGTCATCAACACACACACCTCCAACACACACCACTCTATCACATACCATCACAACCACTGTTCCACCACCATCTGTGTCTACAGCACAAAAACCATCATTACCATCACAAACAGCCAAACCATTATCACCCCCTGCCAAAAAGCAGAAGACAACAGATGTTACAACATCTGTTGTAATGGCAACAGTGGTTGAAACACCAGTTGTTTCAACTACTGTTAGTCAACCACTGATCACCACTCAAACAACTGCCATCATAACCCCTGCTCAAAAACAGAAGACATCTGCTGATACATCAGTAGTTGTAATGACAACAGTAGTTGAGACACCAGTTGTTTCAGCAGCTGTTAGTCAATCATCCACCACTGCTATCACCTTTCCTATATCACAACCAAAGCTCCTCAGTAGAAAAAGAAAGCCAATCCCTGCCAATGAGGGAATACATGATCCTAATGCTGCAAAATATCCACTGGAACTTGAAGCTCTCAAAAATGAGATGAGGCAATTCTATACAGAAGAAGATCCTTCAAAAAGAAGATTCTCCTCACTCATAGGCTACATGCCACCAGAGGATATGGATGATTACCTCAAGATCAAGGCAAGGCAAGCTAAAGTAAAAGCTAAGGTTGATAGTGAAAGTGAAGGTCTAAGCGACGAAGGGATTGCTAAAAGACTGGAGTTCTACTTCACAAAAGTAAAGCAGATAGAAAAATTTGCACAAGAGCTAATCAAAGAAAAGGTTGATCGAAAGAAACAGTTAAGGAAACAGTATCTAGCCTACATCATGAAAGAGAAATTCTATCCTGCTGAAGAACAACAGTTTGAAGAATGGCCATTAGTTGCATTAAAGCATGAAGCTGAGAGGATTGACAGAATCAAAGATGATCCTACAAAGAAGAAAAATGCTCCAAACTGGAGCAAATACAAAAAGCTCATTGCTGACCTCACTGCTGAGTACAAAGGAAAGAAAAAGGAGTTGGTGGATGCAAAAATGGATACTGTTGAAGCCATATCAAAATGGTCCAGGCAGCAGACTGATGAAGCCTATAAAAGGCTAAAGAAAAGAAAGATAACTGCTTCAAGTGCTTCACAGAAACGAGAACATATGATGAAACTTGAACAGCAGATTGAAAACCTCAGAATAATGTTCAAATCAGCATACAATCCTATTTTTGTGTCAGACCAAAAAGAAGGTAAACAGCTGACTGAGGAAGAGGTCAAAGAAAAAGAAGCAGAGTACTTCAAGGACGCCATCATGAAAATGGGTCTGAAAGAAGATAGCTCAACAAAGCTTCAGAACCTTTTTGAGAAGGTGTTAAACAAACCTGCATCACCAAACACTACAACAGACATGTCAGAAATTGAAAGGCAAGAGCTTATTGAACAAGAAACTGCAGAAGACATAGCTGCAGCAAACAAAGTCATTGAAGAAGCCTTCAAAAGAATGTTTGAAAGTTTGCAAGTGTTTACAAGGCCATCATCCCCCAACTCATCAAAGAATAAATCTCTCCCAAGAAACCCATTAGGATTTAAAATACGAAAGTGGATGTCTGATCAAAAGACCCACGTATTGACTTTGGTCAGATCCAATGGCGAAATGAAGTACATATCAAGGAAAGAAGCACTTGGCCTTGGTGTTGAAGATCTGCAGGATCTCCTTGAACTTACATTGTGTAGGGATGAGGATGACCAGAGTTCCAAGGAATTTGAAGCTGAATTTAAGAAACAAGCTAAGGAACTCTTGATGAGAAATAAAGGTCCTGAATAATGAAAGGTTTTGGCATTATCTGTTCCAGGGGGAGATTGTTGGATTTGAACCCTACCAGAGGAACAGATAATGTAAAGCCAAAACCAGATCACATCAGAGGACTACTATAAGCAGCAGTTTACTCTTTGCTTTCCCCTTGACAGTGGCATTATAACAGCTGATAGATCTTAAGTACTGCTCACTACAACAACTGATGAACCAAACACTGTTGCTCTATCTACTGTTGTTTCTTAAGTACTGCTGAAGACACAAGCACTGCCCACTCAAAGACTGATCACCTTTGAAGAAAGCACTGATGTTCAAGTAATCAGTGCTTAGGCTACAACAGTGGAACGTGAACAGTGTTAGAATTGTTTTGTATTGTATTATCAATCAGTTGTTAGACATCAGTAGTTTTGTATAGATCAGTGTTTATAGGTTGTTAGGCTGTTAGAAGTCACTATCATGGTGACGTCAGCTAAGATGCTTCAGTGGTTTGGTTTGCCTATAAATGTAACAGTACCCTGTACTGTTACATTTGATTGACTGAGTGGTTTCTTCTTCTTCAGTCGAATCCTTTCATCTTGTGCAACCAACCTTGGGGTATCAGGCTGAGGGGGAGCATAGTATTGTAAGCATGCTTGTAATCTTTTGATTTTCATTGTAATCATTCGACTCAAAGTAAAACAAGTGTTTAAACATACTATTCTCTTCTATGTTTGTGTTTACAAAGTTTGTATACAACTCCGCTGCACTTTACATAATTTTATATTCACTGAATGTTCATTTTGTACAAACAAACATAATCATGTCAGCCTCGGATCCTAACATTTCTCGAGTTAAGGTCTCTTCTTAACCAATACGTGAGTAGGGAACGAGACAAGGGAGTGAGGATCCGTCTGGATTATGACGAGCCCGAACCATCACTATCTCCTGGACCTCCCGCTCTTCCTTTTGCAAAACTCACAACCAACTGTGTCTAGGAATGAGGCTGGTCCCAGCAATCCTCCTCCAAATCCTTACCCATATTTGTACACGAGGTCAGATCCAACATCTTTTCCCCTCTTTTCCTCACAACCAGTTGCAACCGGTGCTCCCTTGGGGCACGAGCTAACTTTGGACCAGCTCCAACAATCTTCAGTAGCAAGCCTTCCACCCTCAGCGACAACTATGTGGGAACAAGCTTTGTCTGTGCTTCCCTTGGCACGAAGGGTAAACGACGTCACTTTATAAGAAAAACTAACCATGAGACACCTTTAGTGACATGTATTGTTATGTTTTGATTAGTGCACGATACAATTCTCAACTCGATTTTAAGTAGCATTATATCGAGACAAAGATAAAATAGGCACGTTGGTCGACATACTTTGTCATTTTTGTGACTTTCGTCCAAAGGTTTGTGTTTTCGTATCTAAAGCAGCGTGGTTTCAAAATTTTGCCATTTTTGTCCCTATGATTTGCCTATTTATTGCGACTTTCGTTCCTCGAGGTTTTACCCTCATGGACGAAAATGACAAGATCTTAAAACCACGAGGACCCATATGCAAAAAAAAAAAAAAACATTTAGATGAAAGTCGCAAAAATGATCAAACCTCATGAACAAAAATGACATTTTACTTTAAATGTTATAAAGGAAAAACAATTCACTTAAAAGTAATTATAATGATATAATTGTTTTCCTTACAAACTTGTACTCACTTTGCTTATATCACTTGTAAGTAGTAAGATACTTTTCGTAAACGTTTGTTAGAAATAGAAATAGAAATTAGAAAGAATAGAACAGAAGAGTAGAATTTGTATCTACATGAGAACATGAACTCATTTAAGCCCTATGTAAAAAAAACTGAAAACGGACCAAAAAAAAGTAACGATAAAAGAGAAATAATTTCAAGCTTAATGTGTACTAATATTTTGACCCAACAACTAATATATCTTTATTTATTTATTTATTATTTTTTTTTTTTTGAACGAAGATCACCCATGTAAACCCAATAACAAAAAGCCAACCACGCTTGCGAACACAGACGACGTCAGTGACCCAGCCCGCCACCATTACAGAAAAAACTCACCACCCTAATGCCCTCCGTGGTAAAACCACTGGTTCAACTCGGAGGTGAGACTCGAACCCATCACCTCCACTTTGAAAGGTCATAACACATTAACACCTGAACGCTATCGGCACAACTAATATATGGAACTTAAATTTTTTAGTTTTTTTTTGTGGCCCTGTGTAGTGTAACTTCTTGAATACTCAAAAGTAAATAGTATAGTGTGGATGACATTCAACGAATAAACTTGAGATTAAATAATTGAACAACTGAAAAGTCGAATACAATGTTATAATTGAATAAAGAATACGAGATTCAAGTAGAGAACAACACATTGTTTTTTGCCTAACTACGGATCGGCCCGATCTCGTTCGTCAGCTTATTCCCGCACCTTGGTTATGGTTATGGTTATGGTGATGATCTTCCATGAAAAACATACCTTCTCAAAATCATGCTTTCCTAACTTCTTATTTTATGTCTTTTTTCTCCAAAAATGTGTTTTATTGGTGACTTTAAACGGTGTAGTGTTGTTGGATCGTTTCAATATCGAGGCCCTTGAGCTTCACCACTGACTCAACATGCCCTTTAAGTGTGTGGAGCTCCCTTAACCTGCAAGCTTAACGCGGATATGAGACATGGTAACGCCTCTGTAATGGGTTGGATTGACCCGCTAACACTTTTTGTCTAAGCACTTTTTAAATTTTTAGTGATAAATGTATCAAGTATGTATAATTTCATACATATCATAAGTTCAAAACTTCATATATATCTTTGTATGTATCTTAATTTCATATTTATCCTTTTAAAACACTAACAATAACCTTTTTTTGTACAAAAATTCATGAAATTAGTTACTTATAATAGTAAAATTCATTTAATAAGCAAAGATAACTAAAAATGTATATGAATTTTGAACTTTAGAAGGGTTATATGATTTATAAAATAATCCTATACTGTGGATTAAGAACTTTTGTTTGACGTTTGAGTTAAGTTTAAGCGTGTTTGGTGTGCTTGGTCGTTTTTGAACAAATTTAGCCCGTTAAGTCTAGTGTTAAGAAACAATACTTACCTAGCAACCTCGGCCCGCCTCTTTGCTTGTTCTGCTAGTTCCGACAACTCCCTATAGTCGCTCTTGTCGTTCAAGATATCGTTTGCATTTGGTGCTTGGAGACCATGCAAGGTGCGTTGGTGCGTGGCCCATTGGGCTTCCCTCTCTCCGCGCCCATAGTCCTTCTTTGAGGTGAAAGCGGTCTGGATTAAAAAAAAATTGTGTTAGTAATACTAATTAATATAATGTATAAATGTTGGTTAGTGTAAATGAATATGATTAACATTTAACAAACGGGCTTACCCTCTTTTCGATCATACTGTCCCAAGCCTTGCCGCTTAAACTGTAACGGATGATGAATTTGAAAATGTCTAACGGGAAATAGATGATTATGCTATAAAGCCAAATCACACCGGCCCAACCCCAGCCGATTCCATGGACTCTTGCGAAATCCCAATTCGCGTAGACAGCAATTAAAGTAGCAATCTTCATAATAAATGAACTTTCATAAGATTAAACGCGTCACATTTACTTTCGGTGTTATATAAATATAAATAAACTCACCAGCTGAGCTATAAAAAAGGCGGTGAGGAGTAAAAGACCGGGGCGTTCAACGAACGACCAGCTTCGTGATCTTGTAACGAAAATGAGTGCCTGACTGATGATGCTGACTTGAAGGTAAAGAGCTGACATAAGCTCAAATTCTTCGTCTTTGATCGGTTTCACGCCAAATTTCTCCTAAAAAACGAACATTATGGTATATCGTAAATTACAACTCAACGGTACACATATTTTGACCCATTTACATATGCACGGGTCGATTTGGGGTATGTTTTATTTAAAGGGGTCAAACAGGTCAACCTGGGCCATTTTGACCCATTTGACCCGTTAGTTAACCCGCTCAACCTGCCATTTACTTATTAATGAGTCAGTTTGGGTTGTGTTTCATCTCAAGTGGGTCGATTTGGGTTATATTTTACCTTAAATGTGTCAAATATGATAAACAAGTTTAACTTACAGTAAAGAAGTCGGATTCTTTCGCCAACCAGAAGAAAATAACGGTCGTAACCGCCAAATAGGTCCCAAGAACAATACCAGTTGCAAAGATTTCTTTCAATTTCCATGAATCCGGCAGAGGTGAAGGTTTGACTTTATCTTTAGAAATAGTCATAATGGTTCCATCATTGAGGATTGCAATAATCAAAACCATAAACGGCGAGAAATCGAATTGCCAGATAAGCGCAATCAGCATGAACCCGATCACGATACGGATGGTGATCGAAACTGCATAAATGGTGTAATTTTTCATCCTCTGAAAGATGGCCCTGCTGGTCAAAACCGCGCTTACAATCACACTGAGCCCAGGCTCAGTTAAAACTATATCGGATGCACCACGAGCTGCATCTGTTGCATCAGCGACCGCTATACCAATGTCGGCCCGTTTCAATGCGGGTGCATCGTTCACACCATCTCCTGTCATTCCGCATATATGCTTTCGCTCTTGTAGTTTCCTCACAATCTCGTATTTGTGTTCTGCATTCGATTAGTGGCAAGCAAAAGTTTCAGCGTTTACTTACTAAAACTAGGGGTCAGCAAACCTTAACCGTTAACCGAAATTAACCGATAACACCACTAAACTGAATTAACCAATAACCGATATTAGCCAACGGTTATGGATAATGCAATTTGATTAACCGAACATTAACCGAACCGAAATGGATTAAGACATGCTTTTAAAATATATCTATACTTAAAATGTACATGTTCAAGGAATCAGTATATACATAAAGAACATATACGAAAACTTTTTATGTTATATAATTAGTTTTAAAATGTTTAAAAAATAATTATTGTATAAAACTTGACACGTTTTATGCATGTGTACTTATTTTTTTTTTATATATATTTATAAAAACGACTGTAACCGAGACAATAATTGTTTTTTTAGTTTGAATTTTCGTTCAAACATAGATCGGTTTATTAACCAAAATTAACCGAAACCAAACCATAACTGGTAACCGATTAACCTAACCGAAGCTAGCGGTTACAGTTATGGTTAAAGGTAAAACCAAACCGCCATTTGTACACCCCAGTAAAAACGTCATTGATAACAAGAATGAAAACTGTTTACCGGGGAAGACTCCAGCAAAACCGTCAGCCTTCTCGATTAGTTCCTCTATCGGTATATCCGCAATAGAAGAATCTTTGCTTTGGCCAAGAAGTGAAGAAGAGGGATACATATTTGTTCCCATACCGAGCCTGCGACCTGTTTCTTTCCCAATGGCTAACTGATCACCAGTGATCATCTTGACATTGACTCCAAGGTGCAGGGCCCGTCGAATGGTTTCCGCACTGTCATGCCTTGGTGGGTCAAATAGTGGCAGTAAGCCCACGAACACCCACGGGCCTCCCGGGCTCTCCTTTGTTTTCTCTGGTACCGCCTGTATAATAATTAATAAAGTAATAAACACCAAAAAAAAAATGAAAATTTGGATAACTGGAAATGTTGATATGTAGAAATGTAGAAACTCACTTGTTGGCAAACAGCAAGAGACCGTAGACCACGTTCGGCAAATTTATCAATGATCGAAAACACTTTTTTCTTATCCTCATCCTTTTGGTTGCATAGCTCCACAATCTGAGAGATACGGAGATATTAGTTCGGGCTCTATGTTATCTTTAACGGGTCAACTAAAACTAGCTAAAAGAAAACGGGTCAAATGGGTCAGAAGTCAGAACTCACGCTATGTATAACTTTTTGTAATCGTATGTAACATACGGTCCTTTATAAAAGAAATTTATAACTTTTTGAGGGAAATTGTTTTAAGGGTACCGAGAAATTGTCCCTTTTGACCCGTTACCTGACCCGTTTAGTAGTTGTAGTCGAGAGAATTTTTATTGTACGGTACCTGCTCAGGTGCACCTTTGCTCACTCTGTGCCAATTTCCGCTTTGATCTATGTACGTTATTGCTGTTCGTTTGTCTACAGGATTGAAAGGCAGAAAATGCACCTCAGTGATCCCCGCTCGTGCCTGCATGATCAAAGGAAATATTCATGTAAGATAATATTATTACGTTTAATAATTATTATTTAAGTATTTAATTTATAGTTGTTATTAGTTATTACCTCTTTAGGATCCGAAAGCATTCCTACAATGCACGCATCAATCGCGTCTTGATTCTCAACTCTTGAAGCCCTGGCTCCCAATAGAACCACTTGATCCTTATCAACATCCTTTGCGAAAACCTCAATGAGCGTTTTGTCGACTGTGAGTTTGTTAAGCGTAAGAGTACCAGTTTTGTCACTACACAAAACATCCATGCCCGCCATTTCCTCAATGGCGGTCATTCTCTTGGTGATTGCACCTTGTTCCGACAACTTGTGGGACCCGATAGCCATGGTGACTGACAAAACAGTTGGCATGGCGATTGGGATCCCTCCGATGAGTAGAACCAATAGATTGTCGATTCCGTTTCTGTATGAGCGTTTCTGAATCGGGTACATCACCACTATTTCGATTATGAGACCAATGGCAATGGAGCATATGCAGAAGTTTCCAATAGAGGTCAACACCTACATACAATCCATCAATAACTGTTAACAGAATACTTAGAGATACATAAACATTCATGGGCCTGAGCCCGAAAAGGTCTGGTTACTTTAGGCCCAGTCCTAGGACCTCTTAGGCCCAAATGTCCAGTTCTTGAGAAAATAGAATCGGGCATGGTTAAGGCCCATTGGGCCCAAACCGAGCGTTTCAACGACGCCTTTAACAAGTATGATACCTTTTGGAAATGGCCAACTTGATTTGTACTATCTACTAAGTGAGCAGCCTTCCCGAAGAAAGTGTGGACCCCAGTAGCGATAACAACCGCTTCGATTTCACCTTGTTTGCATGTTGACCCGGAATACACACTTTGACCCGGATGTTTGGTCACAGGCAACGATTCACCGGTCAACGCAGATTGATCAATCTTAAGTGGATCTCCTTCAAGAAGGCGCGCATCGGCTGGAATAATATCTCCCAATTTGACACTAATCACATCCCCGGGTACTAAAATAGCCGCGTCTTGTTCATCCCATTTCCCGTCCCTTATGACCTTAGTTTTCGGAGCAAGACCCGCCATTAAAGCCGCTGCAGCGTTACCTGCGTTGTTTTCCTCGATGAAACTAATGGTGGAGTTGATTATCAGCAATGTTGTGATACCAACAAAATCTTGCCAATCCGGAGGCTTTCCCTGCAATTCGGTATTCCAGATCAGGTTACATTACTTATATTCGAATTATTATCGGTTTGAGAAATGAGAAAGAGAGATACCCCTCCATTGGCCAAGACGATAGCCATGATTGCAGCGGCTTCCATGACCCATGACAATGGATTCCACATGAACCCTAAGAACTTGAGAAGCTTACTTTCCTGTTTAAACAATATCAATAGAATTTGAGCTTCAGTATAAAAAAAATAAATAATATTATTATAAAACTAATAATAATCAATAGTTTTGTATCTACATGCTTCTCTTCTAGCTTGTTAGGGCCAAAAGCAGCAAGCCTCCTGTTCCCTTCTTCAGTCGTCAATCCCGCTTTTGTACATTTCAACGTTTCGAATACCTCATCGACTGGAACAGTCTCCTGTAACAATCAAAACATAATTTAAGATAACCAAATTAAATGATCTCCATGCAAAACATATCAAATAGAAGTACAAAACCACAATTCGCCTAGATCGAAACATGAAATGGTCAATCAATTATAACTAATTCATCAGTCTTCTTTAGTAATCAACAACACGAAAAATTCAATTAACAGATTCAATCGATTGATCCTTATCCAAAACATATCAAATAGAAGTACAAAACTACAATTCGCCTAGATCAAATCATGAAGTCATCAATCAATCTTCACATCTTAACAAAAAATTATAGACTAATGAATCAATTGATCTTCATGCAAAACATATCAAATACTTACAGAACTACAATTCGCCTAATCGAATCACAAAACCTTCAATCAATCATAATAAAGTAAACAGTTTCCTTCAGTAATCGACACAAGAGTTACAGATTACCGAATCAGTTAATCCTAGATCTAATCATGAAATCCTCATTTAATCGTATGCCATATCAAATATAACGAGAAAAACTACAATTCGCCTAGATCTAGTAACGAAATCGTTAACTAATCGAACAGTTTCCTTCAGTAATCAACACAAAATACTCAAATAACATAATCAACCGATCAAATCCTCATGCAAAACATATCAAACAGAATTACAAAACTATAATTAACCTAATCGAATCGAGAAATCATCAATCAATCATAACAAAATGAACTGTCTCCTCCACTAATCAACACAAAATTCATGCAAAACCTAAAAATACTAAAGCAATATACATATAGAGAGAGAGAGAGAGAGGGAGAGAGAGGGGAATGGATCATACGAGATCGACGTTCTCCTTCTTGAGTTCCTCCCAACTGATGCCGGAAGCAGCCATGGATGAATGTGTGTGTGTGTGAGTGGAAGTGTGAGGGCATGAGAGTGCATGGAGGTAACGGAGCTACTATAACAATGGAACAAGAGAGAGAGAGAGTGAATGGGAGTGAAGGTCGGAAGGAAGTTGGAGCTTTTCATGCTGTTCCTACATTTGTATATTAACCCGTTCATATTCATATTTCTAAACTTATAATATTATTAACTTTATAATTATAAGAGTTAATTGCCCGGATGGTTCCTGTGGTTTTACGTTTTTTCACGTTTACTCCCCACCTTTTGCAAATAACATGTATGCTCCCTATGGTTTGTCATTTTGTTACTCGGATGGTCCCCAAACATTTACTCTGGGGACTATCCGAGTAACAAAATGACAAACCACAGGGAGCATACCTGCTATTTCAAAACTAACTGACATATACTCAGGGACTATCTGAGTACCAAAATGACAAACCATAAGGAGCATACCTGCTATTTTCAAAAGGTAAGGACTAAATGTGAAAAAACATGAAACAACAGGGACCATCCGAGCAATTAACTCTAATTATAATATATGATCCAAAAATATGATAATGTACTCACATCTCACTTAACGGTTTAATCGGGTTTAACTTGTCAAATATATTATGTGTATAAAACACGTGTTATATTATGCAGCACAGCTCTGTAACACTGGTTGCATAAAGTGATACTATAAAAGTGAGATTTATTTGATATATAAGGTTGTCAATTGTGCTCTCTAATAAATGTAAAAGAGGTAGGATTAAATACAAAACGATCTTAATTCAGAAAGTGTACGAGACCGGGTTAAACGAATTCTGATTGACCTCATTCAAGCAGTGTTAGAACCGTTTTGTCGAATCCTATTCGAATATATATAGGGTTTAGAGTTTTACTTTTTTTGGTTTAGCTTTAGATTTGAGCTTTAGGGTTTGTCATTAGTATTTAGAGTTTAGCTTTAGGGTTTAGTGTTTAGCCTTAGGTTTTGCCTCGCTTGCGGTGTGCACATATAATGTATATATGTGTGGGCGCTCAGGGGGGTGAAATGGTACTAACTTTAACGTTATTTTACTTATTTATGAAAATAACGTTAAAAGCAGCGGAAGGTTAATCATGCATCATGTGGTGACGTTGATAGTTGAAAGACACGGTGTACATGCACCAATCAGTCTCTGTCCCGATTGTTTGAGTGTTATGTGTCTTAGGTCCAAGGCTTGATACAAAACCACAATCGAGCTGTGATGATGATGATGAGTTTAGCTTTTCGGGTTTACAAGTTTAGATTTTAGGGTTTAGCACAAAGTTTAGCATAGCTTTTAGCCTTAGGGTTTTAGCTTTAGGGGTAATTAGGATTTAGGGTCTAGCTTTAGGGTTAAGGGGTTAGGGATTTGTTACATACCAAACGGGAGAACACAACCCAAAAGACTAGTCTGGTGGGTGAGAGAGCCCATTTGGTATATAAACCCCACATTAGTTGCTCATACAACCGATGTGGGACAAGTCCCATACCTTGCAATGGTATTAGTCCATAACAATCGACCCTCCTTAAGAGCCAGCGTCCTTGTTGGTCACGGCTGGCTCTTTCCAGGCCACCACTCCGAGCCTCGTTGGTCACGGCCACGTTGGTCACGGCTGGCTCTCTCCAGGCCACCACTCCGTGGGCCACCACTCCGAGTTCTGGCTCTGATACCAATGTTACATACCAAACGGGAGAACACAACCCAAAAGACTAGTCTGGTGGGTGAGAGAGCCCATTTGGTATATAAACCCCACATTAGTTGCTCATACAACCGATGTGGGACAAGTCCCATACCTTGCAATGGTATTAGTCCATAACAGGATTCTGGTTTGGTTTCGACAAGCTTGTTTCAGCGCCGATGAAATGAGCTCAATCGGAGTTCCTTTGAACGGGTTTCCTACACTTTCTAGGTTAATGACAAAATGATATAAAATTGAACAGATTAATTTGTGGGTGTAAATTTACTTCATAACATAAACCTTGCATGAATTTCCAGGTTTAGGTTTTGATAGAAATGTGTTCATATAAATTTGGGGATGAACAGGAGAAAATGTTTAGTTATACTTGTGTTCGGATCAACTTGATGGGTTGGAAGTTTGACTTGTTTAACCACTTAACTCTTTTATATTTTCTTATGTTTTAATATTGTGATTGTGTCATGGTTCAGAATTAAAGTCATAGAAATTCGAATAAAGTTTTAAAATCTAATTGTTTTATACCCTTTCATAATTTTAGTTATAAATTTATAATCTTAGATATTAAATTTATAATCTTAGATATTAAATGCAAAAAAAAAAAAAAATCAAAATCAGCTTAAAAGTTCGTGTCAAATGTCAACTGATGAGTATTTGTATTCAGTGGCGGAACCAGAACGATTTAGTTAGGGGGTCATCATAAGCTTATATTCTATACCGGTTCAAATTAGGGGGTCCATCTCTAAGTTTGCTCTTCAAAAACTCATAATTTATAAATAAAAATTCAAAAGGTCGTGTGACTGGAGGGTCAACGGACCCTCTTGACCCCCCTCTGGTTCCGCCCCTGTTTGTATTGTGTTCGTTTCAGGTCCATATCGTATTTGGGTTATATTTTCACCATCAACATGAGAAACACAACCTGTTTAGCATCCTTAGATTAAATTGGCATGATCAACAAAAATTTTAAGATCACGAATAATAGATCCATTTTCATGGACTCGAAGCTGTAGGCTATAGACACATAAACCAAACTTCCACAGATAGGCTATGATGTATATTTATATAATGGGCTAAACAGTAAGCCAGAGGCCCAGGTATATCGAACAAGCCCAATCTAATGGACCATTCATAGCCCAAGCCCCAAGTATACAAAAGCAGTTTAAATTTATAAGGGGTTTCAATCTCGACATCTCGTCATTACTAGCATACTTTTTGTAGTTTTTCATACTGATCATTGATCAGTGATGGATTGCGATGTATTTGTTATATGCTAGCCATACCTGACACCATGGTTATTTTTCTAATGCTAAACGGGTAATTACCAGACAAACACTCCACAAGTATTGAAACGGATATGAAATGTTACTTCACAAACAGATATGATAATGGGATTATCAATACGAGTTTTATGCCCATTCTTGCCATCCCTAATCCTAGTTTAGAATACTTATGAGTAACTTAATATTTGTTTACATAGTTCTCTTATTAGTTTTTTTTAATGGAAAATTTAGATAACTGACGGATCAATAGAGTATTATCGTGCATATACACCAATTCAGGAGGAAACTCAATAAATACGGGAAAAGCTCTCTTGTAAGAATCGAATCCAGAATTTATTGGTCCTAAAACCTTATTCCACACTTAAAATGCCATTATGCTATAAAACCATAGTCATTTGCCCTCTTATTAGTTAAATTGATACTAATTTGAGGTGAGAAGTAAGAATCGAATCCAGAATTTATTGGTCCTAAAACCTTATTCCACACTTAAAATCAATGTTTTAAAAACCGGTTTTTAAATCAAACCGGATTGGTCTAAAAAATGGTTCAACCGGTTGAACCAGGTTGTATCGAGCGGTTCAACCGGGTTGACTAGCTAGCTCTATAATTTCATAAATTACAACATCAACTCAAAAGTTAATCCAAAAATACATGATTATATATTAAAAGATGATCCAAAAGTAAATTCATAATAAAAAATAATCAATTAGATAATAAAAAATCATTCAATTTTCTGACAGGCTCTTTTAAATAGAAGTGTACGTATTGTTTAAGCCATTTGAGTGTTGAAAACATCAACTATTTGTGTTTCATACAATATTAAATAAGAACTTTTAGTTACAAAAATCATAATATATAAAAATTACGTTAGATAAGTAACATATATAATAAAAATAAGTAACAACCCAAACTAAAATAACCCTAGGCCGATACCGGTATTACGTTTCAAACAGGTATACCGGATTTTACCGCCGGTACAAACCTTATGCCGTTTCACTTATTTACCGGGGTGTTTCGTACCGGATTTACATCTAGAAACGGTAATACCGGTATAACCGGCCGGTATTTACCGGTTTTTAAAACATTGCTTAAAATGCCATTATGCTATAAAACCATAGTCATTTGCCCTCTTATTAGTTAAATTGATACTAATTTGAGGTGAGAAACCAAAATAGTTTTGAGTTTGCCTTCGAGAAAAAAAATATATTCACACTTAAATTACTTAAAATTTTATTTAAGTAATTCGTTATTTGAGTGGAGATACAATAGAAAATTTATTTAGCTAGGAAGGCTAGGAAGTGATCTTAACCATCCATTTAGTTAATCAATGGCTAAGATTAAATAATGGAAATTGAAGGGAAGAAAAGAGGCGTGTGAGTTTGTTTAGGGGCATTCTAGTCAATCCAAGCCAATAGTTTTTCTCTCCTCCAATTCCCCCCCATTTTTAAACGTTAATAACTCTTTCATACGACATTATTTTTTTATAAAAATTGCACCAAAAAACGAGCGTTTTTTTATCTTTAAAACGAGTATACTATTGCTATATTTTCAAAAAAAATAAATAATAAAACCCAGTTGCATAAACCGCAATAGAAAAACCCCCAGTATTACGTAAAACGTAATGAAAGAAAAAACCTTAAAAATGACATTTTTCTAAAACGCAATGCACCAAAAACACAAAGAAATGACTTATTTGTAAAACGCAATGGCCAGAAAACACAAAGAAATGTCTTATTTCTGAAACGCAATAGCCTAAAAACTCAAAAGAAAATGTACTTTCTAAAACGTCATGGACTAAAAACACATAAAAATGTGTTTTACCTAAAATGCAATGCACCAAAAACACAAAGAAATGTCTTATTTGTAAAACGCAATGGCCAGAAAACACTTAAATGTCTGTTTTCTAAAACGCAATGGACTGAAAACACATAAAAAGTGTTTTACCTAAAACGCAATGCACAAAAAACACAAAGAAATGTCTTATTTGTAAAACGCAATAGCCAGAAAACACTTAAAAATGACTCATTCTAAAATGCAATTGACTGAAAACACCTAGAAAATGTGTTTTACCTAAAACGCAATGACTAAAAACACTTCAAAAATGTGTTTTACCTAAAAACACTTCAAAAATTTCTGGAAAATTATTTTTTCTGATGCATTTTTATTATAGCAATTTAATCAGATAGAGGCGCTGGCCCCGGACCCCCGCCATGATCGTAAAACGCAATGACTAAATCAAAAACCTAGATCGTAAAAATGAAATTAAAGAATTTCTTATATGGATCGAAGTGATTTCTTCAACAATTGACGAATTTTGAATGATTGAAACACTTATCAGCGCTCGAATCGAACGAATCGAGTGATTATCTCCAAAATCATCGGAAAAAACGAGATTTTTTATGAAATTAAACTGGGTTTTCTTCAAAAAAGATGAGGAACACGTTGATCGGGTGTTTGAATCATTGATTGATGATGAAAATCGCACTATAATGTAGTGATTATTGAGATAGAAAGTGAAGAAATGGTTGAAGATGATGGGTTTTGAAAATGGTGGGTTTTGAAGTTACTGGGTTTTGAAAAGGAAAAAGAAAGGGTTGGATTGACTAAAATACCCTTTTTTTCTTTATTTTAAATGTTGCCACATGTTCTAATTCTATTGCTTCCTACACTTCATAGCCAAAATAAACTTACTATTTGATCTTTTCCTTTGTTATTTTATATTTTTATACACAAATATCAAAGCAAACAACTTTTGGCGCCTATTGGGCCATTGGCTGCCTTTAAAAAAACACAATTGGGCCATTGGCTAGTTGTAACAAACGAATCCTATGTTGCTATTTGACGGGAGATTAGATAGTGGGCCACGTTTTCTTCGGACTAGCAAAACAGAATAACAACAAAAAAGAGAAGAATTAAAAAAAAAAACAAAAAGAGAATAAAAATGTACTTTTTATAGTAGGTGAACCGCAAACTATGTATATCGTTTAAGATTTTTTTATGCCTTTTTCCATGCGTTACAAGCCGGTAAAAACTTGACAATATATTAGGGGAGAAGTGGCGTTCTACTCGGCCACCCCTTCGACTATCTTGAGTAAATCGGGTAGGGCCGTAGGGGTAACACCAACCCCCTCTCCTTCGAGTACATGATTCGAGCACCAAGTCCGGGTTGGTTTACTCGAACATACGTGTATGTATGTGGCTGTTGTTGAATGGCTATAATCCCTTTGGGTTTTTAAACTAAATGGGAAGAGAAAAAAAAACTATCTATACCATATAAATATCTTAAAAAAAACACATTTTTACCACACAATCTTCTGCTCTCTTAAAATTGCCTACTCTCTACAACTTTTGATACATTTTTTTCTCACCTTTGAGAACTTGGACCAAAGAAGAAGAAATAGCATTGGCTACGGCTTTGGTGAGTGTCACCGAGGACCCACAACCGTGTGCACCCACATCATATTGGACTACTACTTTGAACAATTCTATCAACTTTTGGGTGATACCGATCGAGTGTCATATGAAATTCATTTAAAGTTTTGGAAATTATTTCCGAGCTCGTTGATTTAACCAAGTCTTCAATTAGGCAATGAATAACGGAGGCGCAATTGATTGAGGTGACCCATCGTGAGTACCAAAGGCGCTACGCGACCCAGAAATTTAACCACGTTTCAGCATGACAAATTCTGCAAAGCCATCCCAGATGAAAAACCAATGCTTAGAATTTTAATTGAAGAATTTAATTTTAGTTTTAGTTATGTACTTTTATTTTGATCATGTAGTTTTTATTTAACATTTAAATATCTTAATCTTTAAATCTAGTTGTTGTCTTGTTGACGTCCCCTCTAATTTTATACTTCGAGTACTTTGGGTGGTTTTGAGTTGGCAGGACTCTACTGGGCAGTGTTATTGAGCACTTGGGGGTAAACATGTAAGACGCATCCTCCCTCTTAGACCATCCGTAGTTGTTACTTTTTGGGCGTTTTTTGTAACAAAACGCCCCACCACGCCCCTGTTGCCGGCCCCGTGGGCGTTTTTTGTACCCAAAATCAGTTGGAGCATTTTTTATTTCCACGTCTTGCTTCCTTTTGTTTGTTCAATCGCCATTGATTTTCCTTTGTTTGTCCAATAAGATTTTTAATGGTTTTTTAATTTAAATAGCTTTTAACACAATGCCCACATCTCCACTCACCCATTTTAAAAAAACGTCCTATTGCTGACTAGGCTGCCACATGGCGCAAAACGCCCAAGGGTATGGGCATTACCGCTACACATGGTCTTATAGGCAATGATGACTACTTGCCCCACTCTAGCTTAATAAATTCAGATGGTCTCTAAGTTGTGAGTTGTCCAATATCTGGGAAGGGATAGCCGTTGGCAATGACGATCTTTAGATGTTCTCTAAAAAAAAGAAAAATGAAGAGATCACCAATGACAATGGCGATATTCAATGACTTATTTGATATGTCCCTGAGAGACCGCCATTCTCATTGACGGTCTTTTCATTTTTTTTATGAAGAACGCTTAAGGGGGTCGGGGCACCTAGTTATACATCAGTGAATAACTCCTACCAGCTACCACACACCATCGTCGATGGTGCGGGTAGGGGCGGGCGGGTAAGGGTTGGGTTATGATGTTGTCGCTTGCATGTGTGTGTGGGTACGAGAGAGATAAAGAGAGTTGTGTGTGTGGAGATAGAGAGTGGGGTAAATGGTGGGGTCAATGTTTTAGGGTAGTTGTGCCAGTAAATCGGGTAGAAAGGGTAGTGAATGATTTAAGTGACGTGGAAAAACGGGATTGACGGGGCTTAGAGTATATGGGTTAAGTGCCCCTCCCCCCTTAGGGATCACCCCTTTCCTGACTAAGATACGGATGGGCCAATGGCTCAATGACGACCTTCCCTTGTTAAAGGTTGTCAAGATTTTGCTTCCTTGTACTAAGACCACACGGTGTGGGCATCGAAACCTGGTGTTGTTGCCTGTCCACTCCCACTTTTCCACCCTCGTGCCCAGTGTTGTTAACGGCGTTGTCCTGTGGGCGACGGGATTTCCATTGGCGTTGAACTAAACTTCGTATTGAAGTGGCACATGTTGAATCGACGTGAAGACGAGCCGTTTAACCTAAACTATTACTTTTTAAAAATTAAAAATATTACCTTTCTAAATTTCAATTTTTACCTCTATAAATACCACACACCGGCAGCCATCCCGTGAACGCAAGAAGAAGACATCGCACTTTGCAAGTCGTGAGTTGAAGCTTTAAGCCACTACACACCATGCAGCTGGTTAAGCGGCTCGTTTTGGGGGAGAATTCTACAACACTTCTCGGTCCATAGGGGTGATCACACCCAAATCGTCGACGCCCTATCTTCTCGTTTTAGGACAATCCGTATGGATTGTGAAATATTCGAGCAACACCACACCTCAATGGAGCACCAAAGGGGTGAACTTGAGGAGGACGACACCATACAAGTCGCTCTTATCAACTATCGATAGGAGGTTAGACGTGAATTCAAACACGTTTCAGAGTGGCAAATCATTAGTTTTTTTATATAAATTATATGCTTTTTTATAATTTTTATATTATGTAATGTTTAAACTAACACCACGCCATGTCATGAGGTTTGATCCATGTGTCGCATATTGCCCGTCTTCAAACCCCTGTACACCGTGGTCTAATCGGATGGAAGTAAAAGTTAGACACTCCAAATTAAAAAAAAAAGAAAAAAAAATTTATGTTTCAAACTGAAGTCACATAATCTTCATATTTTTTAATCAATGTTTATAGGATTATACTATATTAGATGGTAAATTTTAAGATACACATGAGAAAAAAAAAAAAAAAAAGAAGACTTTTTTTTATTTTTATCGGTGTATTATTGGATTATAATGTATAAGAGACGTGTGTTTTAAAACCAATAATATGTTAAGAACCGTGAACCGTATTATTCACTATTACGTAGTGCTTTGAATGTGATAACATAAGACAGTTCCGTAAGCATACATACTATATTATATTCTCCCACTACTTTGATTATCTTCTATGCACTATATACAAATGCATTATGCATGTCTCAAAATAATGTTAGTTTTGAAAACAACACTCTAGTTAATCTTCTATACTATATAACATTAGCTAATCTTATTATACAAATTGTTAGTTTTGAAAAGAACACGTCTAGTTAATCTTCTATACTATATAACATTAGTTGATCTCATGATACAAATAAGTCAAAATGAAGATGAGAAGAAATAGGGCAACATTTTTAAATATACGTGACACCAACGTTTTGTTCTTGTTGTTAGTAAATGACAATGTATTAGAAAAGCTGTTGGTGTGTAGCATTATTTTGCCTTGGTCCCAACCTGATCAGTAGAGGAATAACTTTAGGTGTTTACTGTTACAAAACATGTTTTTTACTCTGATTCATTCCCAGGTGATAGATATAGATCCAAAATTTGTCGGTTTTATATTTAATATTATCAATACATGAACCATGGTAGCTACAAATCACATCCAATAGCTCATAAGATTCCTGTACAACCTTACATGAACATGAACCCCATAACGCATAAAGTCTTTTGTATAAGTAAAACGTGATATTAGCATATTTAGCTTAAGACAATTAGAAAATAAAACTTGATGGTATACATATCTAAGTGTAGCACCTTTCAACTTTGAAGAATCAACTACTTGAAAGTTAAACTAGACGTCCCTGTTCACAGTGTAAAACAATAGGGGTGCAAACGAGCCGTCAGCTCGGTTCGAGCTTTGCTTTCAAAACAAGATAAGTTGGAAGATATTCACGAACTCACCAGCAATAATTGACGCGTGTTTTTAAACATGTGTCACAGGTGATGAGGCATGATCTTTGCTCATAGTCCCAGACTTGTGATAGTCTGGTAGAAATGTATATCCTGGATAAGTGTGATCTAGTGGAAGCGTTGTTACATCAGGCTAGACTTAGTCTGATTAGATGTTGTAATTTGTGTTTCCAACAAGATAAGCACTTTCTGTATCAACTATGCCATAAAGCATCTTTATCGGGTGGGATATCACAAGAACTAAAGCAATCATTTATTATTTATAACTTTCTACTACCTATTTTTAATCCAAATCACTATTCAAAAAGAGGTAGCGGCGCAGCTTGTTGCCCGCTTACTGGCTATTTTGGTGTAATTGTCCTTAAAGTTTTTATTTGAAATGAAAAAAAAAATCACCAGTTTTTTCCTGATTTTATCAGGTTATTTACATCAAATGGAAACTTATTGTACTTAAATAATAATTTGTTGCATAAATTGAAACTTTTAGTAAAATTCATTGCATTTTCATACAACCTGCCCTACATAGAAAGTCGTTACTAGTAAACTTCTAGGACAAATGTCTTGTTAAGTTCCGACAATTGTATGTCAGAAGTGAAACTTGAAAGTTTGGGTGGTAAAGTGGAAATGAGTAGAACCCCGTATGAGTTGGTTTTAATTAAGTACAAGTCATGTCGGGTCTAGTATGTTTATATATACTTATATCTTAGAGCATTCACATCCCCTATATTCTGTGAGAGAGTTCTTTAGATTATAAAAAATGGTTGTGAATATAGAAAATTGAAAATGATACTGTTTATCAGTATATTTGGAGGAACACTCTTTACTTTCTATAATTTGTTTATATATTTTGAAAGTGGGTGTGAGTAGAGAAGAAAGAAAAGGTAATGATAAATGTATAAAAAAATATTATTTAGTTAAAATAAGAAAGATAATTTAGTTATTTTTAGTGTGATTATAGGGTAGATTTGATGGAATGAGTGTGAATGCTTCTAAATCTTTGCTTTGTATTTACACAAATAATATATATTTTGCATATATTTTATAACTAATATGTTGCATGATTATTACTTTTTTTTATGTAAATCAATTATTTTTATCCTATATACACATCCATATACTAGATTGGTTATATTCTTTGCAAACTTGGTCGTCGGAGGGTGTGTCTTTAACCTTTGGCCTCGGAAGTCAGAACCCTGTCTAAACATTTTTTTCATGACATATATAACTTAAAGACTAGTTATGGAGAATAAAGAGCGACTCCATAATATCTCCATAAACATCACAGACAAGAAGAATCACTAGTTCGGGAGAATAAAAAGCGACTTCATAAACATCACAGACAAAAAGATCTCATTTTAAGCATCGTAACAGAGATCCATGCCCCTACCATATGGATTTTTAATGACAAAAATTTAGTAGGAAGTTTTAATTAAAAAAACCAAGTCTAAAAAAGTTTAAACGAAAGGGATTTATTCCTTGATGTAAAAAATATCCACCATCCTCGTTCACCCATCACATTCCCATACCCACCTAAAATAAATCGCACATGCCTCATGGTACCCAAACCAAAATCAATTCAATCTCTTATTTAAACCTCCAAGACCCCAATTTTAAATTTGATGGTGATTTTGAAGGGTTGCAACCACCGTAAATTCTAGGGATTGCTTAGGTCCAAGGTTTTTTTTTTTTTTTTTTTTTTTTTTTTTTTTTAAATTCCGGTTTCACGTGTGGATTTTAAGTTCATCTTTTCATTCACACATAAGAGTTAATAGCCAAAATGGTCCCTGAGGTTTGCTCACTTTTGTCACTTTAGTGCAAAATCCAAAATTTTTAAATCTGGGTCCCTGAGGTTTGCAATTTGTTGCCATTTTAGTCCAGATTTCAAAAACCCCCTTTTTTGACTGTTGCAACCAGCCTATTTTGTCCTTTTACGCAGGAGTATTCTGAGTTCTTGATCTGAGTTTGTTATAATAACTCATAAAAATGACCAAAATACCCCTGCACAAAAGGACAAAATAGGCTGGTTGCAACTGTAAAAAATGGAGTTTTTGAAATTTGGACTAAAATGGCAACAAATTGTAAACCTCAGGGACCCAGATTTAAAAATTTTGGATTTTGGACTAAAGTGGCAAAAGTGAGCAAACCTCAAGGACCATTTTGGCTATTAACTCCACACATAAACATCAAGTTTAATTAGGCGTGTTAGCCTAAACGAAAATATTACTTCTATAAAAATAATAAAACATATTTGGGATATATATCATGCTATATAAAAAAACTATAATATAAAATAATTAAATAAAAAATGTTAATAGACTATCCTAGTTTGATTTTGTAAAATTATATATATATTAAATAAATGAACTCGTCTACTCAAAAATCAACCAACCAATCATTGAGTGTCAACCAATCATTGAGTGACACTTCACTGCAACCCTAATGAACTCGATCCAATTACGACGGGTGTTTCAAATTTACGCGATGAACCCAAACCCAATTTCCTATCCTTTTTCCACGTTCTTTGTGTTGGATATAATGTTCAATTGTCGATTATAATTCAACGTTGCCGTCAAGGTACGACCCAAAGAGTTACACTTTGAGCAACGAACATGCAACGGTGTTTAAATTGTTAATTATCGGATCACGAATAATAAGCGTAATGAAAGAAACGGGTAATTATTTGGAATAATTACGGAGAGCCGATTTAATATTATAATTAATTTGTTAATTATAATAAATCGTACACACACACACATATATATATATATATTGTTAATTATCTAGATAATTAACGAGAGGGATAATTGTTTTAATTAATGAAGGAGTTGTATTTAGAATACAATTGATTTAAAATAAATGAAGGAGTTGTATTTAGAATACAATTGGTTTAAAATAAAAGATATATATGTATATCTTTTGTATATTAACTTCCATATAACTCTCAAAATATAACTCTCAATCCATATAGGTTACGTAACTTTTAATTAGTTGAAAGTATATATATGGAACTTTAATTGGTAAATGGATATATGCTTTTCAAAAGTCACGAAAGAAACAGAAAGAAAAAGGAGTATTTTCGTTGCAAAATAAAAAGAAGTTGAGAAAGAGGAGCAATTCTTAGGAGCAATTCTTGAAGTTCTAATTGATCCTAATTCTTTAAGATCGTGTTTCTTCAATTACGCAAAAAGGTAAGTAAAGTTTTTGAACTTTATTTTCTTTAGATTTAAGGTTTCGTTTGAAATTGTTTCAAACGAACAAATATGATTTCGTGGTCAACGATCATCTAGCGAGATCGTTCGTTGAACCAAGGTGTCTTTCATGGATGTCATGATTCTTTAATTTTATATAACCTATTTTGATTGTAGTGAGATCACTGGTGGAATCGGTTTAGAACCGAACCTCGTGTACATGTTTTCCGCTGCGTTCAGTTTGTTTGACAAATTGATTAAAATTATTTGCTAAAAGGTACACGAAATTTCCAACAGTGGTATCAGAGTCACCTTACAAATCAAAGTATGTTATTTTATACATGTGTTTGTAGATCTATAAAATAGTTATAGGATTGCATGCTTAAAATCGAGTAGATTTGGCATAGGATCCTGTCACGTATAATAGTTATAGGCAAGTTTTATCAAGGCCAAACATGAACACTTGTCAAAGTTCTCTTTGACAAAATATTTGGCCTTAATCTATTTCGTTTAGCTTAATGATCGTAGTATGCAAATCCGGGTCTAGAATCGTTTTTCATAACACGTGTACTAAATTAGTTTTTGGAGCTACACGCGTTAAATTAGTTTAAAGTAAAACGAATATATTAAAATAATTATTTTTAATATATACCAAACTAAAATATTAAAAAAAACGTAACTAAAGACTTTATTTTAAAAATAAAGTTAAAATTTTGTTAAGTCTTTTCGTTACAATATCTAAAGGAAATTTAAGTTTTCTTTATATTAAAGTTTTTTTATTTGGATTGGATCTAAAATTAAGTGGGAGCACAAAAGCGTTTGTGCTACACTTAATGGGCTCGGTTCATATTCTTGGGCTCGAAGGAACCGAATATAATCTTAACCCGGAATTGCATATTTTTTTATTTTATTATGCGTTTTGCCATGAGATGTTTGTTACGTACATAAAATTAATAATTAATACACGATCATTAAAACGGCAATTTTAATAAAAGGTTTATTAAGTATTGGATAGGTAATTAAAATAAACAGTTTATTTTAAAATACAAAAATCAAAATTGGTTTTTCAAAAAAAAATTAAAAGTTAATTTGAAAACCATAATTAATAAAAGTTATTGAATAAAATAAATTTGCGACACGACCAGCTTAGATTAAATAGGGTATTTAAAATTAATCGGTCGAGTGATTGAAAGGTGTTTCAAGTCGTTACAAATTGAAACATAAAATTGATTTTTACAAAGGAATTGTATAGCCTATGTTCATGCCATAGGCCGTACAAGTATTTTAAAACGACCCGAACTGGTAATTTTAAAATATAACCCAAATAAAAACGATATTCTACGCCACCCTAAATTAAGAACACCCGAACTGATCTATCCGAACCCCTGGTGCTAGTGTTTACCATGCATCCAGGCCTACGGTTTTGGTTAGGGGGAGTTCCGCGATTTCCATGCTTACATGGGCCGGGCTACGGTTCTTATTTGAGGACAAATATCACTTTTGCGACACGAGAGCGAATGTTAGTGTTTACCCTGCATTCGTCTTCTACGGTTGTGAAAGTGGGTGTAGTTGGGGTTAACGTACCAATGCTTGACAACACTCGTCATGCGACCCCAAACCGAGAATTATGTAGTTGACACAATTGGTGATCGTCACCTACCCTTCAATCTATGCCAGTGAAGAGTGCTAAGTCCATTCACTGAGTTATGGGGAGATGGGATCTCATCCTAATTCCTAAAATTTTGTATATCTTGGGTCAAAATTGAATTAGGTTAATGCATGAAAATTACTAATAAAATTTTCTTCTAAATTCTACAGATGTCTACAAACAATTCTGATAACACCAAATTCTCGCTCAAGTCCATCCTTGAAAATGCTAAACTTGATAATTCTAACTTCATGGATTGGTACCGCAACCTGAAAATTGTTCTAAGGGCGGAGAAAAAGGCTTATGTCCTTAAAGGACCAATTCCCGAAGCACCTGCTGCTAATACGAGTGCAACCCGCAGGACGTGGGAAAACATGTTGATGATTCCCAAGATGTGACATGTCTTATGCTTGCTATGATGATTCCAGAACTTCAGAAGAATCTGGAAAACTTGGGCGCATATGAGATGAGTGAGCAGCTGAAAAACATGTTTCAGCAGCAAGCTCGTCATGAGCGTTTTGAGGTGATGAGATCTCTCATTACATGTCGCATGCAGGAAGGTACTTCAGTCAGTGCTCATGTACTAAAAATGAAGTCTTTCGTTGATCAACTGGAGCGTCTGAACGCACCCCTTAGTAATGAGTTAGCTACGGATGTGATCCTTAACTCGCTACCCAATTCATATCATCAGTTCATAATGAACTATAACATGAATGGGTGGGAAAGAACGATCCCAGAGTTGCATCAGATGCTAAAAACTGCTGAGACAAACATCCCAACTAAGGGCAATCCAGTGCTGGCGATCAGGGAAGGAAGAATTACCAAGAAGAAGCAATCCAAGGGAAAAGGCAAGGCGAGTAAGCAAGACAAGGGCAAAGGCAAAAGGGTTGCCACTCCGAAGGCAAAGCCTCATAAAGATGCCAAGTGTTTTCACTGTGATGAGATCGGGCATTGGAAGAGGAATTGTCCCAAGTACCTGGCTGAGTTGAAGCTTAAGAAGCTGCAGATAGGAGAATCCTCAGGTATACATGTTATTGATCTATTTTCCTTTTCGAGCAAATCTTGGGTGTTTGACACTGGATGTGGTTTTCACATTTGTAATGATTTGCAGGACTAAAAAGGATTAGGAAGCTGAAGCAGGGTGACTTAGAGCTGCACGCTGGGAACAGGCAGAATGTTGCTGTGAAGGCAGTTGGAGAATTTATTCTTGAATTACCTTCTGGATTGTCTATTACTTTAGACAATGTTTTTTATGTTCCTAGTTTGACTAAGAATAAATCTGTTTCTGCTTTAAGAGAACAAGGTTTTAATTATGCTTTTGATATTGTTAATGGTAGCATTTCTGCATTTTTAAATGGTGTGTTCTATTTTGAGGCTAAGCCTCACAATGGTGTCTATGAAAAAGATACTTCTAACAGTAGATCAAATAATATAGTATGCTCTCTTTCCTCTAAACGTGTTAAAACTAGCTTTAATCAAACATATCGTTGGCATTGTCGTCTTGGCCATATTAACATCAATCGCATGAGGAAGCTTCAGACCGCAGGGATTCTAGAATCCACGGGTCAGGAGACTTATGATTTATGTGAATGTTGTCTAAGTGGCAAGATGACTAAGGCCCCTTTTACCAGAACTAGTGAAAGGGCCAAAGACCTGTTAGGACTCATACATACTGATGTATGTGGTCCATTAAGGACTATGTCAAGGAACGGGGAAAGATACTTCGTAACATTTACTGATGATTATAGTAGATATGGATATGTTTATCTTATGAAGTTTAAACATGAAACCTTTGAAAAGTTCAAAGAATTCCAAAATGAAGTACAAAATCAACTAGGGAAAACGATTAAGGCACTTCGATCCGATCGAGGTGGTGAATACATTAATCAAGAGTTTGATGAACATCTCAAGAAGTGTGGGATTATATCCCAACTAACTCCACCTGGAACTCCACAACTTAATGGTGTGTCTGAGAGGAGAAATCGAACCTTATTGTATATGGTTCGATCAATGATGTGTCGTACAAACTTACCACATTCCTTTTGGAGTTATACTTTTGAAACTGCTACACGTCTTGTGAATATTGCTCCTACTAAAAAGGTAGAAAAGACACCATATGAGATGTGGCATGGTAAACGACCTAAAGTCTCTTACCTTCACATATGGGGATGTAACGCTTATGTTACCAGTGAGTCTTCGGACAAACTTGATCCTCGCAGTGAAAAAGTTGTTTTCATTAGATATGCATATCCGGTTGGTTATTATTTCTATAATCCTACTGAAAATAGAGTTTTCACTAAGCGTCAAGGAACATTCCTAGAGGATGAGCTTATGGCGCGAGGAATTGGAGATAATCTTGTGGATCTTGAGGAAATTCGAGAACCACAAATTGATCAACCAATAGTCGAATCCACCTCTCAACAAAATATTGTTGAACCTGAACCTGATAGGATTCAGGAATCTGATGTAACACTAGGTGTCCGCAGAAGTACGAGGGATCATCATGGACCTGATAGATATTAACCTGATAGGTACGTCTTGATAATTGATCAAGAAGAGCCCTCAACCTACAAAGCTGCGATTTTAGGTAATGAATCTGAAAAATGGCTCGAAGCCATGGGCGTCGAGATGCAATCCATGTATGACAACCAAGTCTGGGATTTGGTTGAACTTCCTCCCGAATGTCGGACTGTAGGAAGTAAATGGGTTTTCAAGTTGAAAACAGACATGGATGGAAACGTGCAAACCTATAAGGCTCGGTTGGTTGCTAAAGGTTTTACTCAGACTCAAGAAGTTGATTACGAGGAAACCTTCTCGCCAGTAGCCATGCTTAAGTCTATCAGGATTCTACTTGCCATAGCTGTGTATTATGACTACGAGATATGGCAAATGGATGTCAAAACCGCGTTCCTAAATGGACACCTTACAGAAGATGTCTAAATGGAGCAGCCTGAAGGTTTTGTAGATCTTAAGAATCCTGAGAAAGTTTGCAAGTTGAATAAATCCATTTATGGATTGAAACAAGCATCTCGAAGCTGGAATCTTCGTTTTGATCAGAAAATCAAACAGTTCGGTTTCATTAAAAACGAAGATGAGCCGTGTGTTTACAAGAAGGCAAGTGGGAGTTCTATTACTTTTCTAATCCTGTATGTAGATGACATACTTCTCATTGGAAACAATATCCCGATGCTTCAGGACGTTAAATCCTGGCTTGGTAAATGTTTCTCAATGAAGGATCTTGGAGAAGCTGCTTATATTCTAGGAATAAAGATTTATAGAGATAGATCTAAGCGGCTACTTGGACTTAGTCAAAGTACATATATTGATAAGGTCATTCGACGTTTTTCAATGCAAGATTCCAAGAAGGGTCTCTTGCCAATGGCAAGTGGAACTGTAACACCTCGAAATTTTGGGTCCAATAATGTGTTAACACGTGTCATAAGTTTACACGTGGCATTAAATATTAAATAAAGGACTAAAGTTGACAAACCTTGAAAATATATAAATTCGAGGGTTATAAATGTCAAGCAAGGGTAAATATACTGTGTAGTAACCCTAAATGGTGCTTGTACCTTTAAACGAATAAATCATGGATCGTACGGAAACGAAACGCGGAAGAAAGTGAGAGATTACAAGCTACAGGGGTTAACCGTGTCAACATGTTTAATTATACCTCTGAGTGACCCTTTAACGCTCCCGAGGCTTTGTAACAGTATTATACACTCACTAGAATATATTGTATAAATTCTGCGAAGTTCCGCTTTAAAACGAGAAATTACGATCGAATTCGTATGAGAAGGGTTAAAAGCGTCAATAATGAAAGTTAGGGCTTTCAGAATAATTAAATAAACTAACCAGGGACTTAACTAAGCGAGTAAATAACACGAGGCCCTTAGTTGTAAATAATCAAGGGCCAAATCGCAAAGTTACCCCTTCAAAACCCGAAAGGTCAAGTTAATGATTACTAAAGATTTCATTATTAATTACTAAAGATTTTGTTACCCCTTCAAAACCCGAAAGGTCAAGTTAATGATTACTAAAGATTTCATTAATAATTACTAAAGATTTTGTTATTTATTACAAAGATTTAGTCATCATTACAAAAGATTTAAAATCTTTGAAAAATAACCCTCTCGCGGGCCGCGTTGCGTTTTGGGTTAAGTTGAGGCGGGCCGCGAGCCTCCTAAATTGTACGCGTCTGATGTTGAACTCAGGCGACCCGCGTACAAAGTGCATGGATCTTCCATGCGGGCCGCGTCAGGCGCCCAGATGCAGAAACATGCTCAAATTGGCTGTTCAGCCTTCTAAACGCCATGAGATGCATTTAAACCCTGCCAATTGGTCCCTAAACAACCCCTAAGCATTAGGAACTCATGTTGGAAGGTTGTGGATAGTTGGGGGACCTGTGTGTCAAAAGTTGTGATGAAAACTTTGCTATAAATAGGCATGTTATGTGCATAAGTTTCACCACACCTCAAACACTTTCTCTTGATCATCTCTGGAGCTTCCAAGCTGTATTCTAGCATCCTATTTCGTGTTCAAGCTTCTGTAAGTCGTTTAAATCCTTTGTGGTTTAGTTTTACTTAGTAATATAGCTAAAAATCAAACCGTCGTAACTACGGTTTGACTTCAAGATAAATCCTTAATAGCTCAGTCTTATGTCGAATCAAAAATGGTTATGTGTTGGTAATTATGTGGGTAATAAACCTCTGAAAGGGTTCCCCACGATCACCACTCTAACTATGTCAAAAATCGAGTCAAACGAATGCATAAAAAGTCAACAGAATTCCATTTTAACGATTCTTGCATAATCTATGATATAAATGATATGAAACCTGTTTTGATAATCATAAAACATGATAATAAGTATATAAACTTGTTTGCGCTCGTTTGAATCGACCATTTGCTATATTGAACCGGTTCGGAGCCGAATGTCGCAAAAGTTTGACTTTTGTTTTGACTTCAGTTCTGACCCATTTTAGTGAGGTATAGATATGCCTTAGGACTCTCTTAGGACCAGGTCACATATTGGAATGAACCTCTGTGATCGGTTCATGAGTTATCCGAGTCTTTTGCGCATTCCCGTCATTCGCCTAAAAGTTGACCGTAACGGCCTTTTGAAATTAAAACGAGTATTTCGGATACGTGAACGGACCAGAACCTTGCTTAATAAATTATAAGCATGTCCTTAAAGTTTCACGTCAATCCGAGGTCTAGAATGAGAGTTATGCTAATTAGCGCAATTAAAATAAACTTTTGTAATAAACGGCGCAATTAGCATAACGCCCATCTAAACCAAGATTTCGTCACCAAAACTTTTACCCACTGTTATAAATTAATATTTTGGGAATTTTAAAGATTTTTAATAATTTTTACCTTGCTCATAACCTGCGGTTATGGCTACGGTTCGGTAAATACCGAATATGCCCTTTTCGGCCAAAACATGAGTCCTACAAGGTCTTTTGACCCGATTCCAGTTGCCACTGATTTTAAATAATAATTAAAGTATTTTAGACTTTATAAACTGGTCGGGAAACTCAGATTTCCTGTAGAACTCGAAAAGCCCTTTTAAAAGTCTTTAAAATGACCGAAACACCCCTACGGGGCATAATATTAACTTAAACTCGTTACGGGCATCACGGAAGGTATCCTACTGATACCACAACCTCTTTAAGGCATATTGACTTAGGAAATAAGCGTAAGACTCTCACGGTTACCCGTTGCGCCTATTGCGCGCACGGTTCGGCTTATGTAACTGGTTTACATAATTTAGCCGAAACGGGTCAAACTATATTGTTTTAACCCCAAAATCCAGAGTATGATTGTTATACCCATATGAAACAAGTCTTCAAACTTGTTGGGTCAAAATCACACTCCATTCACGGTTTTCGCCTTTCACGCGATTAAACCGTAACAATTCTTTAAGACTAACCGGTCTAAGCTTAGGCTTAATTAAAGACCCGTTAGCATTCTAATTGGTTATTTATACCATCGTTCCAGACTAGAGCCTTCCGGTAAATTGTACCTACGCTTACTTGAGTGAATACGGCTGAGTTATTATTCTTGCTATTTTAAGACAGGAGCTAGCTCAGGTAAATACTCTTAACTTATTTCCCTATACGGGCTTGGGATACGGTATAATAATACCGCTTGGTCGGGTATTGAATATTTAATCGGATTGTGATTAAGTTATTGAGGTAACCCGGTTTGATCTGTATTGTTTGAAATAAAAGCCTTTAGGGGTTAATGACCATGTCCCGGATATCCTTGACATCATTGTATTATAAAATGGTCACGTCTTATGCACGGGGTGTAGGCATACACCTGACAGTTGCATAAGGGAAACGGTATCTCACGCTCAGTGGGCGTATACTTGTGATGTGTCTATTAATCATGACTCGGTTTCTACATCGGGCCCTGAACGTACAACGAACATGTAAATCTGTATACAAGATCATAATTATGATTGTCTCAAGTTATAAAAGATTAATTTTGCCTCTGTGCATTTTAATCAAAGTGTCAAAATAATTTGTGCCTGGTGCATCTAAATCAATTTTTCCTAAACTCTTTTCAAATGAGTCAGTTGAGTGTATTTACCAGTGAAAACTGACGTATTTTCAAAAGTCTAAGTGACAGGTACAAGTACGTAATAGGCTGGAAGCTGCTCAGGACATTAATAAGGAATCTTGCAAGTTCTAGGCGTCTAAAGTCTGTAGAACAATGTTTATAGATCTGCCTTTGGATCCCTTACTTTCCGTTGTAATACTTGGATATTACTTTTATTCGGAATAAAATATATTTATCTTTTGCTTCCGCTGTGCATTCATATATTGTGTGGTTTGACTATATTGTTGCCAACTACGTCACGGTAATCCCCCACCGGGCCCACTGGTGAGACACGTGGAAATCGGGGTGTGACAGGAACCGTACTGAATAGTCATCAGTGTCCTAAATTGGACAAAGATAAAGAGGATATGAAAAAGGTTCCATATGCCTTTGCTATCGGTTCCATCATGTATGCCATGTTATGTACTAGACCGGACGTATCGTTTGCTCTGGGCTTGACTAGCAGATATCAACAGAATCCTGGTAAAAGTCACTGGATTGCTGTGAAAAATATCCTAAAGTACTTAAAAAGAACTAAGGATATGTTTCTGATATTTGGCGGCTTGGAAGAAGAGATGAAAGTAAAGTGTTACACTGACGCAAGCTTCCAAACGGATCGTGATGATTCACGATCTCAGACAGGCTATGTTTTTACTTTAAATGGTGGTGCTATAACTTGGAAGAGTTCTAAGCAAAGCGTGGTGGCCCAATCGTCCACTGAATCAGAATATATAGCGGCTTCAAAAGCCGCTAAGGAGGCTGTTTGGATGAAAAAGCTCGTTGCTGATCTCAGAGTTATACCAAGCATACAGAAGCCTATCAAGATATTGTGCAACAATACAGGTGCAATTGCTCAGGCAAAGGAACCAAGGTCGCATCACAACACGAAGCATATTCTCAGAAAATTCCACTACTTACGGGAAGTTTTGGAAAGAGGAGACATCGTAGTATAGAAAATACATACTGATCAGAATCTAGCGGACCCGTTTACTAAGCCTATGCCTCAAGTGAAACACGAGAAGCATGCAAATTGTATAGGTCTTAGATATGCTAGACAGTGGGTCTGATTTTGTAATTTAGTATTTTGGTGCATTTTGAACTGTAAACAGTATTTTTATGTTTATTTGAATTTAATGGTTGAATGCCTTTTAAACTATTATATCTGTGTTCAAATATTAGTACGTTAAGTATCTATGAATATTGTATTCTAAAATGTCCGTAGTCTATCAGATTCGCGAGAACCAATCTGGTAAAAGACTATTGTGAATTAGATGGTTGATCTATATAATGGATACTCAAAGTGTTAAGAACCATATTCACTAATATGATTAGTTGAATCATATTGGGCGTAACTCGTTTCAAAATGATCTTCATGGATCTTAGTCATAAGACATTTTGAATAGGTACGATCATTGTATCCTTAGACATGCGGTGCATACTAGAACTAACCTAAATGAATGGTTGCTCTTTGATTCTATCTAACGCTGTACGTAACTGGCAGTAATAAGGATAGTTTTGGGAATGATCTGAAGTTTAGTGGGAGTTGTTTGTAGCCAAAGGGATCTGTGCTTCTATACTTAGAAGAGGAACACTCTGGCGCCTTTCGTTGATTTGAACTGGTATTAAACGCGTGGCCACGCTTGAACTAGTAATAGTTTGATAAACCGCTTCAAATCAGGAACGAAATTAGAAATGGTTGAATGATATATGAGAATGAATTGGATCCATGTCTCATGTTCAACAAGTGTTTAATACAGAGGGATAAATGAGTCGATAACCGGGGCTATAGTATTTGCATAACCAAAGAATTGATTAGTGCAAAGAATTAGATGACATAAATTTGTCATACCTTACCGGGGGCAATATGATGCAGCTAGGCACCCACTATTGTCTACATTGAAACTTAATCGGCCAATCGACCAAGTGGGAGATTGTTGGATATAATGTTCAATTGTCGATTATAATTCAACATTGTCGTCAAGGTACGACCCAAAGAGTTACACTTTGGGCAACGAACATGCAACGGTGTTTAAATTGTTAATCATCGGATCACGAACAATAAGCGTAATGAAAGAAACGGGTAATTATTTGGAATAATTACGGAGAGCCGATTTAATATTATAATTAATTTGTTAATTATAATAAATCGTACACACACACACATATATATATATATATTGTTAATTATCTAGATAATTAACGAGAGGGATAATTGTTTTAATTATGAGATAATTATGAAGGAGTTGTATTTAGAATACAATTGATTTAAAACAAAAGAAGGAGTTGTATTTAGAATACAATTGGTTTAAAATAAAAGATATATATGTATATCTTTTGTATATTAACTTCCATATAACTCTCAATCCATATAGGTTACGTAACTTTTAATTAGTTGAAAGTATATATATGGAACTTTAATTGGTAAATGGATATATGCTTTTCAAAAGTCACGAAAGAAACAGAAAGAAAAAGGAGTATTTTCGTTGCAAAATAAAAAGAAGTTGAGAAAGAGGAGCAATTCTTGAAGTTCTAATTGATCCTAATTCTTTAAGATCGTGTTTCTTCAATTACGCAAAAAGGTAAGTAAAATTTTTGAACTTTATTTTCTTTAGATTTAAGGTTTCGTTTGAAATTGTTTCAAACGAACAAATATGATTTCGTGGTCAACGATCATCTAGCGAGATCGTTCGTTGAACCAATGTGTCTTTCTTGGATGTCATGATTCTTTAATTCTATATAACCTATTTTGATTGTAGTGAGATCACTGGTGGAATCGGTTTAGAACCGAACCTCGTGTACATGTTTTCCGCTGCGTTCAGTTTGTTTGACAAATTGATTAAAATTATTTGCTAAAAGGTACACGAAATTTCCAACACTTTGAAATGTTTGTGAACCAAAAAATTGATCCTAGATCATAATTTGAAGCATTTGTGGCGGTGTACCGAATGAACCCAATCCCAAAGATGCCCCTTCACCCTAAAAGAAACCATAGAAGTGGCATTACAAACAATTAAGATAAGAGATCTATTAGAAGTTTAGGAGTGTATTAGAACATCTCGGATGGGGTTAACGTGCAAGACTTTTTCTTTCATACTATTTATAAAAGAGAATGTAAGTTGTTACTTTATTGAATAAGGTTGTTGTAGCCATTCTTTCAAGGAAAAACTAACATACTGATGAAACACAGGTTAACACTGAGGTTAATCTGTGGGGGTATTTCTTCTGTGGGTTCAACCTCTTTCTTGACTCGTGACAATGGCTCGAATCCTGCAAAACAGTAACACCGTTAGTCTCGTTAAGAGGGGGAGATGGGGGTTTTCCCTCTTAACCAGGCTCCGACGTGAGAATAAGTACTGTTCTGAGAGAATAAAACAGTGTGTGTATAGAATGATTAGAGAGAGTAGTAGCTCCTGAACCTGAATGATAAAGGGTCCTATTTATAGCCGTATGGTGAAGAAGGGAGGAGCAGCTGTGCCAGCTGTGGGCGCGTGCCAGCTGTCCGACCAAGGGGAATATCCTCTTGGTCTGCTCTGTCACGGCAGGTGTAGTGATACACGTGGCGTTCTTACATTTGCCCATGCTGGAAACCTTGTACCGGTGTTGTCAGCTCTGCCCCCTGATTTGCCGCAAGCCTATGTGGCGTTCTGCGAGTGGTGACACGTGTTGTCCTTTTTGTCTGGTAGAGCATCTTTGGTGCCACCTGCATATATTCCAGAAGCTTCTAGAAGCTTCTGGATTGCTTTGCTGATGTGGTCGCCATGTATGCTCAAAAGTGGTGTGGTCCCTGCCATGTAGGCAGGGAATTGGGACCATACCTCTTCAAGTCCCCTCAGTCCAGTGTGCCTTCTAGTTGAGTTGATCGTCTAGGAGAGATTCTGGACTTATAAGAGTGGTGGCTTTTATGGCGTGTGGAGTTTGGTGATTTTTATAAAAGGTGAGCCAAATGGACGCATGGCGCATGAGTTTTGGCCTTTGTAAAAAGTGAGCCAAATGGACGCATGGCACATGGGTTTTGGCCCTTTGTGAAAAGTGAGCCAAATGGACGCATGGCGCATGGGTTTTGGCCCTTTGTGAAAAGTGAGCCAAATGGACGCATGGCGCATGGGTTTTGGCCTTTGTGAAAAGTGAGCCAAATGGAGGCATGGCGCATGGGTTTTGGCCTTTTGTAAAAAAATGAGTCAAATGGACGCATGGCACATGGGTTTTGGCCTTTGTAAAAAGTGAGCCAAATGGACGCATGGCGCATGGGTTTTGGCCCTTTGTGAAAAGTGAGCCAAATGGACGCACGGCGCATGGGTTTTGGCCTTTTGTAAAAAAGTGAGCCAAATGGACGCATGACACATGGGTTTTGGCCTTTGTAAAAAGTGAGCCAAATGGACGCATGGCGCATGGGTGCTGGCAACACCATGAATGTGACCTCTTCTGTTCTTGAATTTCTTCCATCTGAGAGTAACATCGGGAATGATATCTGTCCCAGGGGAAAGACGGCTTCGTTGCAGAAACCAGTTAGCGGGTAATCAACTGGTTCTAAGCGCGCCTTGTCCTTCTGGTCAAATTGATTGAAGCATTGTTCGTATATGATATCTGCGGTGCTCCCTGGATCGATGAAAATGTAGTCTGTCTGGTAGTGACCAATCACACCTGGAATGACTATTGGTCGCTTTTCCCTCGGGCCCCCTCTGACAACTGGAAAAATAACTTGCCTCTCGCGCCATGAGTCGTCTTGTGTGCGCTTGTTGTAGTTTTTCTTTGGCCTTCGTGGGCCTCCCTGAACCATGTGGGTTTCTAACTTTCTGAGTTTTTCGTTATCTGGCCCTTCCTCTCGTCTTTGAATTTGGCGGTAGTCGCGCTTTCCGCCTTTTACCAGGTGCATGAGCTTTCCATCTCTCAGGGCCCTTTCAATTTCTTGCTTTAGACTGAAACAATCATTGGTTAGGTGACCCGTGTCTTTGTGGAATTCACAGTAGAGATTGGGATCTTGACCCCTTTTGTTGCGCATCTGCAGGGGTGGTTTGAATTGGTGATTTTCAGTGGCCAAGACCTCTGAAGGGTCTTTGTTAATGGCGTCCACTGTTTCTCTCTGTTTTCTCTTTTTACTTCTTTTCGGTGGGCTATCTGATTGATTGTGTGTCGCGCGTCTTCACTTGGTGGGCTTCTTTCTCTGTGACTGGAAGTCTTCCATGGCTGGCCTCTGCCTTTTCTGTCGTGTCGGTCATTAGAGTTATGCGCGCATTGACGGTGGTCGTCACCAATCAACTGTTTATCTGTTTGTGCTATTATTTTGGCTGCCTCAATGAAGGTTTCCCAGTCTTTGGGTCCTCCGTCTCTTCCCTTCACGCGCTTGATTAGATCATCACACTTGACTGCCCTCATGAAGTGCGCACGCATCATCTTTTCACCTACGTCTCCGATCTCTAGACATTCCTTGTTATATCTTGTGATAAAATCTTCCATGCTTTCATGATCTCAACGCCATATATTCAGACAATCGGCCGGGTCTCTGGTGTGTCTTCGCTGTTGAGAGAAGTGTGCCAGGAACTTCTCTCTGAAGTCGACCCATGATTTAATTTTTCCTTCTGGTAAGCTATCGAACCAGACGCGCGTTGCGCCCACAAATGTTTGTGCAAACAGATGACACCAAGTTGGTAGGTTCCATCCACCTGTTGCTCCTGCGCCTTTGAAAACTTGGAGGTGGTCATCTGGATCTGTCAGGCCATTGTATTTGCCCACATTGTGCGGCAGCTTGGTTTTGTCTATAGCAGCTGTGGCGATCTCCCTGATGAACTTTGAATCTTCGGCCATGTCGTCTGGACGATAGCTTAAGGTATAATCATGTTCTGCCTTTGGGTTGTACCCTGCGCGCTTAGCAGGCTTGTACGACGCGTGTTCCGGATGTAATCTGCTGAACACTGTGCTTTCCTTGTACGTTGGGTCTTCCTCTTCGTCTTCCCACTCATTGTTCATATTGCGCGCGCCCAGGCGGCTTTGAATCGGCTTTCGTTATAAGTTGGAGTGCTGCACATAATTGCTTTCTGTTTCGCCGTAAGTGTCGCGCGTGTCGTGCGCGCTGGGTTTTCTAATGTTTCTTGCAGGTCCTTTTTCTGGGCGTAAAGTCCACGCATTGAACTGCTGAGTCGTGTGTGTGCTCAGAGATCGTTGCGGTGGAGTAGCGAACGCCGATTGGTTAGCCTGTGCTTGGAGCAGGGCTTGTTGTGCGCTCAGTTGTGTGTAAACGAGGTTTATAGATGCCATCTGCTCGGCGTACCAGGAAGCCAGAGTTTTTCCTTCGGGTAGCCCTAATAGTGCAGAGAAATTTAGTTGTGCATGTTCCGATGGAGCTGAGGGGCCAGCTCCATGGCTTGATGTGTGCACCGGTGGAGGTGTTTGAACCAACCCGGGTGGAGGTATTTGTTGGACTACCCCTTGTGGAGGTTGGAAAGTGGCTCCGTTTGTGGTCTGGGTGATTATCCTGGTGGGGGTTTGGAAAATGGGTCCAGTTGTGGTTTGGCTAGCGACCCTGGACGCACTTCCGAAAATGCTAGGAAAATCGTTGTTTGTTTGCCCTTCCTGGATGATTTCGTTCCTTTGACCCCTTTGGACGTGTGCTGAGTCCGAAACGAGTTCAAAGGAAGAAACTTCTCCATCTACATGGTGTGAAGGGTTTTGCTCAGCCATTTTTACGAGTATTTCTTGAAAAGAAAAGAGGTGAGGTTGGTTTTGCAAAAAAGCGGATGGCGCCAATGATGAAACACAGGTTAACACTGAGGTTAATCTGTGGGGGTGTTTCTTCTGTGGGTTCAACCTCTTTCTTGACTCGTGACAACGGCTCGAATCCTGCAAAACAGTAACACCGTTAGTCTCGTTAAGAGGGGGAGATGGGGGGTTTCCCTCTTAACCAGGCTCCGGCGTGAGAATAAGTACTGTTCTGAGAGAATAAAACAGTGTGTGTATAGAGTGAGTAGAGAGAGTAGTAGCTCCTGAACCTGAATGATGAAGGGTCCTATTTATAGCCGGAGGGTGAAGATGGGAGGAGCAGCTGTGCCAGCTGTGGGCGCGTGCCAGCTGTCCAACCAAGGGGAATATCCTCTTGGTCTGCTCTGTCACGGCAGGTGTAGTGATACACGTGGCGTTCTTACATTTTCTCATGCTGGAAACCTTGTACCGGTGTTGTCAGCTCTGCCCCCTGATTTGCCGCAGGCCTATGTGGCGTTCTGCGAGTGGTGACACGTGTTGTCGTTTTTGTCTGGTAGAGCATCTTTGGTGCCACCTGCATATATTCCAGAAGCTTCTGGATTGCTTTGCTGATGTGGTCGCCATGTATGCTCAAAAGTGGTGTGGTCCCTGCCATGTAGGTAGGGAATTGGGACCATACCTCTTCACATACCTTTAAATACCTTGATAGATAATTATTCAAAACTATCCATATTTATACAAAACAACTCGGATGAGTAGTTATCACATAAATAAGTTAGGGGCTGTTTAGCAACATCTGAATGAGTAAGTGCTGAACCAGTGATCTGTACCATTAAGAACTAGTATAATGTTTAACCGTTCAGAGACAAATGTCTAACCAATTCAGATAAGAGATCTTAACTATTTAGACTTAGTATAATGCTTAATCATTCACAGGCAAATGTCTGAATCATTCAGACATCTGCTTAGGAAACAAACAATCTGAACCATTAAGTGCATTAAGTGCTGAACCAATAAAAGATCTGAATCATTAAGAGACTCATTAAAAGCTAAACAAACAGCCCCTTAGACAACTCGGATGATTAGTTATCACATAAATAAGTTAGAATCACCATTTTTTTTGGGAACAACATCTCGGCCATGGCTATACATGGCGAAAGATCAGTTGAAGAGGTATTCGAACCTAAAAACTCCAGGACAGGAACCTACTAGGTAGTAAACCTTCTCACCTCCATTATCACTGGGGCAACTTCATCGGATAGAATCATCATTCTTAATGATTAAAAAATATAATAATTAACATTTAAAGGTACTAAATTACTAATCCTTAAATCTAAACCACATAAAGTTATCGTTGCATCTTTCATCACCTCTTTAATTAATGTTCGGTTAGTGATTACCCGTCAAAGATTGTGACACTTTTATTGGGAAGAATTATAGCATTGATTTTTTTAGTATAGGGTCTCGTATATTTTATTTTGCTCTTAATAAAAATATAATCCACTTACAGTATTTTAAAATTCAATGACTCGAAATAATTTGTATCTTAGAATCAATTAGCTGGAGAAGGCCTAGTTCTGAGTTGTTACAATCAAAGCTTCCCTCATATTATTATTTGCACATTCACCTAATCACAAATCTATCCACTTTAGATTATATTATATATATATATACTAACATACTACAATCTGTATAGAATATATATCAAGATAGTCATAATCATAACTGTTTTATGATTTTATCATACACTTTATTTTATCAAATTCAAAATTTCTCTTTGAAGTACAATTGCATGACAGAGTATTTAACTTCCATCTATGGTGGGCCCGGGTGAGTTTTCATATCCATGTCTCAAGTTCGAGTCTGGGTGATAAGAATTTCTCATTGAGGGGTTTAAATTGGGGATCTATTATGCGATGAGGCTCTCTATCGCGGACCCGGTTAAGACAACTATTGCTAGATCTCTCGACATTCACGAATAATTTACACCCTTAAAAAAAGAGAATAATCGTGTCTTACATCTAAAGAGACAACCAAAGGGATTTTAGCCTGATAAATAGTAGATCGAAGGGTGTATGAGATTAACCATTCTAAGAAAAAGAAATCTAAGATGAGACTTTGTTTTTTTTTTTGAACATTTTTATGCTCATCTTCCCTGCTTATATTAATATTTTTTCCATATTATATATGTTGAAAAAATAGGTGAAAATAGCATTTTTCACAAATATAGGAAAATGATTTTTTCCTATTTTGGACTAGAAATAAATATAATAAAATGAGCGGGTTTTATATATTTATTTGTGGGTTTGTGTTCTATGTTGGAAGAGCTTCGCAACGAACTAAACCACGTCCAAAACCGAGCTAAGATGAATGAGATATCGATGCTCAAAGTTGGGTGTTTGAAACATTGAATGCTGAAACAAAAGGGAAAGTAGCACCTTGTCCCACATAGGAGGAGAGATGGAACTTAAATGGGTATTTAAGGTGGAACTCTCCATCCTATTGTTTCATGGAAGCACACACTAGTGTCCTCGCGAAGGGGCGGAGCACCCTAACTCGCACTCGCACACGCTCGCTCGCGCGCGTGCGCGTGGCGTGGGCGATAAGGCGCAATGTGGCGCTTTGATGGCGCACTTTGCACTTCGCCCGCTTGAGAGCCGCCTTTGTATTTTTGACCGCGTGCGTGTGGTGGAGCACAAGGGTTGCAACGACCAAGTGGTAGATGATGCGACGCATGACGTGGCAGTCATGTGCATGCGCGCGCGAGTACACATGGCACGGAGGCGCGGCGCGCTCGTATGGGTTCACAGGTGACGTGGCGCACGCGCGCATGGACTTGAGCCAGTGTGGCGCATGCGCGCATGACAGTGAGCCAAGAGGACGCACCGCGCATGGGCGTGCAGACCTGGGCGCGCGCAACAGGGTGACTTGCGCGCGCACGCGCAGAAGCTTCCAGCATTGAATGACAGTGCAGTTTCAGTCCAGCTTTATAACTGACGAGTTAATAGGCTTTGACTGAGAATTAAATGACGTATTAAATTGCATTGAAGACGTTTAATGCAATTTAAACCTCTCATTTAATTCGTTTTTAGCTGTTTCAAACCGGGAGCTGTATAAATACAGCTCCATAACTTGCTGTAGAGGTACTACGAAAAACCCAGCAACACAACAACATATTCAACTTTCTCTCTAGAGTTTCCTGATTCTTTTCTTGCAGCTTTCAAGGTAGACATCGGGTTGTAGGCGAACTCCGGCAGTACTGCTGCTCCGGCTGTTGTACCCTGGGAAACAAAATGAGTACTCTTGGGAGACTTGGAATTTGTTTTAAGAGAAGCGTGTTGAACACGTGCCTCAGTAATCTACTTCTACCCATTCTTGTATTTTGGTTTATTTCAGTTGTAATTTGTATCGTATTTCTGCTTTCTTTATTTCATTGTATTGTAATCAGTAATAAAATTTGTTTATTTATTTAATTACGCGAACAGTTCCTACAATATATTGATATAATATATTGTTAAGATTAAAAAAAGTTATGCCTTTTCTCTTAAAAGTATATTACTTATAAGTTTGTTAATTAACTAAACTTAAATTGTGCATAGTCTTATAATCTAGTTGCATTAATGATTGTCTTTAGAAATGTGACGTGGGTTCAAATCTTTACTAGCATAGGATGATTCTATGGTTTTTAAAGGTGAAAACAGTTAAAAGAAAATTGTGTAAAGCTAACTAAAAGTTTAAATTTCTTTTGATCTCCTTTTGAAAATTTAGGCAAAATATATGAAACTCTAACTTGATCAATTTGTTAAAAATAAATAAAATGGAAAGAAACAAAGATTAATAAAATTAGATGTAATTACCATTACACATGACCAGTTTACCTAACAAGAATTAAGATCTAAGAATCATAACAGTCGAAGGAGAAAGAAGTTCTTGCATCAACGCGGGTGACACGAACCGGAGATGATGCATCAGAAGACAGCGAAGGCGAGCTCGAAGATGACGTAAACCGGCTTGAACGACTCTTCAATTTCGCCTTGATCTCTGCTTCGTTACGCGATTTATCATCTTCGATTCCAACTTTAGTCGAATTTACACTCGCCGGAACTATGCAATTGCACAAAAGACCTATAAAATAAATAAATTAAAAAACTGTTAGGAATTTGATTTTTTTTTGGAACGACAACTTTATTGTATTAGTCTACCGCACTCCAGAATCTGATAACGTTTATAAATTGGAATAGTTGAAACTAGTTTGTGGATTACCGATTCGAGCTAGACGATTGATCCAACTTGGGATTGAATTTCCGGTTAGTCGAATGCAAACATCATTGCAGAAGTGATTGCAGTTTCTAGTGAATAGGCTATACGAAGTTCCTTTGTATATGTGAGCAAGCTCATCCATGACTCTTTTGACCTCCTTCGGGTTCAAATCCGTCCATCCGATTAGAATTTGCTTCCTAAACGTAAATCCTTCGCACTTTTTCGGCTCTCCTTCGAAAATTCCAGTCGTCGCTTCTTCATGAGATCCAAAAGCGTACTCGACTCGATGAACTGAAATCATCAAATCATACATTAAATAACCTACATGATGTTTTATCTGTTAAACCATTTTTTTTTATTATTGGTAGATTAATAATTCTATCATTCATAAAGTAGTATAGGTTTTAATCCTTACAAAGTTACAAGTGTAATATTGTAAAAAAATGTTTATGAAAAGAAAATGTAAAATCTCACTTAAAGTTATTGATGGAGTCAGGGGAGCGTAAGATACTAAGATGTAAGCTGACTATACATTCCAGATGATATAGAGACTGCTTCTAACAAAATCTCAACTCCAAAAACATATATGGACATAAGAGTGAAAACTATATTAGAAACATAATATTTATGTTTTTAATATACTTTTCACGTTAAGGGGTGGATTTGAAGCCGGGAAATCTCTATGAAATTAGTCTCTCTGTCTAGGATAGAGTTATGATTTGCCTACATCTCACTCTTAACCCACTAGACTCTACAGTAGGTTGGTATGACGGATCTAAAAGACATGGGCTACATTTCTTTTCACGGGTAGCCAATACACCAATACATAAACCGAAGAAAAAAAGAAAATATTTGCACTAAAAAATGTAGTTTCTAAGGAAGTTGAGGGGCAGCACGGGCTACCCCTAATCATTTGCTACATCCGCCACTAGATATGGATGAGATTTTCCTGGGTACGATTATTGTTATGTTACTTTACAAATTAACCATTGCAACTTCGAGATCTAACCTTGAACACCGGAATGATAAATGCCAAGACCAAGCCAATAAGCATATTCATTCATGGAAGTAAGATCATAAACATTGAGGTACACCGGAATCGATCCCGCTTTTCGACACTTTACCGACTTACTTCCTCGACACAGCATCTTGCGTTGAAATCGGTTGAAAATATGGTGAAAGAATCAAATATGAATCATAATTATTTGAAAGATATGAATGTGGGAGAGAGAGTAAAAAGAAATACAAGAGTGCATGAATGAAGGTGAAGCTTGTTGGTTCCATTCGCGACATATAAGCACCGGATCATCTTTATCGCGGACCCCACGGTTTTTAAATTTTTGAAAAGATAGGATAATTTATATATTTTTTTACTTCAAAAGCTGTTTTTTTTTTAAAGTGTATTTGGTTATATAATTTGACTCGAATATTTAATAATTTATTGTTACGACTTTATATTAAAGTAACCACTCTATGATGCTTGATTAATTTATTGGTGTGAAGTTTTATTATATTTCTTTAGCTAATAAAGTTATATGAAAAATGTTTAAACAAATATTCTTCTAAAAATAGATAGTAATAAAGTTATATGAAAAATGTTTTAACACATATTTTTCTAAAAATAGGCAGTTGCAGGAAATATATCAAACGTACTCTATTTGAACTCATTCAAACGGCTTTGGAAACGTTTTGTTGAACTATACGATATAAGATTTTAGGTTTCGTTTTTGGATTATTAGTTTGTAGGTTTTATAATTTTTGTTTAGATCATTGTTTCTTTTTATTTGTCAGAGTTTTTTTTTTCTTTTGGCGTCATTGTGTCCTTTGTGACCATTTGTGTCTTTTTTCCTTTACATTGTTTTATATTTCTCAGTATTTTGTTTTATATTTTGCGATTTATTGTGTTTTTTTACCATTCCCATATTTAGAAGACTTTTGTAGGATAACTTTATCCTAAAGTTATAAAAATGTTTCTTTTTTTTAACAGATAAAGAACAAATAACAAAATAATAATGTGTTTGATAAATATAATACGAGTTAGGGGACCCGGGGTGGTCCGTGTTCGGCCACCCCATCACGCGTTGTTTGCAAAGCTACACCGCCGCCACTCAAATGAAAACGCGTTATATTATTAACGCGTCAAGTGTATCACGCGTTGAACTTTTGAGTTTGATAGGATATGGCTTGTACATTGTGCATTAATACTTGTACATTGGAATCCCCATCACTAGTGATACCACCCCCACTACATTTCTATCACTATCACTAGAATATTGGGTGCTGACATGGCATGATTTGATTGGGTGCTCCCATCACTAGAACCCATCACTAGTGAACCACCCCGTGTGGCCTTATAAAATAAAGCGGTGGAAAGCAATTTACAAGTAATAAATTAATAATGTGAGGTAGATCATTAAATAAATGAGAATTGAAATATCCTCCCTGTAACTGGTACAGATTTAATAAATAAAATAACGAAAAATTATTTCACATGTGAGGTGTCAAGTAATGATATAAAACCAAAACTATAATTAACTAACAAAAAAAAAAAAAAAAAAAAAAAAGAAACATAAGAGTAAATTCTACTAATGTTTCTTGTTGGTTCAAACTGCATTTTTTAATATTCTCTTATATGCTAAAACATCAACTATAAATGTTAAATGTTTAAAACGCTATACAAGTAAAAAAGAATAACAACCAATAGACAAAAAGAATATAGTCATGTATAGTTCAACTTTGAATCAACTGTATCTAGTTTTATCTGTTATATGCTATAAAACATCAACTATAAATGTTTAAAACGTTAAATAAGTAAAAAAGAATAACCAATAGACGAAAAGAATATAGTCGATGTACAGTTCAACTTTGAATCAACTGATCCTGGTCTAGTAAAATTCGCTTATTGAAGTGAAAGAATAATTACGCATAGTTTTTTTAATCACTTAAATTGCATCAAGTCCGTTTTCGACAGGGCTAACACTTGACCAGTGGAGGAGCTAGCCCATTAATTTAGGGGTATCACAAAAAAAAATTAGTGTGCAATCATGCAATCATAATTTTTTTTCTACATAAACTATAACACCAAACAAGATATCAAAAGACAAGAAAACTCACAAATCACGTCAAACCCAATCAGTCAATGCTGTCAACGACGTCGATTTCAGTCAACCAACAGGGACGATCAAATAGTTAACAACAGGAACAATTCCAGCAGGCTTCAATAGGGACGATTAAATAACAGGCTTCAGCGGGGACGATTTTGTGCAAATATTAGGCTTCAGCAGGGACGATCAAACAACAGGGTCCGTGACGATTCCAGCAGAGTCGCTGGCTACTGTTCGACACAAATACTTCTTTTACGTTTAGTTTTTCAAATTGGCTCCTTTCAATTCTATCACCAATTGGGCTAAGCTTTGTTATTTACCAATTGGGTCTCCTATCGATTCTATTATTGTTAATCTGGTCTTATTTTATCATCTGGGCTCAATTATTCTACAAGTTTCCTGGTTATAAAAAATGTTTGGGCTTAAAAAATAGAATTTTAGTAATATCAAGTATACTATTTTTTGGTTAGGAATATCCTCGTAATTTTTAAGAGTATCCTTTGTATAAAACCGAAATAAAACTACGAATACGGGGTTGAGCCGTAGCCCGTGCTACGGCTCCTATAACTATAGTTCCGCCCCGTCACTTGACCTCGGGGAGCAACACATTAAGTCCAATGACTTTCCTAATTCGACCCAAACCCCCACCCCATATAATAAATGTAGTTGATACATGACTTTATGGTACAATAAACGTGATAGACTTGGACAAGAGAAAAGGAAAAAAAAATACAATCTAAAAATATTCTACGTTAATGGAGAGCATCAATAGTGCGCAAAAAATGTTGTCAATTCACAACACAATTGTAGATAGGTAGTTTTTAGGCGTATGATAAAACAAACGTGTCAAATAATTGAATAATTTAACAAGTATATAACAAAAAATGATAGCGCGTCATTGTCGGGCCAAATGAACAAGTTGAACTTCAATTTTTAAGCAGCAACGAATGAACACATTCTCGAACAATCAATTAGGAGTGATAACATCATAATCGTATTCTAGTTGCACATACAAACTCAAAGAAATCTTTGCCTAATTTCTTAAGAGTACTATTGTTGTAACCAATTGACTTGTAAATGTTTATACTAACCCGTTAGCGATGATATAGAGTTTCTATCATTCAACAAAGTCTTCGAGTTTAATTAAAGTGTCTTGTCTTTATATGACCAGTTTATGCAACATGAATCAATGAGTCATACATAAACATATGCTTCTCAACACATGATTAACACTAAAATATAACTTAGGTAATAGTTTGAAGCTACTAACACATTGTTAGCAAAAGACCTTTATCATTATCAAAGAGACAATTACTTACAGTGTACCCTTCTAAGAATGTTTTTTTTTCTTTCCGGTCATCAATATAAGATCATTTAGACTTTATTTGAGAAATACACACTTTTACCTTTTTAATTTTACTTATTTGTCTATTTTTAATAATTACAAGGTAATTTTAAGATCAACTGTTTGGTTGTCTACTTTTCTTTTTTCTTCAAAATTTGATAATTATATAATATTCTGATACTCAATAACTTAGTACAGAATTGCATTAAGTTAAAAGTTACATATCAAGGAAATAAAGCATTTTTTGTTTAAAATATTTATTTTTTAGTTAATGGGGTAATTCTTTTGAGATATTATAGAAAGTATAACAAGGAAACACTCATCATTGTGGCTAGTGGAGCAATGCAGTATAATAATCTTTTTGTTTTATAATATCAGCATTTTGAATTATAGTTTGGTGTATGATTGGGTGATATGTATTTTGTAAGTATGTAACTTTAGATAAAAAAGAAAAAGAAAATATATGTGCGGCATAAAATTTGTATCAAATAAATAAATATTAACATTATATAAATTAATGCTACAAGCAACTTTATTCTATTCGTTAATTGTTATAATGTTTTGGAATATACAAAACACTTTTGACTCATATGTTCTCTTATATATTTTAAGACTCTTAAAAAATCTGCACACTTGAAAAAAAAAGTTAAAAAAAAGTTCGCATATTGGAATAAAATAAGCAAGGTAAACACTAAATCAGATATTGTAACTTTAAAGAGAATATGTTGATTCACAAAAACAGTAAGCAACATTTTTTCACTTATTTCATAGATTAACACTTAGTATAGTATTAGGTTAGAACCCCGTGTATTACACGAGTTGAATAAATGTAATTTTATATATTAAATAATAAAAACTTATATCTTTATGAACCTTGTATATTGTACGGGTTAAATAAATGTAATTTTATATATCAAATAATAAAAAAGTTATATCTTTAAAACCATGTGTATTACACAGATTAAATAAATGTAATTTTGTATACTAAATACTAAAAACGTCCTATCTTTAAAAAAACCCGTGTATAATCGGGTTGAATAAATCTACCAAATAATAAAAAAATACACCCTTAAAAACCCCGTATATTACACGTATTGAATAGATATAAAAAAGAGTTATATCTTTAAAAACCATTTGTATTACACAAATTAAATAAATGTATTTTTGTATATTAAATACTAAAAACGTCGTATCTTTAAAAAATCCGTGTATAGTCGGGTTGAAAAATCTACCAAATAATAAAAAAATTATATCATAAATAAATGTAATTTTGTATATTAAATACTAAAAACGTTGTATCTTTAAACAAACCCGTGTATAGTCTGGTTGAAGAATCTACCAAATAATAAAAAAATTGTATCCTTAAAAACCTCACGTTTTACTCGAGTTGAATGAACATAATTTTGTATACCAAATAATAAAAAAAAATTATGTTTTTAAATAATTAGGATAAATTTAATATTAATTTATTATTTATATATTTAATATAAGATAAGTAGATAAGAGAGGTATTTGTTTTAAAATATATTAAATTAACAATTTAAATTTGAGGATAATATTTTATTAAAATATGATAAGATTTAATATTAATTTATTATTTATTTATTTAGATAAATATAAATTTAAGGATACCTTCAATGAATGACACGTGTCCAAAAGATGGTTTCTTTTATTATAATAGTTAGAAGATTAGATAATAAAAAAAAATATAGTATAATAATATAATAATAATATAATAAGAACATTTTATGATTTACATTGTTTATGTCATTGGTACTCTTAGATGTAGATTTAGTTAAATTTTTCATTTACAGAGCTTTGATGTAGATTTAGTTAAGTTTTTCTTTTTTACACAGAGAATGACAATGTGACATAAGTGAATATTTACGGAAAAGAAAAGAAACTTAAAAAGACACGTAAAACTATACATAAGGATACGATATGATTATTATCCAAAGTGTAATCCGAATTCAAAATGAACATATCACCCTGAAAATATGGTATTTTAATTTTAAATTTTTAAACAAGTTTCTTGACAAAAACCAGTTATTTTGTTATGTGTTATAAGAATTGAAAATAGTTAGTGGGTTTAGAATTGAAACTAATTATTTTGTTTGGTAGAGAATTACCTTAACCAATCAACTTTCTCATATCTCTTGAACCAACCTCGTGGTTTAAACCAGATGTGGAATAAAATTTTGGCAGCTATATGGGAGAGGGGGTGATGTTCACCATGTGGTTTGCTTGTGTTTTGCCATTTCACGAGACCATTATGGGTGGCATAACAAGATGATTGGTGTTATGGCATAATGTGTTTCGTATAATTAGACCATATGTATGGTGAGGTATGTGGTTTGGTTCTTTTTTTTTTTCTTTTTTTTTTAATGATACGTAACGTACACATCAGCATATGATGAAAATCAGGTAAAATGGTGTAATGGAGAGGTATGTGAAATTAGTGGGTATGAAATTGAATGTTTTTTTGATTGGTGGAGAATTACCGAAACCAATCAAATTCCCCCTATCACTTGAACCAACTTCGTGATTTAAACCATATGTAGAATCAAATTTTGACAACCACATTGAAGAGGAATGGTGTTCACCATATGGTTTGCTTATGGTTTGTCGTTCCACGAGACCACTGTGGGTGGCCTAAATAAGCTAAAACATGCAACAAGTTCACATCAATAAGGAAAACAAGTTTTCAACATTTTTTTTGTTACAAATTGTTGGAAAAATATTAACATTTTTTCACTAATTTTGAACAATAAATAATTGTATTTATATACGAGTTATATAGATAATTGTTTATTAATTTGTGTTATATGATGTGAGAGTTTCACAAACGAACTAAACCGCATCTAAATAAGAGCTAAGATGAATGAGATATTGATTCTCGAAATTGAGTGGTTGAAGTGAAAATATATAAACTTTGTTGACGTTAGTATAATTCATCTTTGTCATTAATTTAGTTGTTTTATTAGACTCTTAATCTCTATTCAAAAATCATGATGAGCGTTTTAATTATTTCTTATTATTTTATTTAATATGACATTAACGTGTCATGAATCAAATTAATATTCTATTTGAGTCATAAATTGTTATAATTATCTTCAAATAAATGAATTGACTATGGAGTTTTGTTTTTGATTATAAAAGGAATCTCACAATTCATTTTAGAGGGTGAAAATAAAGAAGGGAAAAGAGAGATACTACAGAACTATTGTGTCAAAAAGTTTCATATAATTTAGAAAGTAGTACTTTCAAATTCTTCCACCATGATCAACTTCACCCTATTGTTTTTCCACATAAATTGGAAACACAATCATAACAGGTGTAATCTCGGGCTTAAGAGTTATCTCTGATAATACAACTATTGTTTCGATTTTTGTATCACGGGTACAAATGCATTAGTCTTGAGAAGAGGTGTGAAATCTGTTTTAAATGACCCGCGTCTGACATGATCCTCAACTATAAACAATCAATATTTTAGTCTACTCATTGTTGCAGGCATGGAGCATGGTTGAAGGCTCAAGATGATGAAGACTCAAGTCACAGATGCTATAAGAATGTACGCTTGTTGAAGTATTCATATAAGACGCGGTTAAGTCAAGTCGGCACATATAAGTAATTTTCTATGCATTTTCATGTAGTTTTGTAACTGATATTTTCGTATTTTATTTCTTACAAATAACGAGAGCAACGCTATAATATATTTTATGATTCTTATTATTTTAATAAAATGTAAACCAACTTACTACACAACTCACCTCCTTTAGGTTTTCATATGTATGTACCATAGACTAAAAGATTTTCTTAGTGAAATTTCGTATTATACCCATTGTTTCTTTATCTTAATGTCATGTATAATTGTTCATTTTCTTAGTTACTTTATCAGCTTGTTTCTACAATTGCTTATTTTTCAAATAAAAATTCTTTTAAATCGAGTATTCTAGGTGGGTTTTTTACCACGAGCACCATAGTCACCGCATCTTAGTCACTATTTTTCCCAAGCACATTTCATCACCTGTATCATCCAGCGACATCCCGCCGTCTTTACATTTTCATTGTCAAGATCCTTACAATATCAACTCATCAATATATTGAAGTTCAACCAACAACCTTGTGTTGTGGGTATGCATTGAGATATGTCTTATATGACTAGAAGTTCAACCCAATAGTTTTTGCTTGATAATTCTGTTTAAATAATTTAAAGTGGAATTGAGTCTTATTGACTAAATTTGTTTTATCAAACCGCCCTGTTATCTATAAAATTTATCATAGTTTGGTCACTTCCCATATACATTTGAAGTTTCAACACAATTAGGATGGATTAATGATCATACAAATCTATTATTTACCCGTTTTAGGTCATGGATTCATGTAATCACCCTCTTGGGTCAATATCAATTTCTAGAGTCATCTTTTACTATGATCTAATCACTACTAATGACGAGTATAAGTTATTCCTACGAACTTGTGACTATTATAGCACATTTTAATATTATTGCTATGTTGAAAATGCCTTAGAAAAATTATTTTTTTAAAAATCGTCATAATTTTTTAGATAAAAATTCAAGGTATTTTAGGAGGTAGTTTAATTTTAAAATAAAATAATGCCTTGAGCCAGATACAGTGATCATCCCCAAATTCGAAATTAGGGTTTTTTTGGTCATTCTTCTGGTTCTTTATGAATTTCACAGACACATACTGTTGTTTGATTTCTCAATCAAAGTTGTATCTGATTGAATTATTCGAAAAAACCACTGAAAAAATTTGATCTGAGAGTGATCACATGCCTTTCTGATTATCCGTGTTTACAAAATTCTTTAACAAGTTTGTAGCCTTTAGTTACTATATATGATGATCGAAACAAGCAAATACTGCTCTCTAAACCTCCAATTCTATGCTTCAATGACTTGTTTCTCTTTCTGGCTCACGAACAAACACACCCACACCCAATTTAACTTTTTGTGTTCATTTCACCTAGAAAACTAACCTCACCTAAGGCAATCAATAAATAAATAACTAGGGTCACCTTTATGGTCAAAGGGCAAGAATTACCCTTCAAGTTTAGTCAATAACCCATCATTGAAGATGTTAAGTCGATTAGGTTTCTTTGGCTAAAGAAATAGATCTAAGCTTAAATCCATGTGGTGGAAAATTTTTGTAATTTTGATTTGATGTAATTATGTTATAGTTTAATTTTTTATGCTGCCCCACTTATTTTTAATAAGGGTGGTTTGTGTGAGTTTGTGTGAATGAAAATTACTTAAAAAATGTCACTCAAAACTTAAAACTTGGACGTTTAACCCTTGTTTGATAGTTGATGCCATTTTAAGGGGGACATGGCACTCCCAGGGTAGGGAATTAAGGGTAAGTACCCATGCGAGCACACCGCCATCACCTCTGGTTGGGTTCGCTTGGCTAACACAGGTACTCGCTTCATATTTATGTTCTTCCATGCCTTTTTTGACCGTTATACATAGGGATGAGCACAGTAGTTTAGTACCGGTATCGAAAACGGGGAAATTGTTACCGATACCGGATATACTGGTTTGGTACCTATACCGGATATACCATTCGGTACCGATACTGTTATTCACCGGTGTGTTACCCGTAAATACCGGTACTGAAAACGGGGAAAATTGGTAGCGAAAGCAATGGCAAAGCTTGAGATTTCCGATCGGGGGGGTCGAAAACGTATATACCCAAAAATTTCTGTAAAACCGAGAGGTCGAAAACGTATATACCAAAAAATTTCTATACGAAAATTACATACTGTCCACTATTGAGCGAAAAGTTCGGGGGGTCGGCATCCCCCTACCGCCCAATAGAAGTTGCGCCCCTGACCGAAAGTACCGGTATCGAATATACTTGGTACAGTTCGGTACCGATGCCCGGTACCAAATGTTCAACCCTAGTTATACCCATTTGACCAAATTAAAAATTAAGACTTTGGCATAAGTAGACGCCACCATCACTTACCAGTTAATGGGTATTTTGAATACTTTTTGATGTGACGAGTGATGATTGGTCAGAACTAAGGTACTTACCTTTGAGTGCCCCTTTCTCCCTTACCAGTTAATGGGTATTTTGAACACAAAATATTTTTTACTTTCTCTTTGTTTCCTTTCCTTTCCTTCTGTTAGTAAACTCTGGAACACAGTGTTAGTCTCACTTTTCGCAATAATCAAAATTACACACATGCCTATACATTGTAATTTGTAGATGATGAAACTTTTATTAAATTTTGTGAAGTAAAGCATTCCCGATGTTACTTTGGAAATGTTAGGATGTTACATGATACACGAAAAAATGCTTGATACGGGCGAGTCTAACTCGAGCACATAATGATGCAAGCTGATACGAACACATCGTCACATACCACATACATTTAACCTTTTATAAATATTATTTTTATAAAAGCATAGCGTATTTTCTTAACTTATAAATTTATAATCCCCACTTCCAATCATAATAAATTGATTTGTAGGACTTCCAAACCATCAAATTGAGCCCAAACACTCTCGTTACTAAATTATGGGCCTTGGGCCTAAACTAAACCAGACGGCCCATAAAATCTCGTTAATTCCCGCTCCTCACAAAACGTTCATCTAACGAACTTTCCCGCCAATTTATGTTCGCATAAACTATAAACATCATAGGGTTTCCGTTTATCTCATCCGACTAAATCCGGCGATATTTTCCCGTCTAGCAAGCCACCACACTACCCACGGAGGTTGACTACTCCCACGGTTAATTTCGCAAAGTCGTACATAATTACTCTTTTTTTTAGAAAAAAAGCTCTTCAACTTGTTAAGTTCTTTGGATTTTCATTGATAACTGAATTCTTTGACTTGTTAAGTTGAGCATAAATTTGTTCTTTTTTTTTTATTCGTGTATTTCATGTTATCATAGTGATTTAGGGTTTGTGTTTTTTGTTGCGTAGTTAGAAAGTATGCAGGCGGTTCGCCAGTTCACATACATGGTTTCTAGCGAGGTAGTGCCTTTTCGTTAGAAATTGAGTTTGGGGTCTGCTGTATGTATATTTACTGCTTTGTGTACTTTGTTGTCCACCTGGTGTTTGATGAAATGCTGGTGTCCCTTGGGCTGGTGTCCCTTGTATCATCTAGTTTTTTTTTTTTTTTTTTTTTTTAATTATATGTGCTTACATTGCAAAATCTTTGGTTTAATAAAGCGAATGGCTTGAGCTGTTAGAGGCGTAAGCGCTTCAGACGAGAAGGAGGTTTTTTTGTATATATTTTGTTTGTGTTTATTTTGTTTTTATTGTTTAATATGAAATTATTAAAATATTTTCTGATGTTTATTTATATATATTATAATACTAAAATTATGAATATAATGAACATACATTTTCTGTTTCTTTTTAAAAAGTTTCCCAAGAGCTTCTATAGTTGTACATTGAGTTTTTTTGTTCTACATTGACATTGTTCATGTTTTTGATATTAATAAGTTATGTGCGTGTTTCTTTTTATTATCTTACTTTTGGTGCTTTAGGATCAACAAGTAGAACTATTATAACTAATTAGTTTTTAAGCATGATGCGAATACCTTGTGCCTCGCGCGTACGTGAAACTCTCACCTCGCGTCTAGCGCCTTGTCTTTTAGGACCTAAGTGTCTCAGAGCATCTCAAACTTCTCTTATATGGTTTTGTAAATTTAGTTTAGCTAATGAAGGTTACTAACACTCAACCGTTAAAATTCGAAAGTATGTTATGTATAACGGAAACCATGTGTTTTCTTGCATACTCTGGAAAGAAGAAGAAAGTAAGTTACTATTTTGGTCCTCAAGGAAATATGGTGCGTTCGTCGTAGACACGACTAGGCACGTACACTTCTTCTTTGACACTGACTCCGTCCCCCGATAAAGTCCAGGACTAGTCAGTAATCCAAGCGTTCAAGTACAGCCCATAGCATGCATATACCAAAAAGTTGATGTGAAACTGTGAAAGTTTAGCGAAAATGACATGCTATGCGAACGGGTCATTTGTTTCTACATTTGGTAATAAAATGTGAACCAGTTGTAGAACCTAAATTGTTAAGAAAATGTGAGTTGGAATTTAATTGGCATTCATTTAACAGTTGGTTGCTAAATTTGGGGAAAAGGAGAACTTTATCTCTATTTTGTGCACTTTCCCTTTTACAATGATAATATGTGTTTTTTACCAACATTATATTTTTACAGTGTTACATAATATATATATAATTTTGTTTTGAAATTATGTATATAAAGTCTACCCATATATTCAGCTTTTCTTCGTACATTGAAATAAACCTAATGATGAAAATATCCTTATAAAATTATTGAGAATATGATTTATGGATTATACCATGACGCAAAGATTCAATATATACATGATCGTCTTTGTTTCATTTTACTTTTTTTTTTGCCATGTTCTAGGCGGTTTTGGTATAACAGTATAACTGAAACAAAATCCGTAAAGAGTCAATTTAACAGTTCTAGACGGTTTTTGGTATAACAGTATAACTGAAACCAAATACGTTAAGAGTCAAAACACTTGATTGACCTCACGAACCTTTCAATTTCCTGAAACCTTTTCATAATAATAATATTATAATTTGATAGTAATGTTTGCATGTTGAATAACAAAGTGGTGTGATGAAACAATGGTTAACCGGGCAGGGTTAACACACTGGTCTTGTCAAGAAGGGTTAATCCCTTCCTCTCGAGGATCGATGGCTGGATCGTCCGCCGGTTGATCTTCTGCACAAGGAAACAAACCGTGACTCGTAACAAAGAGGATGGGAGTGGGGGGTGCTCCTTGTTACCACTCTCCGGCGTGAGAATTAGTAATTTGCTTGGGAAGCAAAGTGTGATAGTAGTAGTAGTGAGAGAGTTGCGAAAAGATACCTCGAACCTGGTTTGGGGTTGGTATTTATAGCCGAGGAGTGAATGAGGAGTTGAAAGAACAGACTGACGACGTGCAGCCCTTATGCAGGTGTGTCAGGCTCGTCGGTTGTGGAGGTGAAGCCACGTCCTACTGCAGTGTCAGTCTGTCGCTTACGTATGGCCTGGCAGGCGACTGTCATTGGTGCTACTTGCTCTGTACTGTCAGTCCCACTTACCTTGTGGGCAGGATGCGGTGCCGCGTTGTCCTTCTGGAAAAGACTGTGGGATGCGGTGCCAGGCCGCATCCCCCCTTGTGATAACTGTCATTGTTATCCAGATCCCTTGTATTGATAGAAGTGTTCACAGGATGCGGTGCTAGGCCGCATCGCTATGTGTACATCGTTTTCATACACCAGATGCGGTGCCACGCCGCATCACTATACCATTCTCATACTCCAGGTAAGTTCTCTTCCATCTTTGGGCAGATTGGATTCGACCTCTGTGTTCGCGCGTGCCCGCACGGACACATATAAGTCTTTAGCTAGTGGGGGTTTTGATAAGGGTAATGGTCACTCGCGATCATGCTGACGCAAGTGGTGTTTTCTAAAATGGCAGAGCATATTCTTTCTTGCCATTTACAGTTTGCAAGATCTCATTCCACGTTCTTCATAACAATGGTGATAAAAATGCTTTCAGAAAAACATTCTTCATCGATTAGTCGTTCTTGTCACAACAGTGCCATGTCAACCGCCAATGATAGCGAGAACTATGTGCCAATTTATCAAATTGTAATATACGTAAAATGTGTTAACTAAAAGCTTAAAGTTATAAGTTATTATAATTTGATAATAGTTTATAACATTTTTGTTATAATAAATCCATAAAAGTAATGACATATTTTGTACTTAATTTTCAGGTGGGGATAAAGTGTGTTTTATGGGTTATTCTGAATTGCCAATAATGATTGAGCATCTTTATACCACAAAACAATCCTATGTGATGCTATACAATCTTTCTTTGGACCACCTTTTAGTACTCAAAACCAAACAGCAAGAATAATCTAACATCATGTTGAGTAACCTAGAATAAAGTTCCCATGTATAGAAAAGATGACATTATTGTTGTTATTATAGCTATAGATTTATTAATTTATAGATATAGATTTATTAAATATTATTATAAAAAATTAATAATATAATTACTAGTAGGGTGCCCGCGCGATGCGGCGGGAGCGACACTTTGCACTGTGGTACTTGTTTCGGCTAGTTTTCTTATTCGTATAATATTTATTGTAGCATTAGTTTGGTAGATATACGTCTTAAACGAAGTCATCGGTTAGCTCATTTCATTGTGGTTTGCATGGTTCAGTTATTGTTTCAACCCAAGCCGCAATCATCGGTTATTCTATTTTATTAACCAATCGGTTTTTTGTTAATCATTTCGGTTTATTCGGTTTAATCGACGGATTTTTGTTTGATTCGTTTAATAGACAAAAACAAACTTGGACTAAAACTTTTACTTAGAAATATATGAAATTGAGGTATATATACATGAAATTAAAGTATAAATACATGCAATAAAGATATAAAATATGAAATACATGAACTAAAGGTTTAAAAGCTAGAAATATATGAAAATTAAAATGGCTCCACTCGGTTCAGTTAATTTTGGTAAATGAGGGTACACGAAAAAACTGACAACCGGTTTTGGTTAATTGTAATATTATAATTTTTCTAACCATATTTAACAAACAATCGGTATCACTAATTTACCTTTTCTTTCAGGATCTTTTGGCTTACTAATGTACTGGTTAGGATGGTTGATTCCAGCATCACAAGATGAGGCATGAAGAGCTTCAAATGTCAAAGTACATGGCTGCTTACTCCCATTCACTTAAGGAAACTGCCGAGATGTAACCCTAAAATGAAATTTTGAGTGTATAATACGTGTATTTAACATGAAATGCAGAGTAATCGATACCTAGACCTCGAAAACATAACTTATGAAATTCAATCCAACAAAATGAGTTGAAATGCTCCAGTCTGAAAATCTGTACTTTAGTAGTTTGCTGGAGTCTAAGAAATAAAGAACAATTACATAAATAACTCCTAATAGCATTAATAACCAATACAAAACACGAAAAATAAATTGAATAACTGTACCACAGTAGCAACATCATGTGCAGTGTGTCTGATTCATCAAGATCTGTTGATAAAACCACCATAGCCACACGACCACCTGTAAAACACAAGAGTTGGGTCAGAATTTTAGCTTATGTGGTATCAAAGAAAGAAGTTGCACCGGTTTACAACCAAGAAAACCTAATACAGGTATTACATTAAACCGACTTGTCAAAAACTCATCAAGACAAAATAATTAAGAATTAAAGAAAGAAAATAAAAAATCAACCTCGGTCAGGCATCTCATATAGTTTACTCTCAAACATCTCAAGTAATACTTGAACCCTTTAGTCGATATGTTTATGGCCCTGTTAAAACGGGATTGGTCAAGTCATATACTCATACATCGCAATCGTATAAACACAATAAGATAAAGTGTCTACCTTTACTATAGACTGTATGATGAACTACACTCCACGGATGCGAGAGTCATTCCTACAAAGTATTAGTTAAATACAAAATGAATATCGGTTCATATATAAATATATAAGAGCATCATATACATCTGCATAAGCACCGTGATGTAGCCAAGTTGCTTAACTGGTCAAAGTTGGTGGAAAGCTAGTTGTTTAGCATCATGTCACTTTATGTAACCAATCTACAAACTAAAAATTGGAAAACTTACCAGCGTAGTTTACATATGATGGTGGTGAAAGATCAGTCGATTCATCACATTAGGCTCAATACCCTAGAGACGATTTTGGTACCTGAGGAGGAAGATGAAGGTTGTGTTTGGTTTCGTCCGTACACCATCTTCTACTTTCACTTTTGGTTCAGAATCACGACTTTTACCGCCTGTAGCGCAGCTGCAAACCCTAGACTTCATCTCCATTGTCGTCGTCTTACCTGAACAGAGGCCGCCATCTTCACAAATATGTGGTTACAACGGCCATCATTTTCTAAATTTTGAAATGGGAGTAGGGATTTTGAGAGAGAGAGAAGGGAAGAAGCATTTAAATTTTGAAATAGCATTAGGTTATCCACCTTTCAACTGATTCTACTATAAATTATTTAGAGTTTAAATTTTAAAAAGATTTTCCCGGTTAAAATTTTGTTACCTTTAAAATAGGACGTTTTGTTGATATTTGATTAAAGTGTAAAAAAAAAAGTTTAATCGATTATTTAACAATAGTTTTACTTTTAAAAATGTTGGTGCTTTTAGCGAGATTTAATCACTTGTAAACTAAGGCATCATTTACTTGTACATTTTAATCAGCATGTCAATATTGACCAAGACAACCATCGAAACGTCGACAAAAAAATGAGCAGGTCATCACGATACCTTCAAATGTTTTTATAACGTCATAGTTTAAAATATACCAAAAGAATACATAAAAGAATTATAGTGGAGGGGAAAAATGTAACTAATTATCTATAATTTTGTTAAAACTCGGGGATTTAAGTGTAATAAGATTAGGGGCTAAAAAATAAATAGTGTTTAAAAGACCAAATTACCCTCAATTTAGGGGTCTATCTATAAATAAAGGAGGGGAAAAATTCTTATTTTTTGGGTATCTTAAAATACCCCTCACTCATGCATTATAATATAGTATAGATTTAGTTTGTTTTAATAAAATAACTTAGTGGATTATGAGCACTTTATTATATTTTAAATGATTTTTACCACATTGACCTTGACTATTAACAATTTGATTTATTTTTATAATATATTATAAGTATAGCATCTTATGCATGGAATCAAACTAATATCTAGGCATTAGATGAGTGCATATCGTGTAGTCATAGTTATGACTTATGACTCAAGAGACGCAGAAGGAATCAAAGTGGTGATTTTACATGTAAAACTATCAAGATACTAGTAATTAGAAAAGTGAAATAATAAAATAATAAATAATTAAGTTTCTTTAGTGTTTTTTTTTCTTTTCTAAAATTCGGTCACAACTTTATGCAAAAAAAAAAAAAAAAAAAAAAAAAAAAAAAAAAAAAAAAACACTCAAGATTCAAAATTGTTCCAACTTTGTGAAATTTGTTTACCAAGTGTTAAACTTTGAAAAGTATTAAGTGACCTTAATGGAAATGTGAACCTTGATTACTACTTGATGCTTTTTTTTTTCAAGTTGATTGAAATTAAACAACCATGAAACTTGGTTATTATTTTGATGATTTTTCTTATTGATCACAACTAACTGCTTTTAGGTTAAACTTGAAAAACCTAATCATTAAATAAACACAAGATTGGAATAGTATTGGAACCTTAACTAGTGGTATTCATTAATAGAAAAAAAAAATCATACAGATGACATTATGTTTATTACTATTAATTTGTAGCATATTCTCTTAAAAGACATAATACAAGTGTCATCTCCACACATATCCCTACACTTTCTAAAATATGTTACCATGTCTAATATATTTAGTTAGAAGTTTGAGCGAATATTATCTAGGGCCGAAATCCGTTTACTTTTCATATGACCTCCATGCTCCTCTCCCTTTCAAAACTAAAGAAAAAGAAACATTTAATTTATTCAAACTACAAATTTCGAAGGGCCTATATTTTGAATTCAATTTTGTTTATGATTAGTAACATATATGTAAGTTTGGTATGAATATATTTCTCCATGTATTTCTTCTATGTTACTTTGCTTATTGGCTAGTTTCATAACACGTTGTCAACACAAAATTGCTCTAACTAAAAACCCCTTGTGTTTGCAAAGGAAAGAGCATAATTTGTTGAGAAAACAATGATCGGAATGACGATGTCACAAGAGTCGATCAGAATCGTTTCAACCACATGTTTTATGAACCCTTCCGAGGATTCGAAGAGTAGGAATTCTAGAACGCATAATATTCAAGAACAAATTATAGAACAAATTATATTATAGTTTATCAAATTTCGCAAAACGCATTATATAATTGTTAACTTTATAAAAATATCCTTTTATGTGTTATTGCCAGAAATTAAGGATATATAATTGTTAACTTTATAACAATATCCTTTTATGTTTTATTGCTAGAAAATCGAGTAATACCGACCAACTTTTAGCGACATATAATCTGAATATCCCACTAAATAAGTAAATCAAACGCAACCCAACCCGTCTGTAGGTGTCCATCAACAACAACTTTCCTTCCAAAAACCGTATGGCCCGTGTGTAGGAAATCGGTACTTCATGTGCCACAAGCTCGTCCGTAGCAACCACAGACCCACTAGTGGACTAAGAGCATCCACATGGTGCTCCTCTTCCGGACGCTCAACTCGCCACACTCTCCTCTCTCTCCTCTCTTCCACCCCCCTCACAAACTCATCAGCACCTTGCCTACACTTATGGACGCCATTTTTGGACTTCACCCTGGACCTCCCTCACAACGCTAGCCGTTCAGAAGGGGAGGGGGAGGGAGGTGTTTGAATTTTCATACGCCAGTCACGTCATCCGCGATGTGAGTGCTCTAACAAACTATATGTTATTGATAGTTTACTACACCTCAAACTATAAATAATAATTCATGTAAAATTATATATATATATATATATATATATATAGGGTAGGGATCCTAAGAGAAGTCCACCCTATATGAGAAACTTGAGAAGCATTCTGGACCACACATTTTTCTAAGCCTTTCGTAATATACACATATGTATAGTTTAAAATTGACTATATACATATGTGTATAACTCAATATACATATATGTATATAGTCAATTTTAAACTATACATATGTGTATATTACGAAAGGCTTAGAAAAATGTGTGGTCCAGAATGCTTCTCAAGTTTCTCAACTAGCCTATCACTTCTCACATGATCCTTATCCTATATATATATATATATAGGGTAATGCTAGACAAAAAACCCTAAAAATTTTAGGAAACTCTGGAAACTCAAAGCTCCCGACTTTTTTTTTTGAAAAAAATAACACATGTAATATACATGTTTTTAAGAGTTTCGGGCCAAAAAAAAAAAAAAAACAAAAAAGCGCCGAGTACTTTTTTTTAAAAAAAATAAACAAGTTCCAAAAACTTCGTTGACTAACATGTGCTAGACAAAAAATGCTGAAAGTTTCTGAAATTTGTTTTTTTTTTAAAAAAAAACCCTTCGGCGCTTTTTTGATTTTTTTTGGCCCAAAAATCTTAAAAACATGTATATTACATGTGTTATTTTTTCAAAAAAAAAAAAAAGTCGGGAGCTTTGAGTTTCCCGGGTTTCCTAAATATTTAGGGTTTTCTATATAGCCCAACCCTATATATATATATATATGGGAGAAACTAATTGCACACCTTGGTTGGCTATCTACACACTTAGGGTTTACCTACGCTGCGTATAGGTCTATACGCAGCGTATAGGGTTACCCTTCTACGCTGCGTATAGGTTTATATGCATCGTAGGTAAGGGGTAGGTACACGACCAGACAGTCAAACCTAGTACCATGTCAAATCAGTCTAACATACGCTGCGTATAGATCTATACGCAGCGTATGTCATAAAGATTTGACACTGATACGATGTTGTCTAGGCACGTGAATAAAGCTATACGCAGAGTATAGAGCTATACGAGGCGTATGATCGTGAATTCAAAAGTGTATTTAGACATACATCTCTGCCTGCGAATTCAAACACAGATTCATTTCCTTTCGATTCATCTGTATCAAACACAATTTCAATTCCTCTGTATACATTCATTTCCAGTATTGTTAAAATGTCATCATTTTGGGACGGGAATTATTTCCTTAATCACTATTCTAATGACACATGAGGAGTAAATGATGCTAATGAGGCGGAGGTTGTGTCTGTCGTCCCTGTTGATCAAAAAATACTGATGCCAGACTTGAACGAGACTTCGACTACACCTGTTGATGAACCATATTAGCCGACGCATCAAGTGTATCTGGATTACGCATACGGGTACGAATCTCCGTACGTGCAACAAGGTAATCTGAATGAATACATAGGATACGGTGCTGAGAATGCACCTGTTGCTGAACCATATTACCCGACGCAGCAATCGTATCCGGGTTACGGATACGGGGGTGAAGTTTCTTACGTGCAACAAGATAGTTCGGATAGGTACGGAGGATACGGTGGATACGGTTATGAGCCTTGTAACAAACCACTGTATGATGATTATGAACCATCTACCCCGGGCAATCCGTTTCAAATACCGGAGGTATCATATTAATATTTGTATTATTCTTTTAATAATTATTATTATTGTTAAAATTATATTGTTATTGTTATTATTAATATTATTGTTAAAATTAGATTGTTATTGTTATTGTTAATATTCGTATTTTTGTTATAATTCTTAATATTATAATAATTATTATTATTATTAAAATTAATATAATTATTATTATTGTCAAAATTACATAACCATTGTCAATATTATTATTATTATTATTTTTAAAATTATTATAATTATTATTATTGTTCAAATTATATAACTATTGCCATTGTTGTTGTTGTTGTTGTTGTTGTTGTTGTTGTTGTTGTTGTTGTTGTTGTTGTTGTTGTTGTTGTTGTTGTTGTTGTTGTTGTTGTTGTTGTTGTTGTTGTTGTTGTTGTTGTTGTTGTTGTTGTTGTTGTTGTTGTTGTTGTTGTTGTTGTTGTTGTTGTTGTTGTTGTTGTTGTTGTTGTTGTTGTTGTTGTTGTTGTTGTTGTTGTTGTTGTTGTTGTTGTTGTTGTTGTTGTTGTTGTTGTTGTTGTTGTTGTTGTTGTTGTTGTTGTTGTTGTTGTTGTTGTTGTTGTTGTTGTTGTTGTTGTTGTTGTTGTTGTTGTTGTTGTTGTTGTTGTTGTTGTTGTTGTTGTTGTTGTTGTTGTTGTTGTTGTTGTTGTTGTTGTTGTTGTTGTTGTTGTTGTTGTTGTTGTTGTTGTTGTTGTTGTTGTTGTTGTTGTTGTTGTTGTTGTTGTTGTTGTTGTTGTTGTTGTTGTTGTTGTTGTTGTTGTTGTTGTTGTTGTTGTTGTTGTTGTTGTTGTTGTTGTTGTTGTTGTTGTTGTTGTTGTTGTTGTTGTTGTTGTTGTTGTTGTTGTTGTTGTTGTTGTTGTTGTTGTTGTTGTTGTTGTGTTGTTGTTGTTGTTGTTGTTGTTGTTGTTGTTGTTGTTGTTGTTGTTGTTGTTGTTGTTGTTGTTGTTGTTGTTGTTGTTGTTGTTGTTGTTGTTGTTGTTAGGGTTATTGGACTTTATCACCCCTAACTATTGGTTATTGGCTGTTGTCACCTTTAACTATCACTTTGACGCTCGCCACCCCCAACTTAACACTTAATGTGTTCTGTCACCATGTCGATAACTGATCACTAACTTTTGATCTTGTTACTACACTTTTGGGGTGTCCTAAGATCCCTAAAACCTTCCTAAGATCCCTATGACAACCTCAAAAGTATAGTAACATGATCAAAAGTTAGTGATTAGTTAATGATGTGGTGACAGAACACACTAAGTGTTAAGTTGGGGGTGACGGGGGTCAAAGTGATAATTGGGGGTGGTAGCGGCCAATAACCAATAATTAGAGGTGATAAAATCCAATAACCCTTGTTGTTGTTGTTGTTGTTGAAATTATATAACTATTGTTAATACTATAATTATTATTATTGCTAAAATTATATAACTATTGTCAATATTATAAATATTATTATTATTATTATTATTGTTAAAATTATAACTATTATTATTATAGTTAAAATTATATTATTACTGTTAATATTATAATTATTATAATTATTATTATTGTTATTATTAAAATTATGTAACTATTGTCAATATTATAATTATTTTTATTATTGTTAATAAAAAAATTATATTTTAGCGACGATCTTAGTTTCGAAGCTCATTAGGGAGCTACGCGTCTTACGGACGACGTCGACTAAATAATAAAAAAATATATTTTAACCACGATCTTAGTTTCGACGATCGTTAGAGACGTACGCGGTTGAAATCTGTAACGAGTCAAAAATATATAATCTTTTTATTATTTAGTCGACGTCGTCCATTACGAGCGTAGGTCCGTTACGCGCATCAAATTCCGTAAAATCCGTAATGAGTCAAAATAATATTGTATTTTTATTATTTAGTCGACGTCTTCCGTTACGAGCGTAGGTCCGTTACGCGCATCGAAATCCATTACGAGTCAAAATATATTGTTTTTTTATTATTTAGTCGATGCCGTCTGATTATTATTTACTGACTGGTTTCCTTTTGTGCAGGTATTTTCACAATTTATTTTTCTTATATTGCGTTTTGTACAAGAGGCCGTGCGCTCTCGCACACGGGTTGGCACAATACTTCGCCTCCGCGCATCATCGACTGGAGCGCGAAAAGTTATACGGCGGCGCCTACGTCACTAGGATAGCCCTTTCGTTGGGCTATCACCCGGAGACTGATCACCCGCGTGTAGGCCCAGCGATACAACCGAAGCGGATAGGGATGAACACGATATTGGGAATGCACGTTATCAAAAAATTCCCATGCGGGAAGCGGTTTAAGGGTGCGGACGACATTCCTTATGCGCCTACGCAGCTGCCGACACAGTTCGAGCTGGTATGTCCCCCGCGCGATCCGGAGGTGCCGGAGGAGCATGAGCCGGACATGTACGTTCTGGAGCCACCACAGCCGCGTGGACCACCCGGGGCACCTCAGTTCCCACGATATGTTGGGCCCGGTCCTGCCCCATCATATTAGCGGCTACGTCGCGACGTTGACAAGCTGACGTATGTGGTGGAGTAGATGGCTGTTGAGCTGCAGAGGCTTTCACAACGTGAGGGGTTACCTCCACGACTGTTCGTTCCGCCTGCGGAATGGCATGAGCAGGAGGAGCAGCAGGATTCACTGCCATAGTATTTTATCATTTTGTTATGTATGTACAAACTTTTGCTGTATATATCAAACTTTTGCTATATATATAAAACTTTTGCTATAAACGGTGTAAAATATTCGAACAGTACCCGGGTATTTCAAATTATTTAACGCTATAATATTTTAACGTTATAGTATTCGAACCGCGCACTTAAAAATAATTAACGGTATAATATTTAAACGTTTATAGTATTCGAACGGCACTAGACTTGGAATAATAATTTATTTCAAAACCTCGATAACGATATTATATATTTGAACCGTATATACGCTTTTAAATTTTTTTTAACGTTATACGCTTTTCGACGACATCGACTAAATAATAAAAAACATTATATATTTTTAACTCGTTATATATTTTAAGCGAGTTAACGTTGTAACCGGGTGAGAATTTATACCACAAATATGCCAAATGACCAAACAAAATTCTGAAAGGTTATATACGCTGTGTATAGTTCTATACGCATCGTATATAAACTTTGTGAAAATCTGATGCTTCAAACCCACCAAAATGACCCCAAAAAGTCTGATGGATTATATACGCTGCGTATAGAGCTATACGCAGCGTATATAAACCCTTGTTTTCTGTGTAATGATTGTTGATCAGGCTCTGAAACACATGCAAACTATATGCATCGTATAGCTCTATACGCAGCGTATGGAGGTAACCCTATACGCTGCGTATAGAGTTATACGATGCGTAGGTAAAAACAGTTTAAACTAAGGTTTACTAGGATTTGGTGTACATATAGGCACATTGGTGTGCAAATATGCACACCCATATATATAGTTATTTAAAAAAACTGCAGTAAATAAGGTTTGAGATTCCCCTCTAAAAACCCTCGCCGGAAAGTTGGAGATAGCTCCGTCGGAATAGCAGGACAGGTCCCGGTACCCCTTCCCCCCGGTTTGTACCTCTCTTTCTATCTCGACTCGACAACTCTCCCACTCGCTCCGGGTTAGGTTTGTTTTTCTCCGGTCTTCCTTTCTTGTCTTCGGCATCTCCTCTACCCTCACTTCCCGCAGTGGTTCCTGGATTACTTTGGGGCTTAGTGGGTCTGATATTGGTCGCGGCTATCTGAGAATAGTTCAGCTAGATCGATTCGAATCCCATTAACACCCGTAAGGTCGAGGAGCTACTGATTCATTTGTCTATTTGGAGGGGCAAAGGAGTTTGCATACGGGTTGTGGTTCCTTTTTTTCCATAGGCACACTTAATATGGAGTCTGGCAGGCAACATTACAATGGCTGGGATCATGCAGATATACAAGACGAAGAGTGGCGTGTGGCAAGGTACAAAGGTAAACGTCTGGTTGTTGGTGAAAAGAAACACAGAAGGCCTCAAACGAAGGAGACGACGTTCTACATCGGCAACCTACCGGACGATTGCTCCAGCTTCCTACTATGGGATGTTTTCAAAGATTTTGGTTTGATGACGGATGCATATGTCCCTAGAAAAAAGGACAAAAGAGGTAACACTTTCGGATTTCTGAGATTTGAAGAAGTCAGGGACGCTCATAACATGGCAGGTTACCTGAGCACAGCATCTATTGACCACAAAAGGTTGTTTGTGAAACCGGCGAAATTCGGTAAGTATGAAGAAAAGAATTATAAAAAACACCACCCATGCAATCAGGTGCATCTGAATAAACATACCCATAGGGTTGATGTTGGTAACGGGATGGGTAATAACAATGCTAAACACCCGGTTCATGGAAACGTCAATAGGTCCTATGCTGAAGTTGTTACAGGAATCAAACATGCCAGTGAACCAGAGAACTCTATGAACATCTCAGTGGTGGAAAGTGAAACATCGAAAAGATGGAGAAGCAACTCTTTAGTGGCTGAAATCAAAAACCCATATGATCTCAAAAGTCTAAAACAACTGTTAGATGAAGACGGTTTGAAGAGCTTCATAATCAGATACATGGGTGGTCTAAGATTGCTATTAACATTTCCAAGTCAGAATGATGCTCGAGATTTCCTAATACACAAGAAAGAAAACTGGGAGAAATGGTTCAAAAGTATTCACGAGTGGGACGGCAGGCACATACCATTTCAACGACTAGCGAAATTATCTATCAGAGGGGTACCGATACAATTCTGGGGTCCGTCTATTTTTAATCAAATAGGAGGTTTAATTGGTACGGTAGTAATGCCGTCCGCTGCCAGTAACGAAGATCTGGATCTTTCGGTTAGTTCCATTGGTATTATCACTAAGAATGTGGCTAGGGTTAATAGTAAGCTGACGATCGCATGGCATGGGCTTCCACACGAGATTTTGATCACGGAAGATATCGATGCTGGATTTCCGTTTGTTCCGGTTTCTTCCGGTGAACCGGAAAATATGGAAGGTGAAAAGTTCGTTCATGTCCATTCAGGTTCCACCACACGCCCCGTAGAAGGTGAAGAGTCTGCATCGAGAAATGATGACCTTGGAAAGGGGGTGGGTAATCGAAAAGTTGGAGACAAATCTAATTCATCAGCAATGAATTTGGCGGCTACAACAAACAGTTCTAGCAAATCCCAAGGCAATAATAACGGTTCCAATGAATGGGCCTCGTCAGCCTCAGATTCAAAGGATGCACAACTGGGCCCTTATGACACACCCCCTCCTCCTCCACCACGTAATAAGTCTGTAGATATTTGGGCCAAGGAATCAGCTATGGGCCTAAATAATTTATTTGATGAAGCTGTTTTGGATACACCATGTGAGGAGCCCAATGGTGCGGACCCCCCCACTCAAGTCAACAATCACGATAATCAGGACCTAGAAGCCTCCCCTGACCCCTTCAATCTCAGAGAACTGTTACAACAGGTTAAAACAAAAAACCTCACCATCGATCTGAATAATCCCCCAAATCAAAACGCAGCTATTCCTCATCAATCATCATCACAATCGATTCGTTTGGGCAATCAAAGGAAAGGGAAGTTTAGGTTTCCATCAATGAAGATGAAAGACACTTTGTGGGTTCCTAAAAACGGTGAGGGATCGAAACATAGAAACAAATCATCGGAATCTAAATCGGAAGAAGAACATTCACCTTCGACCACTTCGGAGCAGAGTAGTAGCACCAATGAGATCGAACAGGAGGCGGCTCGCACTAAAGAAATTGGGGAACTTCTAGGTTTCACGCTAAATGGAAAAGAGGATGAAATCAGGAAGCAAGTCATTACCGAACAGGAGTCAAACCTTCCCCAATGAATTTCCTCACAGCAAACATCAGAGGGGCCGGTGACCCCTTGAAGGTGGAGCACATTAAAGAACTGAAAAAGAAAAATAGTATTAATTTCATCGCCATTCAGGAAACGCAGTTTATAGACTCCTCAAAAATTCAGGTAAACACTTTCTGGGGCAATTCGGTCTTTGAGTCTGACTTTGTGAATGCATCGGGGAGGTCAGGGGGTTTGTTAAACATTTGGGATCCATTGTTATTTGTCCGCAAAGCATCGGTCTCAGGAAGATTTTATCTGGCCACACTGGGAGAACTAAAGAATGGGGATGGGGAGTTAAACGTGATAAACATTTATGCTCCGCATGATAACAATCTTAAAAAAGAACTGTGGTTGGAATTACTCAACCTAATGTATCTATATAGTGGCTCGTGGATCCTGTTGGGTGATTTTAACTGCGTACGTGAACCAAGTGAAAGGAAAAACTCGAAATTTAATTCCCAAGCTGCTGACTCCTTCAACCATTTTATTCGTTCAGCAGCTTTATCGGAATATACTATGATTGGATGTTCTTTCACTCATCGCTCGGATGATGGCAAGCGTTTAAGCAAAATTGATAGGATACTGGTATGTCAATCCTTCCTCTCTAAATGGTCATCAGCTGTCCTTAATGGTTTGCCGAGGTATAGGTCAGATCATCGACCGTTACTCTTAAAATGTGCTAAGATAGCATACGGGAACCCTCCTTTCCGTTTCTACAACTCTTGGCTAAATGAAGATGGATTGCTTGATATTGCAACAAAAGCATACACGGAAGTTCAACATATGCACCCACCGGATAAACTTGTAAGTCATCGACTGAAGGCCGTAAAAGGAGCTTTGAAGATGTGGTGTAGGGAGAAAAAGGCCCGAGACGGTAAAATTATTCAAGACCTTGGTAAAAAAATTGAGGACTTAGATACCAAAGCCGAATCGACGTTCTTGACTGAAGAGGAAGTTTCAAACAGAGAGTTATGGGTCAAAACTCTATCGGAAATAGAAGACAATAATCTGGAGGATTTGAAACAAAGAGCAAAAATCAAATGGTTGACAGAAGGAGACGAAAACTCCTCCTTTTTCCACGGAATTATTAAAAGCCATCAAAAGCATAACAGGATCAATGGTCTCAGCTTCGACAACATATGGGTCTCGGAACCGGATTCTCTCAAAGAGGAAATTAAAACTTACTTCGAGAAGCTCTTCAAGGAAGACAATTACAACAGGCCGAATTTTATCAATAATGGCTTCAAGTCCCTTTCATCGGATCAATCAGCCATGCTAGTGAAAAGATTCTCCAGAGAAGAGATCAAAGAGGCGATTTGGGATTGTGGTGGAGACAAGGCGCCGGGGCCAGACGGCTTCACTTTCGGGTTTATCAAACGATTCTGGAATATCCTAGAAGTTGATTTCATCAAACTCCTAGATTATTTCTACGTTCATGGAAAGTTAAGCCGGGGTTGCAACTCGAGCTTCATTACTCTAGTGCCTAAATCATCTAATCCACAGCTCATTAATGAATTTCGTCCGATTAATCTTATCGGTTGCATCTCTAAGGTTATCTCGAAGGTGTTGGCTAAAAGACTTAAGCAAGTGATTGATTCTTTGGTGAGTGGAACGCAAACTGCGTATATTGAAGGTAGGAGTATACTAGATGGGCCTTTGACAATTAATGAGCTTATCTCATGGAGTAAAAAATCAAAAAACAAGGTGATGTTGCTCAAAGTCGATTTTGAGAAAGCTTTTGATTCGGTCAGTTGGAATTTTCTGGATTCTATTATGTCACAAATGAGGTTCCCGGCTTTATGGAGAAAATGGATTATGGGTATCTTGTCTTCCGCGAGGTCCTCGGTATTAGTCAATGGTACCCCCTCACTAGAGTTCAAGATTGAGCGTGGTGTACGCCAAGGAGATCCATTATCTCCTCTACTCTTCATTCTTGCTATGGAAGCGTTACACGTGGCTACGGTCTCGGCAATTGAGGGTGGGATCTTCAAGGGGTGTAGTTTACCATGCAATGGTCCTATTATCTCCCACCTTATATACGCGGATGACGTGTTATTTGTGGGAGAGTGGTCGGAACCAAACATCAAAAACCTTTCAAGATTATTGAGATGTTTTAACCTTTCTTCGGGTCTCAAGGTTAATTTTAATAAAAGCCAGTTATTCGGCATTGGAGTAAATATGGAAGAGGTTGCACAAAAGGCATCTATTCTAAACTGCAAGACGGGATCGCTGCCTTTTGTTTACCTTGGTCTTCCGGTTGGGTCGAACATGGGACGAATCAAAAACTGGAAACCGGTAATCGATAGGTTTGAGGAAAAACTCAGTTTATGGAAAGCTCGTACACTCTCATTCGGAGGTAGAGTCACTCTCATTGAAGCGGTTCTAGGTAACCTTCCCACGTACTATCTTTCACTCTTTGGTGCACCGATTCAAGTATTGAAACACCTCGAAAGGATTAGACGTAAATTCTTGTGGGGGGGTTGTACTGAAAAAAATAAAGTTAGTTGGGTTCCATGGTATAAAGTGATAGCACCAAAAACCGATGGGGGATTGGGCATTGGTAGTTTGGCCTCAATAAATAAAGCATTGATGATTAAGTGGGCTATGCGTTTCAAGAACGAGCCGGATTCGTTGTGGGCGAGAGTAATCGATGCCATTCACGGAAGGGGTAGGTGCTTATCATATATTCCATTGAAAATGTCCATTGGTGGTGTATGGAAGGGTATAGTCAATATGGGTCGCATGTCTCAAAACCAATTAATAAATGTAAAAGAAAGAATTACTCCGATTATAGGCAATGGTGAAAAGATTCTTTTCTGGTTAGATAACTGGGTTGGGGACGGTCCACTCAGTACGAGATACCCCGATATCTTTGCACAGGAATCCAACAAAAGATGCAAGGTCTCGGAACGATACGTCTTCTCTCAAAATGTAACCGAATGGAAATGGGGCAGCGACAACGCACTCACAGTTGAGGAGCATCTAAGGCAATGGGCTGAATGCATTATTGAACTCGATAAGGTAACTATTCACCGTAAACCGGATACCTGGCTGTGGAGATCGGGATCAAAGGTGGATGACTTTCTGGTGAGTTCGGTTAGGAAGGAGTTCGATAAAATCGACACTATAAAAGAAACCAAAGTTCTAAGATGGTTACATTGGATTCCGAAGAAGGTCAATTGCTTTATGTGGCGTGTGGTGCTGGACAGAATCGCAACAAGGGATGCACTTCAGGTTCGACATATTCAGCTACCTTCTACAAACTGTGTCCTATGCGACAGCATGAGAGAATCGGTAGATCATCTCCTGATAACATGTGAGACGACTCAGCTGGTATGGACCACGATCTTCCAATGGCTGAAAATACCGTTGCCAAACTATATCTTGAGTGCTGTACAACTGCTGGAAGTTATTCACTCACAGGTATGCTCTAAAAACAAAAAGAAGGCTGCATACGCAGTAGTGGCGGCCACATGTTGGTGCATTTGGTTAATGAGAAATGACTTGATCTTCAAAGTGAAACCATTCTCCATGTCAAAACTGATAGGGGATATCAAGGCTACTTCGCACTCTTGGATAAAACATCGGGCTGGGCTATCGGAGATCAATTGGGAGAAATGGAGGAGTTTTAGTGTGTAATTGGTTTCATGTATTAAATTTCTGTCTTTTTCATGTTTGTACTGTTTTGCTTGAGCACCTTGCTTGAGTTTTTAATATAATCGCCTTTTTCAAAAAAAAAATATATATAGTTATTTTTCAATCAATTAATACTTTATACTATGGAATCTAAAGTACACTTAAAATAACATATAAAATGGTGGTGGTCCGCCAAAAAGATACGATGCGGCGGTTATATTTCGGTGGTGACACCATCCTTTTCCTCACCTTCCTTCACCTCATTCATCCACATAACTTCAAACCTACACTTTCATATATCTAACTCCATTTTCAACCTCTTTTCACTTTCATATAGTTTCATACAAATTAAAAAAAAACTATCAATAATTTCAATTGGATTTAAATCTCAACAGCATATACATATGCTGTGCAGAGGAAGAAGTTCAACAAGATGTCGAAAATCTGGATCGGTTCCGGTATACCTGAATGTCTATGATCTTACCTCCATGAACGGATGCGCGTATTGGCTCGGTCTCGGTGTTTATCATTCCGGCGTTCAAGGTTTGGTTGATCTAGATGTTGTTCTACTTGATTTGAACCATTTGATGAATTTATAAGCTCACAGATCTTAAAATGTTTAAGATCCATACATCCATAAGTTTACAGAATAATTTGTTAGTTATAGTTCACAAAGTTAAATATGCATTTGAAGAATGTATGAGCTCCATAGATCTATATATTAACAAAAGAATTTGATGATTATTATTGAAAATTATAGTTCACAAAGTTGAATACACATTTGATGAATGTGTGAGCTGAGCTCCATAGATTTATAGATTAACAGATGATTGTGATTATTTTTTGGAAATTATAATTCACAGATTTGAGTATGTATTTGATGAATGTATGAGCTCCATAGATCTGTAAATTAACATAAATATTTGATTATTTTTCGAAAATTATAGTTCAAATGAAATTGAATATGCATTCAATGAATCTATGAGCTTCATAGATCTATAAATTAACAGAAGAATTTGATTATTTCTGAAAATTATACATTATCAAAAGAATTTCGGCGGACCCACCCTTTGGACAAGGTGGGCGGCCGCACCCCTTGAAAAAAAAATAGTGTATATTTTAGGCAAAAAACTCGAACGCACCCTTGAAAATATGGTTGAACACCTCATCTATACGCCCAAGAAATAATTCTTGGGTCCGCCACTGATGAGCTTCATATATTTATAAATTAACAGAAGAATTTGATTAGTTTTTTGATGATTATAGTTCATGGAGTTGAGTATGCATTTGGAGCTCACGAAAAACCGACGACTGGAATCTATGAAGGAGAACCGAGGCAGTGCGAAGGATTCACGTTCAGAAAACAGATTTTGATCGGATGGACGGAGATGAGTCTGGCGGAGATCAGAGGATTCATGGAAGAACTCGCTCAAGACTATAAAGGAAATTCGTATAAACTAATCACCAGAAACTGCAATCATTTTTGTAACGATGCGTGTATCTGTCAAAAAATGGTATGAGAAAACAACAATCCAAACATTCAATCAATACTGAACAACAAAGAAGCGACAAAAACGGTGACAAAACTTTATTATTTACCCAAACCGAAAAACACCCCCCAAAACCCTAGATCTTACAAATAGTAAGATCTGTTAACAGAATACAGAACAATAAACATCTGATACAAACAATCAGATGTTCAGGAACAATGATCACCAGATCTATCAAAGATCTAACAACAACAACTACAATACAAAGGATACAAATAAATAACAGAGTAGAAAGAACTAATCTCCTGAAAGACTTGTAGAAACTCTGATGCACAGTGACTCCAAAACGATTCAGTAGCTTCAACCAAACTTGAAAGAGATCAACTCATCATATGGACTGATACGCATACAAAACCAGATGAAGGATAATGAAACCCTAGATTTAATATATAGAAGATAATGATTTCTGTAGTGAATTAATAACCGAATGAGAGAGAGAACTCTTATATATGGCTGCACTTGAAAGGTTACACAAAGAACCATAAGAATTGGAAGATGCCCATTTCAACCCCTGATACTACCACTTTACACCCTCCAAAATATCCAACACATCAAAAACTGTTGCAACAAACTAGCAATATGAAACAAATTAGTAACAAGAGGCCCAAAATATATGGCTGAACCCAATAGAATGAGAGCCCATAAACATATCATTTCAACATCCCCCCTTCATTCAATTGGGTCTAAACAAATCAAACATACCCAACATTCATATACTATACATGTTAATAATACCCATTTTGCAACCTGAATGACAGCCTGAAAATATCATTTACAACATTTTTAACATGCCCCCTTCATCCAGGTGGCAAACACGTCTAAAAATACCAAGTTCCTTTCATCAGTTAACACTCACTTTCTACGCAACCTGAACATCTATATGAACCTTTTCAAGTTCAATAATACTAGCAAAAAACCTTTTCACAGAATATGCATATTTATTTCAAAGTGAGAAGACCTCTCATGAAATTAGGATACATACAAATTGATATGATATTTTTACTAAGCTTTAACAGGTAAAACAAAGTTATCAGCAAGTTTTTATCAAAGAACTATATAACACAGAATACTAACTGATCCACCTGTAACAGTCATATTCACAACAACCTAGAGAAATAAACCAAGAAAATAGAAATTCAAGAAACAATATTCCAACTCAGATATACAAGGAATCCAGACAATTACAATACGAGACAAGAGATCCTTTGAAGAAAACACAAACACTAACAACAAATCAAAGAATTCTCTATAAAAAACAGTCAACAAGACAGAGAAACAGTTCTAACTAAGAACACTAGACAACAATGATAGCCTACACAAACTCTGGCAAAATGCACAGTCACATGCTTTTATAACCAACAAAAAAAAATATCTCTTACATAAAAGAAATATACAAGGCTAACATCACATACATACAAGTAACAAGACTGAGAATATCAAGACATACACAAGACTATAAGACACAGCCATACAAATCCTGATTAATCACAAAGTTATACAATTTGCAACCAGAACAATATTTCTCACAAGAGAAAACATACAAGGCTGTCACATATACAAAATAATCTTGTCAAAACTTTGGTTAAACATGAACCACACAGCTCAACTAACCATACAAACAAAACTATAGACAAGCAGACATAGTGACTGCAAACCAAAGACATTTTAACAACATTCAAGACAAAGATTCTCAACATATAGACCTCAAGCAAGGCAGACATAGACATCAAGAACAATCTTGATAGATCAACAGATTAAAGAACACTCAAACCACAAGGTTCGACTAATCATACCACACTAAAACAATAAGACATACGGACAATATTCAGAAAACACTACAACGGTCCAAACAACAGAGTTGAATCACACGATTCAGAACAAAGAAAACATCTACACCATTACGATTGAATCACAAGACCCAACAACAAACCTGATTTAACTGAGGATCACATGATCCAAATCAAACACATACACATAACAGCCAAAACCAACTCTTTAGAAATAATGTCACATGACTTTACAATAAAAAAACATCTCACACACGAGAAAAGATACAAGGCTGTAAAAACATTCAAGATCATGAAGACACGGTCAAACAAACCATCCTGATGCAGTTTTAAAGAACTAAGAACCATCAAAAAACAGTTATAGTCGGAAAAACATTTTACCATTGTTCAAGACAAGATGAATTGCATAACCCAAGACAGAGGTTAGAGAACAATATTAAAATCTTGAGATTATCACAACTAGCAACTTTAATCAAGAACAAAGCTCAGTATACATAGAACACATAACTAAGCTCATAATATCCGGTATAACCTTGAACAAACCAACAACATTTCCAGGTTTAAACTTAATGAAAGTAGAAGACCATATAACAACAGAAATAGAATTTTTCATGAGAAACAACCTATTAAACATGACTGAAAATACTGAACCATACAATGAACATACAATATTCTATTATCAAGACATATAGATACAAGGTTCACTAAAAACAAGAAAACACGTACAAATTTATTGAATATTCCAAAAAAAATTGAAGTTTGAACCACACATAACATATGCTAATCTTATTTAGCATACCCAAAAAAAAAACAATTCAAACAAACCTGACTTCAGAACAACATAATCAATAGACAGGATCCTAGTTACACACTTGTTCCTTAAAAAACACTTTATCTTACCAAGACAATGAAGTTCATTTGTATAAATCATACTACATCTTGTGGAAAATGTAGACAACACCATATATGAACCAGATCAAGCATATTACAGTCAGACACATCTGAAAAACATAAAATCACACTACTTTCATGACAAAGACAAGACTTGTAAACATGAGTATCAACCAACAATAACCAACTTTAACTAGAAGCAGCAATAAACTCTCACAAGACAACCCTACTGATTACTGCACGATAACCTATACAAAATCTACAAGAATCAAGCAAATCCAAGAAACAGTAGATACTCCCGGGAACAAACAATACGAATCTCTAACATGATACAGAGCAACTCTACTCAAAATAAACAGAATTCTAACTAAAAAAAAATCCAAGTCTATGATGAGTACAGAGAAGCAACAAGTTATAGAGAGAAACAAGATTCAAGAACCAAGATCAATAACAACAAGAAGTACACACTTCTATACCAAACAACAATTACAGCCTAAACAAATAATAACATACAAAAAAACAAGTGACTTAATATCCCACAAACACGGCCATAATAACAAACAAGAAACTATCTTGAACCAATACAATGAACCACATGATTCAACTATCAGAGACAAACTTATAGACTAGACAACGTATGACAGAGTTAGGAACCAATTTTTTTACTTAGACAACAGCCTCTATCATGAAAATCAAGCGACCAATCATGCAAAAAAAACACAGCTCTTATAACACAATTTTAAGACCCTAGATGACCATTAAATTTAAAAATAAAACTCTGTTATAAACCTTTTATGATATTAAAACAAAGTTCCATTCAGCAATTTCAATAGTCATATAATGAAAGAATTTTAAACAACCTCTTTACCACAAACCACACAAACAGAGGGAACACTCACACACAACCCATATGACAAACACCTTTTTACAAATATTAACATGTAAAAAACTGTAAAACTAAGACAAGAAATAAAGACAGCCAAGAAACAAAAAAACCTCTAACAGACAATAATCAACTAGATGTAAAAAAAAACTAAGGCGAAGCTGTATCAGTTTCCAGATTCCAGGTTCGTCACTTATAGTGCCTGGACAGGTCTTAATACAGGAGCCAAAACCTAAGACACATAACAAAAAAAAAAAAAAAAACCACAAGAAACACAGAATAGTTATATAATCAACTATAACCAACAAATAATAATGCGAGTCCTCACTACCCCGACTTCAACTAATCAACAACAGGAACAAAAGGAGAGGGTAGGAACGATCTTACAGTGGGTGCTTATAACTTCCTTCAAAAGAATCTGAGTATGTAATCTTCTAGGATTACAATATCACAGATCAGCAAGAAATATACCAACCTCTGGTCAGTTTGACCTATAATCAACAAGCGATTATAAAGACCAACGCAGAGTCTTCACAGCACTTTTAACCGCAACAAACCTTCAGCCGCACATCAAACCCTTGATCTAGGGTTACAACTTCAGTATCACACGTACAATAACCCAACCGGTTTCTAAGAACATAAATCCTAACTCCAAACAAAAGATCAGATTAGCTACAGTCAATAATCAAATAGATCTAATCAAATCCAATCTGCACACTTCAAGCAAAGGATCAAAACAGAACAACACTTATTAAAAAAATAGATTCAGACCCAAAACACGAGAACACAAAATACATGACCCTAATCCGTAGCACTTAAATCTCTTAAACTTAAAGACCAATAACGAGAAACTATCCTATATACTCAAAACCTTGACAATCAACACTTAAGATCAACAGATCTATGAACCAAATACAAAGAAAAAAAACTCTCACAACTCTAGCTGCAGATTAACAACACAATAACTGCCGTAATCATTAAAAAGAAAAGTATCATGCAAGAGCTCACAATGAACACAAAAAAAAAACTGTCAAGAAATAGAGAATAAGCAACCAAGGGATTCAGATCTACAAACCAAAAAAAAATCGTCAAAAAATTATAGCGGAAGAACACCAGAATCAATATCGACCATAGATCGGAGCCTAGGCTCTGATACCATGTCAAAAAATGGTATGAGAAAACAACAATCCAAACATTCAATCAATACTGAACAACAAAGAAGCGACAAAAACGGTGACAAAACTTTATTATTTACCCAAACCGAAAAACACCCCCCAAAACCCTAGATCTTACAAATAGTAAGATCTGTTAACAGAATACAGAACAATAAACATCTGATACAAACAATCAGATGTTCAGGAACAATGATCACCAGATCTATCAAAGATCTAACAACAACAACTACAATACAAAGGATACAAATAAATAACAGAGTAGAAAGAACTAATCTCCTGAAAGACTTGTAGAAACTCTGATGCACAGTGACTCCAAAACGATTCAGTAGCTTCAACCAAACTTGAAAGAGATCAACTCATCATATGGACTGATACGCATACAAAACCAGATGAAGGATAATGAAACCCTAGATTTAATATATAGAAGATAATGATTTCTGTAGTGAATTAATAACCGAATGAGAGAGAGAACTCTTATATATGGCTGCACTTGAAAGGTTACACAAAGAACCATAAGAATTGGAAGATGCCCATTTCAACCCCTGATACTACCACTTTACACCCTCCAAAATATCCAACACATCAAAAACTGTTGCAACAAACTAGCAATATGAAACAAATTAGTAACAAGAGGCCCAAAATATATGGCTGAACCCAATAGAATGAGAGCCCATAAACATATCATTTCAACAGTATCAGACTCACCGGAAATCCTATACCGAGTTGGATTAATCGTCTCGCGAGAATCGGTAAGTCACCAATTTGTTTTTTATTAGTTTCGGAGTTTTAATACTTTTTTTTAGAAAATAGTGGAGTTAGCGTTAATAATTTGGTTTTTCAGTGATTTTTTTAATATATTTTGGTTTATGCGGAGTCTATTTTTTCCACAGACTCCACATAAACCAAACGAGTTTCAGTAATCATGCACATACCAAATTATCAGATTTGCTAAACACACCATTTCTTTATAAAAATGTTAATTAGAAAATTTAAAATTACGGCTGATAAGATTCCTAACATTTTACTGGCGTTTATTAGGTTTATTGTGCAATTGCTTAATTCCAGCGAGTATAAGTTCGTGTAAAGTTGGAAAAGGAAGTAATAAGACGTGTGATGAATATGAAATGAAGGAGAAACTGATGAGGCGTTCGAGTAGTGTAACTTCATCTTCGAATTCTTCATCATCGTCGGAGAAGTCAACGTTGGAGTCAACTCCGGTTTATCTGACTAGAAGCTTTGGAACCAGAAGTTTTGTTCCTCCGTCTTCACCTTTTCTTCAATATTCTTCTTCATCTTAAACGTATCAAATTAGGGAATGACATTTGTTCATATAAAAATAAAAAAGGAAAAAACTAATAAATTTGTTGTAACAAGAATGGGAGAACTAGAATAACAATCATTAAACCTGACATTAAGATGAGCTATCGCATTTTATTAAATTGGTATTTAGGTTGTAAAATATGATTCATAGGTGTAATTTAACTAAAAACCATACTTTTCAAAAATTGATCTTATTTTAAATAAACCTTTCACATGAACTCATCCACCGTTTTCTTCTTTATCGTATACACTTATTTTATCATATTTTCTGTTTCTATAAACTCACAATAATTTGATAGATGATGAATATTTTCCGTTTTTATACATTCACAAGAATTTGATACATGATGAATAGTAGTTTTTAAATTTTTATATATAAATAGTTACTATAGCAACTTTTTAAAATTTAAGTTTGGGGAAAAGAAATAGGAGATTAGATGTAGTGTGTTTTTAGAAAAAAAAAAAATTAAAACTTAAAGAGGGGAAAGATTCGATGGATGAAATGTGAATATTCTACAATTATGAATATATGAGATATGGTGTTTCAATGAGTCGAGTTTGAGTCAATGTAAACTTGCTCGTGTAGCATAGAATGCATGCTTAACTTGGTAAAGTTGAACTTAATTTTGAAATTTATAACCCATATAAATAGTTGACATTAATATTATGAGTTTTACATCAATTTAAACTCGAAGTGTTGCTCATCTGACTCGTATTAAATCTTTTTATAACTTTTGTATCTAAATAAAATATGTATCTTTCTATTTAACTTCAAAAATGACCGAGCCAAGCCAAATCAACTCTTTTGACTTCGATTATGAGCCAAAACTTCTATGGCTCGACTCGCTCGCTAAACAAATAAAAGTGAAATGATAGATAAGTTTTATAGTGATGTACATAAAGTAATTGTAGTTTTATGTTATTGTGTTTTACGTATTAAGATAATGTATATGGAGTAATAGAGGTCATCAAGTATTCAACTTTTCAATTACCACCACAAATGACAATTAAAGAAAATGTATATCTAAATTCTAATAAAAGATTTTAATTAATGTCACATCGTAGTCTCTCTTTTAATATAGTAACTTTTATATTAAATAATAATAAAAAGTTATATCTTTATGTAACTCGCATATTGTACGGGTTAAATAAATGTAATTTTATATATCAGATAATAAAAAAAGTTATATCTTTAAAAACCATGTGTATTACACGGATTAAATAAATGTAATTTTGTATACTAAATATTAAAAACGTCGTATCTTTTAAAAACCCGTGTATAATCTGCTTGAATAAATCTACCAAATGAGAAAAAAATTACACTCTTAAAAACCCTGTATATTACATGTGTTGAATAGATCTAAAAAACAGTTATATCTTTAAAACCATGTGTATTACACAGATTAAATAAATGTAATTTTGTATATTAAATACTAAAAACGTCGTATCTTTAAAAAACCCTTGGTATAGTCGGGTTGGAAAATCTACCAAATAATAAAAAAAATTATATCCTTAAAAACTCCGTGTATTACACGTGTTGAATAAATCTAATTTTACATAACAAATGATAAAAAGTTATATTTTTAAAAACTTCGTGTATTACACGGGTTATACAAATGTAACTTTGTATAGTAAATAATAAAAGTTAAATTTTTAAAAACCTCGCATTTTACACAAGTTGAATAAGTATAATTTTGTATACCAAATAATAAAAATGTTATATTAAAACCTATAAATTAGCAACAATATTGAGCTTAGATGAGTTGTACCCATAGCTTTGGGTGTTTTTCAAAAAAAATTTGGATATGTGATTCTGCTTCACAAACGTGCCAAACACTGCATATCTCTCCTTCTTCCCCAAAACACCACATCATCTTTTCTTCCTCTGGCCCTTTCTATTCTCTCTGTCAACACGCTAAAGAAACGTCCATCGTTGCCGACGAACACGACGAGGAATCAAAGCGACACCGTTTTCTTCTCCGGCTAGACCATTATTATACCATATGACGCCAGCGGTGGCTAGGGTTTCACCAGAAAACACCACGGGTCGCTGTTGTGCCACCGAAAGTTGCTCTAAACCCCAATTGCATTCTATTCACCACCGCTAACCTGATTTGGTCTTTTTTGTTGTATAGTTTACCAATACTCAAATCTGAATGCACTTACAGGTTCGTAGGCTAAAGATATCGTTTTTTTTTTCAAATTTTGTTCGTGGATCTGATATGTTATTTGATATTTTAACGTTTTTGTTCTTCAATCTGGAGAGGATATACATGTTTTGTTTGTTTGTTTTAGTTGGTAAGTCAATTAATCAAAAAGATTGGGCGTTTTTAACTAGATTTTGTGATATATGAAGTGGTATCAGTGTGCTTGGCCCTTACATTTGAATCATACAGTTAATTTTATATTATGGTGTCGAATTGTTGATTATAGGAGGACATCGTTACAGAGTAGGCGGCTGAGCCGAAAGTTAGGGTTCCGACGCGGTGGTTCTTGGGCGGCGACATCGCCGCGGTGGTGAAGATAACAGGCTACACAACCGTAGCATTCAAGGGTAGACCAGCTTCACCCGCCTTTCGCAAATTTTATTAACGTACTTTCGAACCTCAGATGACGAAGAAAAGTTGCCCTTATTCTTGGAGGAAGGTATGCTACATAAATCTTTTTGGTTGCAGCTTGCTTTTCGTTCATATGAATCATGGGTGTTTAGATCTGTATACACTTGCAATTTGTCATTAAATATATTATTTGTCCTTCGTTTTGTTACTAAGTCTAAATGCTAGGTTTGGGACGAAGGTCCACAGCCGCCACCTGTCTTTGATACTAATTTGATAGTCCATAATATGCATGCATCTGACCATCAGGCTGTCATATATATTCGACCAACTTATTGTAACCATTTATTAATCCAAATCACTTAAGCCAACCACCCTCCGTGTTTTGCTTTTTTGTTAGCGAGGCTGATTATAGTGGTCTGGAGACCTAGCCGCCACCTCCGGCGACGGCGGATTGGATTCTGATGATGATTCCGGTGACGACAGAAGGCTCCTCCGGCGATGCTTGATTTCTGACTCGGCAACTACGAGCCGGTTCGAGGTAAGATCCTTTTGTTTCGTTTTCGGGTGAATACGAGAACATTCAGATTGAGAAATCTGGTAAGGAAAATTTGAACGATATAACTTTTGGTGATTTTAGGGATTTGTGACTGATGATCAATTTGTCGAAGCTACTGTATGGAGCAAATCGCTTCTTCCTTCAACAGGTACGTTATAACACAAAACCGTCACCAGTTATTGCAATATTAATGTCCATGAAAGGGTTAGTGAAAAAACTATTCTATCATTGATGCATTTAGTCTTAGAAAGTTTATAAGTGGCCTTATTATGTTAACTGTCAAACGAGTTGATACTTCATGTACAAATAAAAGGTTAAAACAGAGACTCATGTGTGTAAGTGTAATTATTATATACACAGTTAGGTTTTTTGTTGGCCGCAAATATGTAAGCCATGTGTGTAAACCCACAAATACGTAAGCCATGTGTGTAAACCCATTTTTTGTGAATTTATTAGCTAACATTAGTGTTGTACTTAAATAAGTTAATCAAGAATGCGGAACAGTGGCTGGAAAACACATGGCAGCAGACATGGTGATTTGTTTATATGATAAAGTTGTTGTTAATATATATAACCATAAAACTTACCTTCGTAAACTGTTTAGTCTATTTTCACATTCAATTCCCTTATGTTTCTAAATTTCTTTTAATAACAGGTGTGCTTCAACTAGGGTTCACATCAGGAACATACATTAATCCAACTCTATTGCTACCAAGTACAAAATGTCCATTTGGTGATCATATGCAGGACAAGAGGAGAAGGTATTTTGAGTTTTATGACCACATTCTCCCTATACCATTTTAGTATATTACTTCAATGATTAAGCTATTGTCCATAGTTATTAAAGGCACGAGGTGCACTCAGGGCGATTTGTTGGGCCCGGGGCTTTGTTTGCGGCTAGGCGCCCCTGGGCGCTCGCTTTAATAACTATGACTTGAAGCATAGTTATTAAAGGCATGAGGCGCGCTCAGGGCGATTTGTTGGGCCCGGGGTTTTATTTGCGCCTAGGCGCGTCGCTTTAATAACTATGCTATTGTCAACTATTCCCATTGAAATTTATATATTAACATAATTTCCTTATTTTTGAGGGGGTGTATAGAATCGCCAATTGTACCCATTTTAGATTTTGACCTATTTACTTTGTTTTCAGAGTATTATTGCAATACTATTGTTTTTGTAGTCATAACATGGACCGAAAACTATGTATGGGTTAACCCGAACCGACCCTGCAATTTTCAACTCTGCACATAACAATAAATTTTTTCAACCCAGAACCCATTTTCATCTGTTCCCAACCCGCCCAATCCAATCGTCTTACTACTCTAATAAACTTTTTATATTTTTACCTCTATGTACAATTATTTGTTTTGACTTTTTGGTAGTGGTTCTATAACTAGCGAGTTTGAGGCTGCAAAAAAATGAGCTGAAACTCAAGACACCATTCTGTGATTAATTACTTGAACCTTAAATTATACCATGTTATGTTTTTTTAGGTGGCATAAGCAGAGTCTTGAAAGGATTACTAATAACACATGATCACGAAACAAGTAGTGATGTTTTGTTCATGTCTTTATTTTAATTCAGCCGCTCCACTAGACATTCATGATCAAGAAGAAGCTCGCGAAGGAGAACAAGCCCATTGCTCTCGCTAGATTCGTATGTCAACCGACAATACCATCCGGTGAAATTTGTTTTGTAACAGTCTTGATTTTAAAGAAAGATACCATCTTTATTAACAGCTAACGAGTTGTTTACTTTAACTCAGGTACGGTACAAAGCGCAGAACCAGGCTTGGGTTCTAAGGTGTTCTCTATGATGTCTTGATTTTTGCGAAAGGCTATGAATTTGATGATGAATCTGTTCAATCACATGTTTTCCATGTACCTTAAATTATGGTAGGCTATTTAATGTTTTTATTTGATCTGATGTCTTCAGTTATAGCTTCTTATACTAATTGTGTTATGTACACTGCTTATTTAGTAGTAGCTTGCTTAGGTAAACCAAGGTGCAGCATAGGCCCCTTGAACGCACACAAGGTGAGCTGCTTGCGGGTGAGGAGAGACGAGCACCTCATCTCATTTGGGCGCAATAAAACATGTGAGGCGAGCAGCCAAAAAAACTAGACACAGTTATTGAAAGCTTATTTAGTCCTAAACATTCACATGACGGTGTAAGTTGTTAATCATGATGGCCCGCGCGGCAACGCCCGCGGGGGCTCCATCTAGTTTTTAATAAATTAGGATAACATTTAGTATTAATTTATTATTTATATATTTAATATAAGATAAGTAGGAAAGAGATATTTGTTTTAAAAATATATTAAATTAACAATTTAGATTTGATGATAATATTTAATTAAAGTATGATAAGATTTAATATTAATTTATTATTTATTTATTTAGTTAATATAAAATAAATATATATTTGAGGATGCCTTCAATGAATGACACGTGTCAAAAAGTTGGTTTCTTTTATTATAGTAGACTAGCGGTAAGACCCGTGTGCAAACACGAGTCGTTTCTTAGAAAACCATGCATAGCTCATATTGACAGAGAGTAAAAAACTAATTACTGCAGACTTACATAATTGATATAAATTAATGATCAATAGGTTTATTCAACAACAATTCCATTATGTTGATAGCAAACTACTGTTGTCTATTAACTGTTAAAAACTTCTATTGCTTTCCAACAGACTTTCCTAAAAAATGTTATCCATTATCACCAACAGAGCTTGCCAGATAGATAGATAATAAACAGATATGCATGTTAGTTAACCTATGTTAAAAAGGTCAGTCAACAGAAATTACAAAGGTTAGTAAACAGATGTTAAGAGAATAATGTTATTAACAAAGAATTTAGTACTCTCATTAAAAATGAGAGCTGCAAACACGAGTCGTTTCTTAGACAAGCATGCATAACACATATTAATAGAACATGTAGATACGTGCATAGATATTGTACCAAAACGTATTATCTATTATAGCTAAAAGACAACTATAAACATAGATTATCGGTTAATATATCAATCACATACAATTTATCTGTTTACCCAAAAAGACAATATAAACTGTTTATGGACATACGTACTTCATAGAATTTGAATACAACTTAAAGTTTAACAAACGTTAACTACAAAAACACAATCACCTGCCTCAACAACTTGCAGCAAAACTAAATCAAGGAATCAGCAGATTTTAGAAATCAGCAGATCTTTATTCTATCATCAACATTTCCCGGATTTGCCCTTTGAATTGGAGCTCAAAATCCAAGGAATCAGTATCATCTTCATCCCTATCAAGCTGAAGGTTAAAAAGATCTTGGAGGCCAACTGGATTCAGACCAAGTGCATTCTCCCTTGATATCTTTTCAACACTACCATCAGACTTGATCAAAGTCAATTCATGGGTCTGTTTGTCAGACTTTCACTTTAGTATTTTTGGGTCTGATGGGTTTCTTGGGAGAAATTTTATTTGAGAGGAGTTTGGCGATTGAGGCCTGCTTGCCAACTTCTGAAGTGTTTGAGCAACTTGAGCTTGTAATTGCAACGAAGCATCATCCAATCCATATCGTAACTGATTTCTGATAGACTCTTTTCTGTACTCAGCATACCTATTTTCATCTTCCTCATCCATCAGTTGTTGTCTTTTTCTTTGGTTCAAGGCAGCGATTTATACATCTGCTGATGAGAACAGCTTTTTAGATGTAACGGTCTGCCGTCGTATAACAATCGTTTCATCTTTGTATACTGGCTTTTTAGGAAGGGATGGATCTGTCTTTCTTTGCTCTTCTAACCTACTGTAAGCTCGATCAATAGACTGCCTAGTCCATTTTCCAATTTGTCTAGCAGTCCCAACCTTAGCTGCTACAAGTTCTGCCTTCATTCTCTTATACTTCAACACTTCATCCACTTCAATCTTTTTGTAAATTTTCCAGTTGGGGGCAGATTTTCGCATTTGAGGATCTTTATTCATCTTTTCAATTCTATTAACTTCCTCATTAAGAGCCTCAAGGGGCCAGTCTTTGAAATCAGATCTGTAGGCTTCATAGGGCTTGGTTTCCATGATAGTGTTCAAGAAATAATTTCTTAATGTCTTTTCTAGCTCAACATTTGGTGACAGATTTGACATATTCTTACTAAAGTCTCTAGCAAAATCTTCCAACTTTTTGACTTCACCAAGCCAATGTTGCATACGAGCTGATAAATTAATGTCTCCTAGCCCTTTACACTCTTCATTTGCCTTATCTTCTTCTTGCTTCCCCTTTAGCTTCAGATATTCATAAATATTCTTTGGAGTTTCAAATCCCTGAAGAGATGGGAAGGTTCTTTTGGATGGATCATCCTCTGTGTAAAATTGAGTCATTTCATCTTGAACTGCAAGCAGTTCCAGAGGGAAAGTTACTGCCAATGAGTTGATCTTTGTTGATGGAGGTGGGACGAATGGTTTAGGTGAAGTTTGAATGAACAGAGTAGCTGATAACGGAATTGGTGCGGGTATATCTTTTTCTTCCTTCTCTTCTTCATGCACCATGAATTTTCTCTTTCTTGTGTAAACAAATTTTGGAGAAGGAGGAGTTAGGGAAGAAAAAGGTGCCATGACTGTAAGGGTTGATTGTGATGGAAATTGAAATTGGGTAGAATCGGTGGATTGACTAACAACTGTTGAAACAACTGGTGTCTCAACCGCTGTTGTCTTAACATATGCTGAAACAATTGTCATCAACAATTGTTTCAGTCGAGGTTGGCAGTGGTGATGAGGATTTTGTATTCTGCTTTTTGACAGGTGGTTTTTCTGGTGAGAGTTTTGTTTTAGGTGTATCAGAATCTGACTTCTTAGGTTCAGCAGTGGTTTTGAGTTTCATAGCAGTGGTTGGTTTTTCTGGTGGTGATATTGGTTTAGGATGTATCAAAATAGGAGATTCGTTATCTTTCTGTGATTTTCTACTCTTTGAAGTTCCAATGTTGAGCACTTCATCTTCCACTTTTGTATGCTTCCTCTTCTGTTTTCGTTCAAACTCCTTATCTGTCTGTTTGTTAACGGAATCATCAATTCCCTTTTTCTTACCAGTATCAGATTTTCCAGGAGATTTTGCAAAAGTTTGCTTGGCAGGCTTTGGATTTTATTTTGGCTGATTCCTTGGTGTTGGTTTGCTAAAGTTTTTCATGGAATCCTTTTCCCTCTTTTCAGCATCTTCTTCATCGTCTTTTTCAAACACAGGTGTAGGGGTAGTACCAGTTAACTTTGCAATGCATTCTTTTATGCCCTTGATGTCAGCCTGTGTGTCTTTGTATCTTGCTTCAACCATAACTCTAATTAGCTTCATGTGGGAATTAAGTTGAATCTCAGCCAGTTCGCTTTGAGCTGCAAGAATGGGTTGTACCAAATTCCAAAGCTCTTGGCATAACTGCTGATGAGAAGGTCGACTTTTGAAAGCATCCACCAACTGCTTCAATTGATCTTTCATATCAGTAACAGTTGTTTCCAAGTTAGATATCCTGTCCGTCAAATCCTGTTATTTTAATCCATCACCTAACTTAATAGGATCATCTGAATTCCCACCAGAAGTGGTTGTATCTGCTTTTGAAAGAGGATGTATCCCCAAATTTTCATTAGCAGATGCCCCTTGTTCTTGGTTCTGGGGACTTCCCTCTGCATCAGTGGTTACCTTAGTGATCTCACCCGTGGTTAACTTGAACTCACCAGTGGATACCTTGATAGACACAGCAGTTGTCACACCCCCAAAATACCACATAGGGAGTGTCCCTGATAGGCGTGTGACGTGCGAGCAATGACCCACCAAATACATAGAACCCATACATGTTTCTAAAATAAAGTTCTTGATTATTAAATAAACACCATCCAAGTTCAAAAGATAACCAAAGTATTCAACGGAAGCAAAATTAAACGAAGTTAAATAGTTTAAAAACCAATATATAGTATCAATAAATCAATAGCATTAATCCCCCAGTCGACCCATGACCTTTCCAGCTACTCCAGACAGCAAGTTCCAATGCAAACAGCTAACGACCTACAAGCATGCAAACAAGTGTGTCAGACGACGCTGGTGAGTTCAAAGTTTTGTTACCGAGTTTAGTTTACCAGATACATGTATAAAATAGTTTAACAATTTGATTTGATGTTGTTATTAACTCGATTACCGAAATGGCTACAAGATGTGTTTGCCCAACCCCAATGTCTCTATCAACACATTGGTCATGCTTTAAGGAAATAAGTTCACGCCCGACCACCCTTGTCACCGCTTGGAGGCATGACTGACCAGGATCTTAACCACCAATCATATTGAACGTGTAATATAGTTAAGTATAGCGGAAGCATTTTAAGTAACCCAAACAATATTATTAATGTATGAATCATCATAAGTGTTGGAATAGCATTCACGATCCTTTGCCCACAATGACCTGCTCCTCCCTGTGCAAGCTCCATAAGTACCTAAGGTCCTGCAAGGCATGCAGCAGAGAGTCAACAACTAGTTGAGCGAGTTCACAGAAAGTAAGTTCAGTAATAGAAATAGTATAGCAAGCATTGCGTTCATTCATCTAATCATGCATCGTATTAGTTCGTTCATTGTTCATGTATAGTATTGGTTCGTATCGCGGGCCCTTTCAGCATGTATGCGAAGATTGGGGTTAATACTCCCAAATATCCTAGACTATGTATATTTGTATCGCTGGCCACCCTGGCATGTGTGCGAAGTTCTAATATGTTTAGTTCGCAGCCTTCCCGAGGCATGTGTGCGAAGATCAGTCATAATTATCGCAGCCAACCCTTGGCGTGTGTGCGAAGATCTGTTCAAGTAGGTATACTAGTCTAGCCGTATCTTATCATTCACCATCCTCACCCTGAGGACTCATATCATTAAGTTCCGTTAACTAAGTATGTACGTATATTTCATTCAATCCCATTCCCACCCTGGGAACCCCATGCCTTGGCTGTGTGAACTCACCTTGGGTTGCTCGGCAGATACACAAAGAGAGAGAGAGTTCTTGAACTAACAGTGGTCAACCACGTCCGAGATAATAGAGGCTTCGAAGGAACAAGGGGCTTCGAGAGAGAGGATTGCCTTCGGTTCCAAGAGAGAGTTCGTGTGTGTGTTCTAGGTTGTGAAAGGTGAGGAAAATAAAACCCTAATGGTTTTGTGTGTATGTATACGTATGAAAGAGGAGTGGGCCGAAACCCCACATGGGCTACCTAGTGGTCTCGAGTCCACTACATGAACCGAGTGGGTTTAGTAAGCGAATTACTACTCGGTTAAAGTAAACATAACACTAAATCACATAACCACATAACATATCATGTATTCGTTCAAGTAACATAGTTCACGTGAGCATATAACGTTACACAAGATAAGTCTAGGGTACGGGTTGTCACATTATCCCCAACTAATTGGAAATTTCGTCCCGAAATTTGGTATGCACTTACTGAGGAAGCTAGGTAAGTTCAATCGTTCACTGGTTTTCCTGGGGTGTCACATCCTCCCCCCGTTGATCTGGAATTTCGTCCCGAAATTCCGAAGTAGTAGCTTCAGCCTCAGTAGTAGTAGCATTGGTTTCGAACCACTGGGGGTACTTTTATGTCATCCTGTCTTCGCGTTCCCAGGTGTACTCTGGGCCATGTTTGGAGTTCCAACGAACTCGAACAAGAGGGATTCTCTTGTGTTTGAGGACCTTCACATCCCGGTCCGTGATTTCTACTGGTTCCTCGACGAACTGCAACCGCTCGTCGATAGTGAGTTCCTTAAAAGGAGTGATGAGGTTTTCATCTGATAAGCACTTCTTTAGGTTCGACACATGAAAGACATTGTGAACTGCCCCGAGTTCAGCTGGTAGGTTCAATCTGTAGGCTACCCTGCCTATGCGTTCTACGATCTCGAATGGTCCGACATACCGCGGATTCAGCTTGCCCCGTTTGCCAAAACGTACCACACCCTTCCAGGGTAAGACTTTTAGTAAAACCCGGTCCTCGACCTGAAATTCCAAAGGTTTTCTACGCTTGTCCGCGTAGGCTTTCTGACGGTCGCGTGCTGCCGCCATGCGTTGTCGTATCTGTGCAATCTTTTCTGTGGCGTCCACTACAATCTCTGGACCCGTGATCTGACTATCCCCCACCTCTGCCCAACCGAGAGGTGACCGGCATTTACGCCCGTACAATGCCTCGAATGGAGCGGCTTATATGCTGCTATGCTCATGTTTAATCGTGAGTCGAATGGTTTGTGCATTGCTTGCCAAAGTTCTGACGTGAATCGTGCATCGCGATCCGAAATGATGGACGTGGGCACTCCGTGCCTCGAAACAACTTCTTTAAGATAGGTGTCTGCGAGAGTGGAGAACTTGTCCGTTTCCTTTATAGCTAGGAAGTGTGCAGACTTGGTGAGTCGATCCACGATCACCCATATCGTATCGTTCCCACGCTGGAATCTAGGTAGGCCTGTGACAAAATCCATGGAAACTTCTTCCCATTACAACTGAGGTATCTTAGGCTGTTGAAGTAGGCCCGTTGGTTTCTGGTATTCAACCTTGACTCTCGCACAGGTCAAGCATTTTCCCAACGTATGTAGCAATGTGGGCCTTCATACTAGGCCACCAATAAGTAGTGCTGATGTCGTGGTACATTTTATCCGACCCTGGATGTACCGAGTAGCGAGACTTGTGTGCTTCGTCCATCACAAGTTCGCGTAGACCGCCATAAAGTGGGACCCAAATACGCCCCGTTACATAGTAGTCGCCGTCTGCCTTCTGTTCCATTTGTTGTCGTGAGTCGCGTAAGGCTTCAGCCTTGACGTTTTCTGGTTTCAATGCTTCTATCTGAGCATCTCGTATCTGTGCAGGAAGGCTAGACTGAATCGTAGCTGTAGCGCTCGCACGCGCTGAGGTAGAGTGTCCTTCCGACTGAGGGCGTCTGCCACAACACTGGCTTTGCCTGGATGGTACTGGATGGCTCATCTGTAGTCGCTAAGTAATTCAACCCATCGTCGTTGACGCATGTTCAAATCCTTCTGCCTACGGATATGCTCGAGACTCCTGTGATCGGTGTAAGTCGTGCACCTGGTACCGTACAGGTAGTGTCGCCATATCTTAAGCGCGAACACATCAGCTCCCAGCTCTAAATCGTGCGTCGTGTAGTCCCGTTCATGAATCTTTAGTTGTCGAGGGGCGTAGGCAATAACCTTATCCTGCTTCATCAATACACATCCAAGTCCCCGAATGGATGCCTCACATTAAACCACGAAGTCATTCGTACCCTCTGGCAGAGAGGATAGGTGCGCTGCAAAGTCTATCCTTTAGGTGTTGTAGTGTGATCATGGCTATCCTTAGGTGCTGAAAAGCAGTCTCCTGGGGATCTCCCCAACGGTAGGTGACACCCTTCTGTGTCAGTAGCGTAAGTGGCTGAGCAATCTTCGAGAAATCCTTGGTAAACCGTCTGTAATACGTGGTGCAGGCCAGTTTCTGGTCGGGACTACCTTGGATGGATCGACACGGATCCCATCCTTGCTCACTACGTGGCCTAAGAAGTGGACTTCACGAATACTTTGACGAACTTGTCTAGGTAGGGTTTGCACACCCTGTTCATAAGGTCCTTTAAATACGGCAGGAGCGTTCAAATAATATCAAACCATCCATCATATCAAACATAAGGTATAGTAGTTAAAATAGTTCATAAAACCCAATACGATTTATGTTCAAACCAAACTTTGTTTGAGTAACAGAGACATAATAAAGAAAAATCCCAAACGAGTTATAAGTTCAAACAGCGTCTCCTTGTCCTAGCACGAAAGCTCGACCTCTTGCCTCGTTGCCATTGTTGTTGTTGTTCCCGTTGCCCTGGTTATTGTTGTGGTTCTGATTCTGGTTCAACTGCGGGCAATCGCGCTTGTAATGACCTTCTGCCCCACACTGGAAACATCCCCGATTTCCACGCTGTGGCTGCTGCTGCTGTGGGTTCTGAGGAGCTGGTGGTGGAAGTTGCTGGTTCTGATTAGTTGGCCGTGAGCTTCTGCAATCCTTGGCTTCGTGCCCTAGCTTGAGACATCTCTGGCAACGTTCCTTGCGACACCTTCCACTGTGGTGCCTGTTACACTTGTTGCATAGTGGGTGTACTCCCCTGTATCCACCCTGCTCCAGATTGCCAGATGATTGCTGACTCGGATTCTGGTAGTCATTCGTCCTGCGCTGCTGTGCTTGAGACTGATCGGGAACTGATCCCCTGCTGGAATCCCCATCCCATTTCCGTTTGTTGTTGTTGGGTGTAGCAGAAGTAGCAGCTGGAGTGACTGTAACAGTAGTGCTGACGCGCTTAGGCAGTTTATTCTGATCCACTGCCTGGTCGGTGATGCGATGAGCGAGGCGCTGAATTTCCTGTATGTTGTCGAGATTAGCCGACGTCACGTGGCTCTGAATCTCTGGCGCCAATCCCTTGAGATACATCTCAATGCGCTTGTATGGAGGGTCCACCATAGTTGGACACAGAACGGCCAGCTCGTTCGACCGTTTAGTATACGCTTCGATCTCTGACCCAGTCATTTTCAGATTATACAGCTCGTCTTCCAGCTTGTGAATGTCTTCACGCGTACAATACTCACGCTTGATGAGTTCCTTGAAATCGTTCCAGGGTGTGGCGTTAGCAGCTGCCAACCCTAAGATTTGAACTTGGGCGTTCCACCAAGTTAGTGCTATTCCTTCTAGCGTGCCAGTGGCGTATTTCACCCTGCGAGCCTCAGGGCATTCACACATTTCGAAGACTGACTCTAGCTTCTCAAACCAGTGGAGGAGTCCCACTGCCCCCTCTGTGCCGCCGAAAGTACTTGGACGACAGTCCATGAAGTTCTTAAAGGTGCAAACTTGCTGCGCTGGTTGACCTATTGTGTACGAATAGGGCAAAGTTTAAATACAAGGGCTAGCTTAGGAATGTAGGATCTAAGGATCCTAGCGTAAGTTATAACTACAGGATATACTACCTGCTTGAGCAGCTGCAAGTGCCGCAGCAACTTGAGCTTGAACGAGAACCTCTAGCTGGGCTTGAGTCATGTTGATTCGTCCAGACATGATCTTCATAGTAAAAGTAACGTAAGTAAGAGTGGTTCGCGAGTAGGGCGATGACAGAAAAGTGTAAGCACGTAGGTGTTCTCATGTAATAAAGTCGTGTGTATCTAAGCGTAATGCGAGCAAAGTTCTAAGCAGTTCTAGCAAACAGGCAATAAACATAAACCTTATTACCTAGGATGTCGAGTCTTGCACGTGGAGCGAAGCGTCGTTGTGGATCGTTGAGAGCACTGTTCTGGTTATAGTCTGGTTTTAATAAAAACGTTTTCCCGTATTAAAACCTAGTTCTCTATAACCAATGGCTCTGATACCAATCTGTCACACCCCCAAAATCCACACGCGGAGTATCACCGCTTGGAGGCATGACTGACCAGGATCTTAACCACCAATCATATTGAACGTGTAATATAGTTAAGTATAGCGGAAGCATTTTAAGTAACCCAAACAATATTATTAATGTATGAATCATCATAAGTGTTGGAATAGCATTCACGATCCTTTGCCCACAACGACCTGCTCCTCCCTGTGCAAGCTCCATAAGTACCTAAGGTCCTGCAAGGCATGCAGCAGAGAGTCAACAACTAGTTGAGCGAGTTCACAGAAAGTAAGTTCAGTAATAGAAATAGTATAGCAAGCATTGCGTTCATTCATCTAATCATGCATCGTATTAGTTCGTTCATTGTTCATGTATAGTATTGGTTCGTATCGCGGGCCCTTTCAGCATGTATGCGAAGATTGGGGTTAATACTCCCAAATATCCTAGACTATGTATATTTGTATCGCTGGCCACCCTGGCATGTGTGCGAAGTTCTAATATGTTTAGTTCGCAGCCTTCCCGAGGCATGTGTGCGAAGATCAGTCATAATTATCGCAGCCAACCCTTGGCGTGTGTGCGAAGATCTGTTCAAGTAGGTATACTAGTCTAGCCGTATCTTATCATTCACCATCCTCACCCTGAGGACTCATATCATTAAGTTCCGTTAACTAAGTATGTACGTATATTTCATTCAATCCCATTCCCACCCTGGGAACCCCATGCCTTGGCTGTGTGAACTCACCTTGGGTTGCTCGGCAGATACACAAAGAGAGAGAGAGTTCTTGAACTAACAGTGGTCAACCACGTCCGAGATAATAGAGGCTTCGAAGGAACAAGGGGCTTCGAGAGAGAGGATTGCCTTCGGTTCCAAGAGAGAGTTCGTGTGTGTGTTCTAGGTTGTGAAAGGTGAGGAAAATAAAACCCTAATGGTTTTGTGTGTATGTATACGTATGAAAGAGGAGTGGGCCGAAACCCCACATGGGCTACCTAGTGGTCTCGAGTCCACTACATGAACCGAGTGGGTTTAGTAAGCGAATTACTACTCGGTTAAAGTAAACATAACACTAAATCACATAACCACATAACATATCATGTATTCGTTCAAGTAACATAGTTCACGTGAGCATATAACGTTACACAAGATAAGTCTAGGGTACGGGTTGTCACAACCCTGGTACGGTGTGAGGGTGCCAAACCTAATAGCGCTATCAACTAATAACCTCGTTGCCTCCTCGGCAACTGTCGGTAGATGTAAGGGGCCTTATATGATAGAAACTGAGAATAATAACAAACATCCCAAAACCTGACGTTCCTCCATGGAACGTTACCCGATATCCCTCCCCGGGATGCATGCTTGGAAAAGAGCAGTGAACTCACCTTGGTTTGCTCGGTAAGGTTAATTACTCGTTTATAGTTGGACACCCAAATCCTAGTATTGTTTCAATGCCAGTCAGTTTCACATACGCATTCACTTATGTTATTCACTCTTTTCACATACTACACAAATAGTGCACTAGCATTTAAACAAGTTGTATCCGTCAATCAACACTAACCATGTCTCACGAAAGCATTTGTCACACATGTCATTTAAACTATTCACATATTGCTCATATAACAATTTTCGTACCATAATACAAACTCTAGTTCCATACTACAAACATTGGTTAACAAGTGTGCACTTAAATAACAATTTGACCCAACCCAGCCGGCCCAACCTATCAACAGCCCATCATGTTTCTCCGGCCCAACCAGGCCCAAACATTACGGATATTAACAAGTTGGGTTGGGGTATAGATGTGTATGCGTGGCCCGACGAGATAACAACTAAACACTAAGGACGGCCCAACTAATATAGAAACACGTTATTCGCTCGACCACACTACATAACAAAATGTATAACGAAATTTAAACATTACAAACCTCAAAGACGTGGAATGGACGAATCATTGACAAATCATTGAAAGTTCGGGTTGTCACATCATCCCCAACTTGAAAGAAATTTCGTCCCGAAATTTTGACAAGCATGCACAAAGAAGTGAAGTGATAAATCAAGGTTATTGCGAATTTTGCTCAGGTGTCACATCATCCACAACTTGAAGAGGAATTTCGTCCCGAAATTCGCCAACTGCACTAGACTCAGGTTCACCAGGCTTAGACTTGTTCTTTGGAAATAAATGTGGATACTTGAGCTTCATCTGATCCTCGCGCTCCCACGTGAACTCCGGTCCACGCCTTGAGTTCCAACGAACTTTCACAATTGGAATGCGACTATGCTTACGCACCTTGACCTCCCGGTCCATGATCTCTATAGGCTCTTCAACAAACTGCAACTTGTCGTCAATCTTTAGCTCTTGAAACGGCACAACCCGTGTTTCATCAGACAAACACTTCTTCAACTGTGAGACGTGGAAGATATCGTGGACATTACCCAACTCAGCAGGTAACTCAAGCTTGTAGGCCACCTTACCGATACGCTCCAGGATTTTAAATGGCCCAACATAACGCGGATTTAGCTTGCCACGCTTCCTGAAGCGTACAACACCCTTCCACGGCGACACTTTAAACATAACACGGTCACCTACTGCAAACTCTAACGGTTTCCTACGCTTGTCAGCGTAGCTTTTCTGACGGTCACGCGCCGCTGCCATACGATTCCTGATCTGAACAATCATTTCTGACGTTTCAAGAACAAGCTCAGGACCTGTGATCTGGCTATCACCCACCTCAGCCCAACAGAGAGGAGAACGGCATTTCCGTCCGTACAATGCTTTGAACGGAGCTGCCTGAATACTAGTGTGGTAGCTGTTGTTGTAGGAGAACTCTATCAACGGCAGACGTTTTTCCCAGCTCTTGCCAAAGTCGATAACACATGCCCGCAGCATATCCTCAAGCGTCTGAATGGTGCGCTCACTCTGACCATCCGTCTGTGGGTGATAAGCGGTACTCATATCGAGTTGTGAACCGAACGATTTATGCATTGACTGCCACAATTCAGAAGTGAAACGCGGATCCCGATCCGAGATGATAGAAGTTGGCACCCCGTGTCTAGAAACCACCTCCTTAAGATAAACTGCTGCCAGCTGTGAAAACTTATCTGTTTCCTTGATTGCCAGAAAATGCGCTTACTTCGTGAGACGGTCAACAATCACCCAAATAGTATCGTTTCCAGCCTGAGTCCTTGGTAACCCTGTAACGAAATCCATGGCGATCTGCTCCCACTGTGACAACTGGCAAAAATAATGGTAATTCCGTACAACTTAAACACTTGATTTAACGTTTAATTACGTTCATTACGATTTAATTATTGCATGATTAGGTCGTACAAAGTCTAAAAATCATACGACATAAACCATATTGAAACATTCACTGCGTCGCGAGAAAACGGCAAACTATGTCCTAATATGTTGGCAAAATGCTGAAAACACTATTCACCTGAACACACTATTCATGCCAGCAAGTTTCGAAAATTGTCGGAACGAGCGACGAAGGGCATGAACGCACTTGGTAGATGAAATACAAATAAAAATCCCTAATTAGGGACGCCACATACAAAAACATTTTAACTTCCCGGAAAATACATGTACTTAAAAATTCGTCCGAATCGCGCCAAAATGTAACAAAAATAAATTGTCCGCAACACTAAAATACATCATTTTAGTGTCCGTAGAACTTGGAAATAATATTTTACACCTTAAATAGGCTTGGAGATATCCGAAACACATGCTACTGGCACCACGTCGCTATTTGCACAACTTGTCCGCTTTTGATTCAACGGACTAGTAAACGATATTTTTATCACCCTAACACCTAAACGAAGCATCTAGTGAACTAGTTAACAACATTTTGGCATCGTAAACGCGTTGAATAAACACCCTAGCATCAATGGTAAATTAAAACCATAGCTCCCGGTATTATACTACAACTTTCGTATATCACCCGATATTGAACCGGGGAGCGAGCTAGTGGCATTTTTACAATCCAAAATTTATACCCACTAAACTAGTGAACTAGTTATGACTAGTTAACATCCTAAATCATGTTTAACAACCTAATTAATCTAATTAACCTAATGACTAAAATATCTACTCAATTAACATTATATGTGCACATGTTTAAATAAAAAAATAATAAAATAATAATGGCCATATCTTAAGACCATACATCACGACCATACTCCTCAAATCATGCTAGATTTTGATGATGCATGAGCATGGTAAGGAAGATTATTTGTTGACCACAAATTTCAAGAGTTTTGGAAGTTATAACACACTATCACTTCATCTCTCATTATTACCTACACATCAAAAAAAAAAAAACAATTACAAACACTTTCCTTGCTCTCTCTCTAGTCACGGCTAACATACTCACACACACTACACAAGTTTTCATTTCATAAACACCCATTTTCTAGACTATTTCAAGCCTTTTCTAGATGAATTAAGGAACGACCTAGCATGGAGTTGCACTAGGAGTTGTTCTTGGCACTTTGAAACTTCAACATCATCATCTTCTCCATTTTTTTGGTGCTTCTTTAACACTGTGCAAAGTTGTAAGACACTCCTTGCCATTTTCAAATTACTTATAATATCTAGATTATGTAAAAAATGTTCATCTTGAACCCTACACCAAAAACAAACTTAAAAACTCTAACCTCACATAAAAAGTCTACTAATGTGATATATTATGTGTAGATTTTGTTGTTTTGTGCTAGATGATACTTATGTTTATGTTGATTATGTTAAAGTAGGTTATTTACATGAATGATCTTGCATGTTTAAGAACAAAAATAAAGATTTAAACATTTTGATGTTTAAATCTAACCAAGATCATCAATCCTATGATCCATGAACTTTACTACAATCTAAAAACAAGTTACAACATATATGTGATTTTTGTAGAAATTAAAGACCATGATTTTTACTAAGAATATGTTAAAAAGGGTGGTCTTAACAAGTTGTTTAAAAGAAAGAACAACATGGAAATTTTCTTAAGAAATAATATGTCTTTTTTTTTAGGATCTTGTTAATATAATCTAAAAATGACACTATAAATTTTTAAAAGTGTGTTTAAAAATATACAAAAAGTTCATGGAAATAAGGATATTATTAGTAGGATTCTTCATGCAAAGTTGATGGAATGAAACTTGGTTTGGATGGATCATGATTAAGGGTGCTAAACATGCTTAAAAATGCGTTTTAAAACGTGGGGAAAACGCCATAGTTTAGGGGAAACTATGGCGAAATTTTTCTAAAATATTAATTGCGTTTAAAAAGAGATTAACGGGGTGATTAACATGGTTAATCGCGATTAGTAAACTTAATTGTGATTAACGACCCTAATCATGATAATACAAACCCTAATGACGACCATCCAAGAGTTTATATAAACTCAACAATATATTTTTATAACATAAAAGAAGTAAAATTATAAGTATAACAAATAAATATAATTTTTTTAGAAAATTATATGTATAAACTTCAAATACTTTATTTGGTGTATAAAGTGTGTATATTACGTGTATGTACTAGCTTTAGGAATACATACAAAAATGTTACATATAATGCACATGAAAAATATACACTTACACCACGACGAAAACCTCACGAATATTCGCGAATATAACAACGGTTGCGAACCTTCTCGCTTACTAAGAGTATACACTTGTGTGATACCAAAACTCAAGGCGCAAACATAGGACGATGAATCTCGAACGGCGGACATCGGACGACACCTTATGCTTTATCGACGAAACGGACGTGGCGACACCTCGAAAGGTTACTACGATGCTTGACAACTTCGACAGAAAAATTATATATATTAACCGGTCGTTATGACAAGTCTAAAAATAAAATAATTTAGACACTTCATATATATATATTAACGACAATGAAAGATCGGAAAGCTCAATAACAAAAATAACACTAAGTGTGATTATTATAGTTTACTAGTATGTTACTCAATGCTTAATGAAATATTACAAAAATTCAACAACATTAAAAATTGGGCCAACTTACAAATATTGGGCTAAAACATGAAATATTGGGCTAGGCCCAACATCCTAATTAAATGGGCAAATACCCATTTCAATAAACAAATACATAAGCCCAATTAAAACATATAACATGGGCTAGGACCAAATACAATAATAACATGAGCTAGGCCCAATGACAAAATGTGTGAACTAAGCCCAATAACACAAAAGTGGGCTAGGCCCAACGTAAAATACATGTATATTTTTAGTAAAAATATATTGTGAAAATACATTACAAATACGGTATACTTACATGTATAAATACAGTATACCAGACGTATAAATACGGTATACCTACATGTATAAATATGGTATACCACATGTATTAATACGGTATACCACACATATAAATACGGTATACTACACGTATAAATACGGCATACGTATACATACAAAATACGTAAATACATAACGATGTACTCATATACACTTGTTAAAGTGTACACTCACAATAAATACCGTACATGTACATTAACATATACACGATGTTAAAAATAAATATTTTTAACAACTATATCTTAAAAAGATATACATATACATATATATTTGTGAAACAAATATATACCTAAAACAAACCTATCATACGTATACATGTGAATGACGTTCACTGAACTTAAAATATATATTTTTGAGGAATATATATTTCATACAACAAACATGCGTCGTGCACGGCACAAAGACGCTATTGGACTCGGTCCACTTATACTTGTACGACACAAGGACTTATACATGCTATACCCATAAATACTCGTGCGAAGCACGGATACATACAAAGGGCGATGCCTGTTCTAACACATTATGAACTCAAGAAGTGTATATATATATAATAAAACGAACATACGAAACAAATGTCAACATATTTAAAATACACAAGGGTTCCATATACAATAATGTTCAAGATGAGCAACGTGTACATAAATTGACATTAACCCAAGTGTCTAATGAGTTAGAGCACTTGTAGGTTATTACGCGCAAATTGGATACCTGACTTGCTAGCATACATACGGACGCAAATTTGTGAGTTCATGTCCCCCTTTTCTTTTAAACGTTTTTGGTTTTCTAACTCTCGGGGGGAAATACATGTTACTATGGTATGGTTAAGCTACAAAATGAATTAGTAGATCACGTGCGAATAGGCTGATACTTAAAGCACCATTAATCTTGTTTAAGACCACGGAACAAAGGGGGTAGATCTATCGGGTACAGGGCGAGCCCCACTCATGGGTCCTTGTGTGGCCACATGGAGTTTCCTTTGTTACCCTCGCCGGGTGGACCGGTACTAAATCGCTTACGGGTTGGTGGCTTCCTATGCCGGCACACATATTAATGTCCTAGCTACACATTAATGATCAACATGTTCATTTACGCTTTACATACCGGATTTCGATACTTAAACTTTCAAATGTTTTACAGATTCATTTGATGCTTACGAACTTAAAACACATGAACTCGCTCAACTTTTGTTGATGTTTTCAAACTTACATGTATTTCAGGTAACTAAGTGGATCTTGGTGCAACAAATTATGAAGTTTCAAGTTTACTATGAAGACGATGTCATCCGTATTTTGGAGGGTTTGATCCATATATCCCGTCTTCGAACGGGACATAGGATGCAAAACCTCGTTATTTCAAAAACTTTATTTTGAACAAGTCTTGTTTGTAAGACTTATAAACTTATGTTGTCTTTTGCTACAAAACAACTTATGACTTGTATCTTTACATTATGGAATGGATGAACATCGTGTATGTTTTATATCATATAGTTTGTTTACTTACATCGTATGCTGTGGAAACCGATCAAGTCACACTACGCGCTTCCGCCTTTGACACGGGTGTGACAGGTTGGTATCAGAGCTTCGATTGTAGTGAACCAGGATTCCTTCTCGAGTCTAGTCTACAATCACTAGGATCCTCTCATGAAAACGGATTTACAAAATGCATGGTTTTCATTGCATACACAAAGCACAAGATCCACTACCCAAAACGTATTTCAAAAATAAATAAATAGATAATGTCCTCGCATTGTTTAGGCGACATTAATTGGGGCTTAGTCTATGTGGGATAGACTTGATAAACTAGATCGACTTGCACAACTTACGTGGTTATATTGACAAACATATAATTGTACATACATATATATAGATAATAAATAATGAGATTATTTATTGATATATATACATACATGTTGTACGGATCATTTTTGCCAGGGTACTATAGTTTCATCTGCTAGTATTGGTGGTTACGACGACCCTGACTTTATGGATACCTCTTTGGACGAGTTCATGCACTTTGCGGAAGACGTCCCTGTGGAGGACGATGTTTTAGCCGCACCACCCCATTTCAGGACATCGTCATTATTGGCCATTCCAATGGCGAGCATCTCCTGGCAATCTTATCCATTGTTGTGATCCCCTTAACGGCTGATCCCGTTATTATGGAGTTATTTAATGACGAGGACGAGATCCCCACCTTGCAGCTATAGGTTGAGACTCTCTGTAGGAGAATCTGGAGATGGAGCGTCATGCTGACGCAATGCCATCATCACCACTAGCCTACCCTCCACCATCTATTCCACTACCACCACACCATACCTCACCTGTTGACCTTGACATCTTCATTAGAGCACACGTCTTAGCGCTCTAACAGCAGACGAGTGCCCTTTCTTGCAGTATTTTTTTTAAGCTTGGGGAGGAGCGTACCTATCTTCGTAGCCTAATCTTCCATACCCCTCTCCCATCTCCCCCTACCCTTAAAGTATTTATTTGCAAGCACTTATGCTTGGGACTAGAAGACCCACTCTTGTGGGATATATGAAGACTATGTACTAGCTACGACACTTGAAGACCTTGAAGAACAATGTGGAGAAAAATATTTTGCCACTTTTGTATATATATAAACTTGCATGACCGGGGTAATGTAGCCTCGTGCCCTTTTGTTTTCTTCACAAAACAATGTATCAAGTTGTCGATATATATATAAAAGTTCAGTATTATATTTTCTTTATTTGCACATTGTGCTTTATTCTATGCGTGATTGATTGGTTGTGGATTATTGTTGGGTTGGATGGTGTGATGATTAGTATTTATTTATTTATTTATTTAATTTTTTTTAGCCGGCAATGTTTATCATTATTAAATATTTGTCTAACCCGTTCGTTACTTGTGTGTGGAAGACTATGGCACCGAAACGGAGGAACCTTAGGCGCGACACCTCAGACCCTATGCCTACTACACAGGCAGAACTGAATCAGCTCCTTGAAGAGCGAATCTCGCAAGCAATCGCCCAATATGAGGCCAACCGCAATGAACACAGTGGCGGATCTGGTGGAACTGGCGGCCAAGGTCAGGGAGGCACATCTGGTGGCAACACCACAAATGGTAACAGAAAGTTGTTTTTATAACAACTTAAATGTTACATCTCCTATTCTAATCGTGCATTCTCATGTTTGTCGTTTATATAATATGTCTGTTCAACGTTTCAGGGTGCACGTACAAACAATTTCTCGACTGCAAGCCTCTCAATTATGATGGTACTGGAGGTGCAGTGGCATTTGTACGATGGACAGAGAAAACTGAGTCCACTATCCGCATGAGCCGATGCACTCCTGAACAGACAGTGGTTTACGCTACAGGGCTATTTGTGGACGAAGCTCTAACTTGGTGGAACCTTCAGGTTCAAACTCTAGGAGACGTTGCAGCCTACGGGCTAACTTGGGAAGAACTAAAGGAACGCATGAGAGAAAAATATTGTTCTAGAGCTGAGCTGCAAAAGCTGGAGACAGAATTTTGGCACCTTGAAATGGTAGGTGCCGACGTTTCAGGATACACCCAGAGATTTCATGACTTATCACGAGTGATTCCGTATATGGTCACTCCGGAATTCAAAAGAGTCGAACGATACATATGGGGTCTTCACCCTGAGATCAGGAGTCTAGTCAGCTCGGCACAACCTACCACCATAACTCAAGCTGTTACCTTAGCAGTGAGCCTCACTGAGGAGGCAGTGAGAATGAAGAAGATTCCTGCAAAGGGTTCGGAAAAGAAGGAGACTCACGTAGAGTCTACTAGTGGTGGAAAGCGAAAATTTTCACACTCTAACAAGGGTATGCGTGTGAACAACAACGACGGCACCAATATTAACAAACGAAGGGAAGTAAACCCACCAAGAGGTGGCAAGGCTTTCACAGCAACCAACGAAAGTAGGGGTAAAGGCTATTTAGGCACCCTGCCTAAATGCGACAAGTGTAAGTATCATCATGAGGGCCGTTGTGCAAAGTGTGATAAATGCGGTAGAATAGGCCACTATAAGGAAACATGCTGGGTAGGAAGGGGAAAAGGAAACACAAACCGTGGAGGAAATGGTAACAACAATCAAGGTAGAAATGACAACGGGAACGGAACTGGAAACAGAAATGGAAACAACAATGGAAACGGAAATGGAGCTGGAAAGGGGCAAGGATGCTACAACTGTGGTGACAACGGGCATTATAGGAAGGATTGCCCTAAGGAAAACCAGGCTCGTGGGAGAGCTTTTGTGATCGGAGCCCGAGATGCACGACAGGACCCGAACGTTGTTACGGGTACGTTCCCTATAAACCAACACTTTGCATCCGTTCTATTTGATACTGGCGCAGATTTTAGTTTCATATCTATAGAATTTAAGAATATAATTGGCCTAGATTCGAGTAAGCTAGATGTCCCGTATTCTATAGAATTGGCGAACGGAAAATTAGTCGAAGCGGATGAGGTTATTAAGGGTTGTACACTCGAGCTTGGGGAGCGAAAATTTTCTATCGACCTTTTACCCGTTGGGTTGGGTAGTTTTGACGTAGTTGTCGGAATGGATTGGTTGTCCGACAACCGGGCGGAAGTAGTTTGTCATGAGAAAACTATCCGCATCCCACTGCCAAATGAAGAAACGCTTGTAATTCATGGGGAGAAGCTTGAGACACCCCTACGAATCATTACGTGTTTGAAGGCGCAAAAGTGTCTCCGAAAAGGCTGTATAGCTTTCCTCGCCCACGTAGTCGACAAGGAAACCAAAGAGCCTAAGCTAGAAGACATCCCTGTTGTGAAAGAATTTCCAGAAGTCTTTCCAGAAGACTTACCTGGACTGCCTCCACAACGCCAAGTGGAGTTCCGAATTGATTTGGTGCCAGGAGCGGCACCAGTGGCGAAATCACCATATCGGTTAGCTCCGTCAGAAATGCAGGAGTTATCTACTCAACTGCAAGAGTTACTAGATAAAGGATTCATTAGACCGAGTTTCTCACCTTGGGGAGCTCCGGTACTATTTGTTAAAAAGAAAGATGGTAGCTTTCGCATGTGTATAGATTATCGGGAATTGAACAAACTTACTATTAAAAACCGTTACCCGCTACCGAGAATCGACGACTTGTTCGATCAACTACAAGGCTCAAGTTATTACTCCAAGATCGACTTGAGATCGGGATACCATCAGTTGAGAATACAAGAAGAAAGCATCCCCAAGACGGCTTTTAGAACTCGTTACGGACATTACGAGTTTCTCGTTATGCCATTCGGCTTAACAAATGCGCCAGCGGTGTTCATGGACCTCATGAACCGCGTGTGTAAGCCGTATTTGGACAAGTTTGTGATCGTGTTTATTGACGACATCCTAATATATTCACGGTCAAAGGAGGAACACGAACAACATCTAAGAGCTATATTGGAGCTTTTAAAGAAGGAACAATTGTACGCGAAGTTTTCTAAATGCGAATTTTGGATTCGCGAGGTGCAATTTCTCGGACACGTGGTGAACGAGAAAGGAATTCATGTCGATCCGGCTAAGATCGAGGCGATAAAGAACTGGGAAGCGCCTAAGACCCCCACCGAAGTACGACAATTCTTGGGATTAGCAGGCTACTACCGAAGATTTATAGAAAATTTCTCAAAAATTGCTCAACCGCTAACGTCCCTAACGCAAAAGGATAAGAAATTTGACTGGGGCGAGAAACAAGAGGCGGCTTTTCAGCTACTGAAAGATAAACTTTGTGACGCACCTATTTTATCCTTACCTGACGGTACTGATGACTTCATGGTCTATTGTGATGCATCGCATCAAGGTCTCGGTTGTGTTTTGATGCAACGGGACAAAGTTATCGCGTACGCGTCTCGCCAATTGAAGGTGCATGAGAAAAATTATACCACGCACGATCTTTAGCTAGGTGCGGTGGTATTCGCGTTAAAGATCTGGCGTCACTACTTATATGGTACTCATTGTACAATCTTTACAGATCACAAGAGCTTACAACATATATTTGATCAGAAGGACTTGAATATGCGGCAACGACGATGGGTCGAATTATTGAACGATTATGACTGTGAGATAAAGTATCACCCGGGCAAGGCGAACGTCGTGGCGGACGCCTTGAGCCGCAAGGAACATGCAAAACCTCTGAGTGTGCGGGCCTTAGAGATGACCATACAAACCGATCTCACCTCTCGGATTCACAATGCTCAACAAGAAGCGCTTAAACAAGAAAATATACGAGCCGAATTTTTACGAGGAATGGAGGCACAATTGGTGCCAAAGGAGGATGGAACACTGTACTTTATGGGACGAATTTGGGTTCCATTATTCGGTGACCTACGAACGATTATACTAGACGAGGCTCATAAGTCAAGGTACTCTATACATCCGGGAATTGATAAAATGTACCAAGACTTAAAAGGATTTTATTGGTGGCCTAAGCTTAAAAGTGACATTGCTACCTATGTCGGAAAATGCCTTACATGCGCCAAGGTTAAGGCGGAATATCAAAAGCCTTCAGGATTACTGCAACAACCTGAAATTCCCGAATGGAAATGGGAACAAATCTCGATGGACTTCATTACTAAGTTACCCCGAACCTCAAGAGGTCACGACATGATTTGGGTAATTGTTGATCGACTTACAAAGTCCGCACATTTTCTTCCGATCAGTGAGAAGGACAGCACTGAGAAACTGGCTGAAATATACCTCAAAGAGATCGTGGCACGACATGGAGTGCCTGTTTCTATTATATCGGACCGAGATGGTCGGTTCGTGTCAAGGATATGGCAATCATTTCAAAAGGCCTTTGGATCACAACTGAATCTTAGTACGGCCTTTTACCCTCAAACGGACGGCCAAAGTGAACGAACGATACAGACTTTGGAGGACATGTTACGCGCTTGTGTGATGGATTTGGGTGGAAATTGGGATACCCACTTGCCCTTAGTGGAGTTCTCATACAATAATAGTTATCACACTAGCATTCAGGCCGCCCCGTTTGAAGCTTTGTATGGACGAAAGTGTCGATCCCCGCTATGTTGGGCGGAGACCGGGGATAAACAACTCCTTGGTCCGGACTTAGTTCAGGAGACCACAGACAAGATCATTCAAATACGAGACCGTATCAAGGCGGCTCGCGATAGACAAAAGAGCTACGCAGACAAGGGGAGCAAACCATTAGCTTTCGAGGTCGGAGACATGGTATTGTTGAAAGTCTCGCCTTGGAAGGGCGTAGTAAGGTTTGGTAAACGTGGAAAGCTGAACCCACGCTACATTGGACCTTTCGAAATACTGGAAAAGATCGGAACAGTTGCTTACAAATTGAAACTACCAGAAGAGCTTAGTAGTGTACACGACACGTTTCACGTGTCTAATCTCAAGAAAAGTCCTACTCAAGAAACGGTCGTCATCCCAGCGGACGAGATACACGTTAATGACAAACTCCAATTTACAGAGGAACCGGTTGAGGTTACAGACTGGAAAGTGCACAAGACACGGAGGAGTCGTAGGAAGTTGGTTAAAGTTCGCTGGAACTCGCGTCACGGACCCGAGTATACGTGGGAACGTGAGGATCAAATAAAATCCAAGTACCCTCACCTGTTTCAAGACTCCCCTGCAACCAGTAACACGACTTGAATTTCGGGACGAAATTCCTCTAACGGGGGGAGAATGTGACAACTGGCAAAAATAATGGTAATTCCGTACAACTTAAACACTTGATTTAACGTTTAATTACGTTCATTACGATTTAATTATTGCATGATTAGGTCGTACAAAGTCTAAAAATCATACGACATAAACCATATTGAAACATTCACTGCGTCGCGAGAAAACGGCAAACTATGTCCTAATATGTTGGCAAAATGCTGAAAACACTATTCACCTGAACACACTATTCATGCCAGCAAGTTTCGAAAATTGTCGGAACGAGCGACGAAGGGCATGAACGCACTTGGTAGATGAAATACAAATAAAAATCCCTAATTAGGGACGCCACATACAAAAACATTTTAACTTCCCGGAAAATACATGTACTTAAAAATTCGTCCGAATCGTGCCAAAATGTAACAAAAATAAATTGTCCGCAACACTAAAATACATCATTTTAGTGTCCGTAGAACTTGGAAATAATATTTTACACCTTAAATAGGCTTGGAGATATCCGAAACACAAGCTACTGGCACCACGTCGCTATTTGCACAACTTGTCCGCTTTTGATTCAACGGACTAGTAAACGATATTTTTATCACCCTAACACCTAAACGAAGCATCTAGCGAACTAGTTAACAACATTTTGGCATCGTAAACGCGTTGAATAAACACCCTAGCATCAATGGTAAATTAAAACCATAGCTCCCGGTATTATACTACAACTTTCGTATATCACCCGATATTGAACCGGGGAGCGAGCTAGTGGCATTTTTACAATCCAAAATTTATACCCACTAAACTAGTGAACTAGTTATGACTACTTAACATCCTAAATCATGTTTAACAACCTAATTAATCTAATTAACCTAATGACTAAAATATCTACTCAATTAACATTATATGTGCACATGTTTAAATAAAAAAATAATAAAATAATAATGGCCATATCTTAAGACCATACATCACGACCATACTCCTCAAATCATGCTAGATTTTGATGATGCATGAGCATGGTAAGGAAGATTATTTGTTGACCACAAATTTCAAGAGTTTTGGAAGTTATAACACACTATCACTTCATCTCTCCTTACCTACACATCAAAAAAAAAAAAAAAAAAAAACAATTACAAACACTTTCCTTGCTCTCTCTCTAGTCACGGCTAACATACTCACACACACTACACAAGTTTTCATTTCATAAACACCCATTTTCTAGACTATTTCAAGCCTTTTCTAGATGAATTAAGGAACGACCTAGCATGGAGTTGCACTAGGAGTTGTTCTTGGCACTTTGAAACTTCAACATCATCACCTTCTCCATTTTTTTGGTGCTTCTTTAACACTGTGCAAAGTTGTAAGACACTCCTTGTCATTTTCAAATTACTTATAATATCTAGATTATGTACAAAATGTTCATCTTGAACCCTACACCAAAAACAAACTTAAAAACTCTAACCTCACATAAAAAGTCTACTAATGTGATATATTATGTGTAGATTTTGTTGTTTTGTGCTAGATGATACTTATGTTTATGTTGATTATGTTAAAGTAGGTTATTTACATGAATGATCTTGCATGTTTAAGAACAAAAATAAAGATTTAAACATTTTGATGTTTAAATCTAACCAAGATCATCAATCCTATGATCCATGAACTTTACTACAATCTAAAAACAAGTTACAACATATATGTGATTTTTGTAGAAATTAAAGACCATGATTTTTACTAAGAATATGTTAAAAAGGGTGGTCTTAACAAGTTGTTTAAAAGAAAGAACAACATGGAAATTTTCTTAAGAAATAATATGTCTTTTTTTTAGGATCTTGTTAATATAATCTAAAAATGACACTATAAATTTTTAAAAGTGTGTTTAAAAATATACAAAAAGTTCATGGAAATAAGGATATTATTAGTAGGATTCTTCATGCAAAGTTGATGGAATGAAACTTGGTTTGGATGGATCATGATTAAGGGTGCTAAACATGCTTAAAAACGCGTTTTAAAACGTGGGGAAAACGCCATAGTTTAGGGGAAACTATGGCGAAATTTTTCTAAAATATTAATTGCGTTTAAAAAGAGATTAACGGGGTGATTAACATGGTTAATCGCGATTAGTAAACTTAATTGTGATTAACGACCCTAATCATGATAATACAAACCCTAATGACGACCATCCAAGAGTTTATATAAACTCAAAAATATATTTTTATAACATAAAAGAAGTAAAATTATAAGTATAACAAATAAATATAATTTTTTTAGAAAATTATATGTATAAACTTCAAATACTTTATTTGGTGTATAAAGTGTGTATATTACGTGTATGTACTAGCTTTAGGAATACATACAAAAATGTTACATATAATGCACATGAAAAATATACACTTACACCACGACGAAAACCTCACGAATATTCGCGAATATAACAACGGTTGCGAACCTTCTCGCTTACTAAGAGTATACACTTGTGTGATACCAAAACTCAAGGCGCAAACGTAGGACGATGAATCTCGAACGGCGGACATCGGACGACACCTTATGCTTTATCGACGAAACGGACGTGGCGACACCTCGAAAGGTTACTACGATGCTCGACAACTTCGACAGAAAAATTATATATATTAACCGGTCGTTATGACAAGTCTAAAAATAAAATAATTTAGACACTTCATATATATATATTAACGACAATGAAAGATCGGAAAGCTCAATAACAAAAATAACACTAAGTGTGATTATTATAGTTTACTAGTATGTTACTCAATGCTTAATGAAATATTACAAAAATTCAACAACATTAAAAATTGGGCCAACTTACAAATATTGGGCTAAAACATGAAATATTGGGCTAGGCCCAACATCCTAATTAAATGGGCAAATGCCCATGTCAATAAACAAATACATAAGCCCAATTAAAACATATAACATGGGCTAGGACCAAATACAATAATAACATGAGCTAGGCCCAATGACAAAATGTGTGAACTAAGCCCAATAACACAAAAGTGGGCTAGGCCCAACGTAAAATACATGTATATTTTTAGTAAAAATATATTGTGAAAATACATTACAAATACGGTATACTTACATGTATAAATACAGTATACCAGACGTATAAATACGGTATACCTACATGTATAAATATGGTATACCACATGTATTAATACGGTATACCACACATATAAATACGGTATACTACACGTATAAATACGGCATACGTATACATACAAAATACGTAAATACATAACGATGTACTCATATACACTTGTTAAAGTGTACACTCACAATAAATACCGTACATGTACATTAACATATACACGATGTTAAAAATAAATATTTTTAACAACTATATCTTAAAAAGATATACATATACATATATATTTGTGAAACAAATATATACCTAAAACAAACCGATCATACGTATACATGTGAATGACGTTCACTGAACTTAAAATATATATTTTTGAGGAATATATATTTCATACAACAAACATGCGTCGTGCACGGCACAAAGACGCTATTGGACTCGGTCCACTTATACTTGTACAACACAAGGACTTATACATGCTATACCCATAAATACTCGTGCGAAGCACGGATACATACAAAGGGCGATGCCTGTTCTAACACATTATGAACTCAAGAAGTGTATATATATAATAAAACGAACATACGAAACAAATGTCAACATATTTAAAATACACAAGGGTTCCATATACAATAATGTTCAAGATGAGCAACGTGTACATAAATTGACATTAACCCAAGTGTCTAATGAGTTAGAGCACTTGTAGGTTATTACGCGCAAATTGGATACCTGACTTGCTAGCATACATACGGACGCAAATTTGTGAGTTCATGTCCCCCTTTTCTTTTAAACGTTTTTGGTTTTCTAACTCTCGGGGGGAAATACATGTTACTATGGTATGGTTAAGCTACAAAATGAATTAGTAGATCACGTGCGAATAGGCTGATACTTAAAGCACCATTAATCTTGTTTAAGACCACAGAACAAAGGGGGTAGATCTATCGGGTACAGGGCGAGCCCCACTCATGGGTCCTTGTGTGGCCACATGGAGTTTCCTTTGTTACCCTCGCCGGGTGGACCGGTACTAAATCGCTTACGGGTTGGTGGCTTCCTATGCCGGCACACATATTAATGTCCTAGCTACACATTAATGATCAACATGTTCATTTACGCTTTACATACCGGATTTCGATACTTAAACTTTCAAATGTTTTACAGATTCATTTGATGCTTACGAACTTAAAACACATGAACTCGCTCAACTTTTGTTGATGTTTTCAAACTTACATGTATTTCAGGTAACTAAGTGGATCTTGGTGCAACAAATTATGAAGTTTCAAGTTTACTATGAAGACGATGTCATCCGTATTTTGGAGGGTTTGATCCATATATCCCGTCTTCGAACGGGACATAGGATGCAAAACCTCGTTATTTCAAAAACTTTATTTTGAACAAGTCTTGTTTGTAAGACTTATAAACTTATGTTGTCTTTTGCTACAAAACAACTTATGACTTGTATCTTTACATTATGGAATGGATGAACATCGTGTATGTTTTATATCATATAGTTTGTTTACTTACATCGTATGCTGTGGAAACCGATCAAGTCACACTACGCGCTTCCGCCTTTGACACGGGTGTGACACCCACTTCCACGTGGGTATCTTTGGCTGCTGAAATAGACCCGCGGGCTTCTGATGCTCCGCTTTGACTTTAGCACAAGTCAAACATTTGCTAACGTAAGTTGCTATGTGAGCTTTCATGCTAGGCCACCAATACGTAGTCTTCAGGTCGTGGTACATCTTATCCGAACCAGGATGTACTGAGTAGCGTGATTTATGTGCTTCCTCCATTACAAGTTCTCGTAAATTGCCATAGAATGGGACCCAGATGCGTCCGGTTACGTAGTAGGCGCCGTCTCCCCTTTGTTCTAACCGTTGCCTTGAGCCGCGTAGAGCTTCAGCCCTGACGTTTTCTGGTTTCAGCGCTTCTACCTGAGCATCTCGTATTTGGGAAGGAAGACTAGATTGGATGGTGAGTTGTAATGCTCGCACACGCTTAGGTGCAGTATCCTTTTGACTGAGGGCGTCGGCCACAACATTTGCTTTGCCCGGATGGTACTTGATGGCACACTCATAATCATTCAAAAGCTCTATCCAACGTCGTTGCCGCATATTCAACTCCTTCTGGTCGAAGATATGCTGAAGGCTTCTGTGATCGGTGTAGATGGTGCATTTGGTACCGTACAGATAGTGCCTCCAGATCTTCAACGCGAAAACCACAGCTCCTAACTCCAAGTCGTGAGTAGTATAATTCTTCTCGTGCGCCTTCAACTGTCGAGAAGCATATGCTATCACCTTGTCGCGCTGCATCAACACGCAACCGAGACCCTGAACCGATTCATCACAATAAACCACAAAATCCTCGGTACCCTCTGGTAGAGATAAAATCGGTGCGCTGCATAATTTCTGTTTCAAAAGCTGGAAAGCGTCCTCCGGTTTCGTTCCCCAAGAATAAACAACGTTCTTCTGTGTCAAGGAGGTAAGAGGTTGAGCGATCTTTGAGAAATCCTGAATGAACCGACGATAGTACCCTGCAAGACCAAGAAATTCTCGCACCTCCGAAGGATTCTTTGGTGCCGCCCAATTCCTAATAGCGTCGAGCTTAGCAGGATCCACGTGTATCCCCTTTTCATTAACAATATGCCCCAGAAAGTGTACCTCCCGAATCCAGAAATCACACTTGGAAAACTTCGCGTAAAGCTGCTCCTTCCTCAGGAGCTCCAAGATAAGATGTAGATGTCGCTCATGGTCCTCCTCGCTCTTGGAGTAGATCAAGATGTCGTCGATGAAAACAATAACGAAGTCGTCGAGATACAGTTTGCACACACGATTCATGAGATCCATGAAGACCGCTGGTGCGTTAGTCATCCCAAAAGGCATAACCAAAAACTCGTAGTGGCCATACCGCGTTCGAAAAGCCGTCTTTGGAACATCCTCCTCCCTGACTCGTACCTGATGATAGCCCGACCTTAAGTCGATCTTAGAACAAAAACTTGACCCTTGCAGCTTGTCAAACAAGTCGTCAATGCGTGGTAAAGGGTAGCGATTTTTGATTGTCACCTTGTTGAGCTGACGATAATCTATGCACATCCGAAAGGACCCATCCTTCTTCTTCACAAACAGTACTGGGCTCCCCAAGGCGAAGAGCTAGGTCGGATAAAACCCCTATCCAACAGCTCTTGGAGTTGATTCGACAACTCCTGTAACTCTCCTGGCGCAAGACGATAAGGAGCACGAGCAATCGGGGCTACTCCTGGCGCGAGGTCGATCTGAAATTCCACCTGACGATGTGGAGGTAAGCCAGGGAGTTCTTCAGGAAATACATCGGGAAATTCACGAACCACTGGAAGATCCTCGATCCTTCTCTCATCAGACTGCGAGTCAGAAACAAGAGCTAAAAGAGCAGGGTAGCCCTTGCGTAAACACTTCTGAGCCTTCATTGCCGAGATAATACCAACCATGGCACCACTATGATGACCCTGAACCGATAAGGATTCTCCGCTAGGGAGAGGAATACGGACGATTTTCTCCTTGCAAAGAATTTCCGCCTGGTGCTTGGACAGCCAATCCATGCCAACGACTACGCCAAAACTTCCAAGAGTAACAGGGAGTAGGTCAATGTCGAACACTTGACCCATGAGATCGAGTTTACAACCAAACAGAACATGAGAAGCCTCTATCGATTTACCATTAGCTAGTTCTACTATATGCTTAGTGACAAGAGGTGTAGGACTCAATCCTAAACGACTACTGAACTCCAAAGATACGTAACTCCAATCGGCACCAGAGTCGAATAAAACAGAAGCAAATATATCGTTTATCGAAAACGTACCAGTCACTACGTTGCCATCATTCCTAGCTTCCCTAGCTCCAATAGTGAACACCCTCGCGTGTGCACCATTTCCCCCATTTCCCCCATTGTTGTTGTTCCTGTTGTTATTATTCTCAGCATTGTTGTCGTTATTGGCATTCTGATTCAGCTGAGGGCAATCCCGCTTGAAGTGGCCCTCATCCCCGCACTGGAAACACCCTTTCTTAACACCCTGATCCTGCTGAGGTTGTTGCCTTTGCTGTCGCTGGTGCTGCTGGTTCTGCTGTTGCTGCTGTTTTGGCTGTGGGGCTCTACAGTCTTTGGCCTCATGGCCCACCTTTTCGCATCTACGACAAGTCCTGACACACTGCCCATAGTGATGATAGCCACACTTGTTGCACTATGGCTTCTTTCCCACATAAGAACCCTGATTCTGATTGCTGCCCTGGCCTTGATTAACTGAAGAAGACTGACTGAAACTACGGTTGTTGCTATTATCAGGCCTTTTCTGAGATTGACCCGCACTGGTTGCTTTATTAGTGTCGTTCCACTTGCGTTTGTTATCACTGGCAGGTGTGGTGGCTGTTGCAGTCGAAGTAGTAGCCGAAATACGTGGCGGCAAGTTGCCACGTTCGACCTCTAGGTCAGTGATCTTATGTGCCAAACGAACGATACGGGGCAGATTGTCTAAGTTTGCAGCAGTAACGTACCCCTTAACAGCTGGTGCTAAGCCCTTAAGATACAACTCGATTCGACGAGGTGGGGGTCGAGACAAGTTAGGGCATAAAGTTGATAAATCATTGGACCTCCTCGTGTATGCTTTTATCTCAGATCCCTCCATTTTCAGATTATAGTACTCATTCTCTAGTTTCTGTACCTCATCTCGAGGGCAATACTCCTCCCTCATCAACTCCTTAAAATCATCCCAAGTGGTAGCATTCGCCATTTCGATACCCAACATCTGAACCTGGGTATTCCACCATGTCAGGGCACCATCCTCGAGCGTGCCCGTAGCATACTTCACTCTGTCCCCAGCAGGACAGTTACACATCGCGAATATCGATTCTGCCTTCTCAAACCATCGCAGGAGTCCTACAGCCCCTTCAGTCCCATTGAAGGTTTGTGGCTTACAATCCATGAACATCTTGAACGTACAAACAGGTGGAGCGGGTGGATTGTTTTGATTCGCAGGTTGACCTAAAATGAAAGAATGTACAACGCACAGATAAGATTCGAGTATATGACGCAAGGATAGAAAGTAATTGGCACATATCGTACCAGCCTGGTAAGCCGCTAAGGCTTCAGCTACACGAGTGTTGATCAAGTTGGTTAATTCGGCCTGCGTCATAGCAATGTGGCCACGTCCGCCACCTCGGCCTCCTCCACGTCCACTCATGATTCTATATAAGAGAAGGGAACTATCTTAAGGGTCGAAACGAGGTAAAAAAAAATCAAGCGTCACGTTAAAATCTACAACTATCAAGTTTACACACAATAGGGCAGAATCCTTCTCGCGTTCGTTAAGCCTTATTGGGACTTACATGCACCCCACATTATTATTATGTGTGCACCCATAATAATAAGGCGATTTGCATGCTCATCTCAGTGCCTCTTAACTTGCGCTAAAAGTTTCCCCCGCATTCAAATAGCCAAGCAGTGGGTACTACAGGATTATGATTCACAAAAGTCGAAGGGTTGTGTCACACTATCAAGTCACCATAATATCTAATATGTCGTTTTCATGTAGGTTGTGAGTGTGTGACTGCTAAACAAGTAATGCATAAAGTAACAGAAGACGAACCTTGCAAAACGTTTTAAAAACCAAGTTCACTATAACCAGTGGCTCTGATACCAAACTGTCACACCCCCAAAATACCACATAGGGAGTGTCCCTGATAGGCGTGTGACGTGCGAGCAATGAGCCACCAATTACATAGAACCCATACATGTTTCTAAAATAAAGTTCTTGATTATTAAATAAACACCATCCAAGTTCAAAAGATAACCAAAGTATTCAGCGGAAGCAAAATTAAACGAAGTTAAATAGTTTAAAAACCAATATATAGTATCAATAAATCAATAGCATTAATCCACCAGTCGACCCATGACCTTTCCAGCTACTCCAGACAGCAAGTTCCAATGCAAACAGCTAACGACCTACAAGCATGCAAACAAGTGTGTCAGACGACGCTGGTGAGTTCAAAGTTTTGTTACCGAGTTTAGTTTACCAGATACATGTATAAAATAGTTTAACAATTTGATTTGATGTTGTTATTAACTCGATTACCGAAATGGCTACAAGATGTGTTTGCCCAACCCCAATGTCTCTATCAACACATTGGTCATGCTTTAAGGACACTAGTTCACGCCCGACCACCCTGGTACGGTGTGAGGGTGCCAAACCTAATAGCGCTATCAACTAATAACCTCGTTGCCTCCTCGGCAATTGTCGGTAGATGTAAGGGGTCTTATATGATAGAAACTGAGAATAATAACAAACATCCCAAAACCTGACGTTCCTCTATGGAACGTTACCCGATATCCCTCCCCGGGATGCATGCTTGGAAAAGAGCAGTGAACTCACCTTGGTTTGCTCGGTAAGGTTAATTACTCGTTTATAGTTGGACACCCAAATCCTAGTATTGTTTCAATGCCAGTCAGTTTCACATACGCATTCACTTATGTTATTCACTCTTTTCACATACTACACAAATAGTGCACTAGCATTTAAACAAGTTGTACAAGTTGTATCCGTCAATCAACACTAACCATGTCTCACGAAAGCATTTGTCACACATGTCATTTAAACTATTCACATATTGCTCATATAACAATTTTCGTACCATAATACAAACTCTAGTTCCATACTACAAACATTGGTTAACAAGTGTGCACTTAAATAACAATTTGACCCAACCCAGCCGGCCCAACCTATCAACAGCCCATCATGTTTCTCCGGCCCAACCAGGCCCAAACATTACGGATATTAACAAGTTGGGTTGGGGTATAGATGTGTATGCGTGGCCCGACGAGATAACCACTAAACACTAAGGACGACCCAACTAGTATACAAACACGTTATTCGCTCGACCACACTACATAACAAAACGTATAACAAAAGTTTAAACAGTACAAACCTCGAAGACGTGGAATGGACGAATCATTGACGAATCATTGAAAGTTCGGGTTGTCACAGCAGTGGTTGCCTTCAAGGGAGTCTGAGTGATGAAACTACTGTCCAAATGTAAATCAGTGGATTTGACATTTGTAGTAGCTGCTCCACTTGAAATACCATCAAGAATTTGCTGAAATTCAAGAGGTGTAGCCTCTTCAACTATTTATGGGTTAGGTAATTGAAAAGGTTCAGACATAGCTATTGTTGAAGTTAAACTCTCAGTACAGTGTTCATGAGAGGGATTGCTATCACTCTGAATGTCAATAGCTTGAAGCAGTGTTACAAACTTTGGTGGAATGGAAGATGTAGGGATTGCTGTCGAAAGAGACATTGCCGCGGGAGAAGGGCTTTTAAGTATACTCTCATATGAGGGTATGACATCATATTGTGGTGTCCATGTGAATACAACATGTTCCTTTTGTGAGGAATCATGAGGAGTTTCGTTTATGGGTTGAGATCTTTCCACATGTTGTGAGGAAGTAGCAACAGTGGTTTGTAGTGACATCTGTGTTGTCACGGGGTTAACCTCTGGGATCTCATCTTCCAGAGGACCCGTTTTGCTGGTTTCGGTGGGCTTTTTGGATTTTGTTTTGGTCTTGTTGAGTTTTGTTGGTGGGGGTTTCACAGCAGTGGTTATAGTGCTGTGATCACCAAGAGCAGTGGGCTCAGCAACAGACGTTTGAGGAGCAGTTGTAGACTCATCTAAAATTTCCTTATTCCCCTTTGCTTCAGTTTTGAAAACATCTGACTCTTTAGCCATAAGGCGAGTAAAAGTTAGACTATTCATTTTAATACCTTCACCTTTTTCAAAATCTTTTTGAGAAACATGCTTTTGCAGGTAGTAGCTTAATAGTCTAGGAAACAAAAGAAAACCAGCAGTTTTCCCCTTTTTAATAGCAGCAGCTTTCCCCTTTTTAATAGCAGCAATTTTGCCCTTTTTAATGTTATTTAAATTTGCAACCAAATCAGCAAACAGTGCTTGGGAGTAGTTAAAATCAGTATTTGTCAAAATTGCATACCCTAATGAATGAATTTTCAAAGGTATTTCATTAAAAGAAGTAGTTTTATTTGAGAGACAGATTAAGAGAGTATGGAACAGGAATTTCATCGGTGGTGGAAAATTACCTTTAAACATAGTTGCCTTATTCAACTCTCCATCATATCCCCTCCCCTTCAAGTATGTTTGAATCTCATTTTTCGGCAAAGAGGTCTTACCTGCCAAGTCGTATACCTCAAATGTTGTTGATATGGTACTGGGGGTAATAGCAACCGATTCACCTCCGACTTTTGAAGTTATACTTACGGCCACATTGTTTTGTTCTTCAATATTCACATTAGCCCAAAAATCGCGAAGCGTCTCTTGGAAAATGGGTGCGTCGGCGGTAAGAATGACCTTATATTTTAATGATGTAAGAACATCAATCATCGAATGATAGAGAGTATTGTTCTCGGTTTTCTCAAAAATAGCAACGTAGTTATGCGATTTTTTCATCACCAAAGTCATGATCGGAATTGAAAGTTGCGAGAGGTTGGCGAAGAAGTGTTGAAGAAGAAGGTGGAAACTGCTCTGCTGAATTTTAATCTCCAGACGAAAGTAAAACCTCTGTTTGGGGATGAAATAGCGGTTTATAAAGTGAAAAGGTGAGTGCTGACGTGTCAGAAGTTAGAAAGATCTGATGGCTAACATCTGTCCACGTCACAACCTCTGCTCTGATAATGGATGACAGTTGTTGAGAAAACCACTGTTGGCCAACGACAGATGTTAGGCAACATTAGTAACTCAGCAGCCCTCAGATTAAACAGAACCTATGAGAACAGACAATACCCTTCAACAATATTTGGAAACCACTGTTGGGCAACAACAGATCTTATACAACAATAGTAAGTTAGCAGTCCTTTCAACAGACTTTTAATATAAAGGAATAAATTAATATTAAGTATCAGCAGCCATTTAATGCAAAACATTTAAAAAAAAATTTCATGGGAAAACTATAAAATTAAATATCAAGAAACTGAAAGGACAAATTTTAAACCTCTGCCAAAAAAATATAAAAAAAACTTTTCATTTAAAGACCAACAATAATCTACATGGCAAACAAAGGCTACTACCACTTCATCGGACACAAATGTTGTAAACAGTGGTAAATCAACAGTTGAGCAATAACAGATGTTCAGAACTGTTGAGCAGTGGTAAATCAACAGTAGTAAAAAACCTCTTCATTTAAAGACGTTGAGCAATAACAGATGTTCAGAACTTCTATTGTGTTAATCATTGACAATTCTTTGGAAACTGCTGTTGGGAATAACAAATGTTCGCACCAGTAGCAACTCAACAGTTGTTACAAAAAAACAGGAATTAAGAGAAGAGACAATACCTTTAAACAGTGGATGAATATTTTGCCAAACAGATATTGTAAAAACAGCTGTTTTCAACAGACTTTTAAAGATTTTTTGTCAATTTTTTTTCAAAATACCTATTTTTTAAGAATGTTCAGAACTTCTATTGGGTTCATGGTTGACAATCCTTTAGAAACCGCTGTTGGGAATAACAGATGTTGGCAACAGTAGCAACTCAACAGTCCTTACAAAAAACAGGAATTATGAGAACAGACAATACCTTTAAACAGTGGATAAATCTTTTGCCAAACAGATGCTGGCAACAATAGCAACTCAACATTTACAATAGCAGGTATCAACACTAACAACTCTTGATGCTCAAATCAGTAAAAATAAAATGCTCTACAAAAATTAATAGAATTAAAATTTACATACCACATCTGATGATAGATCAACAATTACATTAAGAACTGAACAACGAAATTTAATAATCTTCAGCTCTTGAACAGTGGCCCTATCCTCATATACTTGATCCTCAACTTCCTTGATAAAGCGATACTTTAAATCATAAGAACCTACAGAAGGATATGATTACATTTTTAACTTGTATATTTCTTCAACTCTGATGTAAAAGAAGGATATAATGGTAGTAAAACGTATTGAAAAAGCTTCTGCACTGTTTTTGAATTCCGAAGTGCAGAAATACATCACCAAAACACCTCTTCAGCTCTTCAGCTCTTGAACAGTAGCCCTATCCTCATATACTTGATCCTCAACTTGCTTGATAAACCGATACTTTAAATCATAAGAACCTACAGAAGGGTATGCTGACATTTTTAACTCTTGAATGTGCAGCGAAATTCATATATGTTATTTAACTTGTATATTTCTTCAAGTCTCATGTAAAAGAAGGATATAATAATCGTAGTAAAAAGTTAAATACCAATAAACCGAAAGAACAAAAATAAAATTACAAAAAAAAAAAAACAGATTCTCAAAATTATCATTAACTTCTTCATTTATCATAAAGAAGTACTCCACTCTCTGCACTTCAGACTTCAAAAACAGTGCAGAAGAACTCCCCACTGCTCGCTCGGTAAAAAAAAAAGCTGAAATATATCAACACCTTAAAATAAATATGATCAACATATATCAACAATTTAAAAGAATCCACAAACCTAAAATAACCCGCAAAGCCAAGGTCAAAGGTGAGTGTGTGAAACAGAGCTTCCATGAAACAACGATGTTGGAACAATGATATTGGAACAAAGAACTGTATATGAAGATTAACCGGCTCAATCATGAGAGACATGATCGCAAATATAAAGGAGAGAGATAAATTGAAATTTGAATGTGGAGCCAAATTCATATGTAGATATGAGCGAGAGAGATTTGAATGTGGAGCCAGATAATTATATCTTATTTATAGGATTAGAATATATATGGTTTGAATTTTGAATTTTGAATGTGGAGCCAGAATTTTGAATTTTGAACGTGAGAAGAAGTTTTTTGAATTTTCAATAAACATCAATACTTTAAATTATGAATAAGGGCAGACCTTTGAGTATAAGGGTTTATACAGATGGGCAGACCTTTAAAAAGGTGGATGTGGGCCAACTTTGAATTTTAAAGTCTTTTAATATTAGACATTATGATGTAATAATGACATAAGAAAAGCCTTGTTGGACATGCTCTCCTACTGACACATCAGCTTTTCTTATGTCACTTGGATTTCTCCTTTTATAGAAAGTATAGATAGATAGATTTTATTATTATTATTATTATTATTATTATTGTTATTATTATTATTATTATTATTATTATTATTATTATTATTATTATTATTACTATTATTATTATTATTATTATTATTATTATTATTATTATTAACATTCAACTTATTAATACATAACAGATAAGTACATAATTTATAATAATATATTTCCATAACTAGTCTAAGTACCCGTGTAATACACGGGTGGCTAAACAACAAAAAATTTATACTTTAATACGTAAATAATTTATTACAGGTACATTCAAATATTAACATAAATCATAGAAAGTACGTGAAATAACGAAAATACATGATAACCATAAAAATTTCACAAGTCATTGAAGATCTCTTATATACAACATAGTTTAAGAACCCCGCGAACTTCGCGGGTTGGTAAAAGAAAATATCTTCATTATCACTATCAGTGTTGCAAAAGTCACTAGCGGTCCCTAGTCGGCCAATTGGGGAGTTAGGAGTAATCGGAGTACTTGGAGAGTACTCGGGGAGTACGCGGACATGATAAATATAAAGAAAATTAATTGGTGTATATTATATATATGTTAAAAAGAAACATAATTCATGTCAAAATGAGTATAATTTAAAATGAAACATGTTTGAAGTTCAAATCTCACCGAGTAGTCTGAGTAGAAGGCCAAGTAGGCCGAGTACAAGACTAAGTAGGCCGAGTACAAGTCCGAAGTATTCTGAATACAAGGCCGACTAGTCTAAGTACAAGGCCGAGTAGTCCGAGTACAGGCCGAGTAGGCCGATTTTGACCGCCGCCGACTAATCAAGTCCGACTAGGGTAAACTCGACTCGGAGGTGGTCCGAGGACCGAGTACTCGCCGAGTACAAGGCCGAGTACAAGGCCGAGTTTTACAACACTGATCACTATTGATATAAATATTATGATTTTATACACGTTAGTTTTAAAAGCTACAGTTTGTGGTCTAATGAAGTCGAATACCCGGGTGACATATTCACTCCACTTTATATACCAACATTTATTGCTTTATTTGTAGGTTGTCATCTTTGTCTAAATTATATTATCTTCCTCTATCTCTTGCACTAACATATGGATGGATTTTTTTTCATCTGTCATATGCTACCTCTTTCAAGTGTGCCATTGGCTCCTTCACACCCTCAGTTTTATGTTCTTCAACATTCATGGTGCTACGGTCATGTTCCTTATGCAACAAATCAATTCGATTCCAATCACCATATTGGTCTTGGTATAACTAATCCTGCACACGCAAAATAAACACAACCATAATAAAACTCATATAACATTTTTTTAACTTCAGATCCATATTAGAAGGTAAACATCCTTATCTTGCTACTCATTTTCTAAATGAGAGTAATTGAATGTCAAAAGAAGTTGGCTTTAACATTGGAGCGGATATAGTATTCAGATCATAACTGTCACACCCCCAAAATACCACCTAGGGAATGTCCCTGTTAGGCATGTGACATACCAACAATGAGCCACTAATTACATTGAACCCATACATGTTTCAAAATAGAGTTCTCGATTATTAATAAAATACCATCCAAGTTCAAATGAAAACCAAAGTGTTTAGCGGAAGCAAAACTAAACAAAGTTAAACAGTTTAAAAACCAATATATAATATCAAGAAATCAATAGCATAAATTCCTCCAGTCGACCCATGACCACTCCTGCTACTCCAGACAACAAGTTCCAATGCAAGACAGCTAACGACCTACAAGCATGCAAACAAGTGTGTCAGACGACGCTGGTGAGTTCAAAGTTTTGTTAACGAGTTTAGTTTACCAGATACATGTATAAAACAGTTTATCAATTTGATTTGATGTTGTTATTAACTCGATTACCGAAATGGCTACAAGATGTATTTGCCCAACCCCAATGTCTCTATCAAAACATTGGTCATGCTTTAAGGAAATTAGTTCACGCCCGTCCTCCCCGGTACGGTGTGAGGGTGCCAAACCTAATAGCGCTATCAACTAATAACCTCGTTGCCTCCCCGGCAACTGTAGGTAGATGTAAGGGGTCTTATGTGATAGAAACTGAGTAATAAGTTACACAACTATTGCACCCATGTATTTCACATATGTCACACAAGCATCAGGGTGATAGTACATATACGATACACGTTCATGTCACAGATTCACACGTCACAAGTTACACAACTACTAACATCTCAGGTACTATTCATACGGTGCATCACAAAATGATATATATACATAAATACATCTATATCACTTAAAACAGTTTTGCCATCTAATAAGATTATCACAGGGTCCTAAGCACATGCTGGATTTACCTACAATCAATCGGCCCAAGTTACTGGACTCATCAGCCCATTAAATCAATTAAGTTAAGTTAATATTTGAGTCCCAACCCTTTAAGACCCAGCCGTGTTTCCTGGACTGAATGTAAAGCCCATTTACAATTCAGGCTATTAGCTATTACTCGGCCCAATTTATTTTTATACATATCAACAGTTTACTTATTAAGTCAAGATTACATACTCAAACATCCTCTAGCATACAAACTATCAAGATAAATCCTAACAGTTAATGTTGATTCTATGAATCCCTAATCACTATACACAATTAATTAACATCATGTGAGTTTCGTTTACATACTAGACCATATGTTCGCAACTATTAACCCACACCACCACATGTTTGCATATAGTCTCAAACGATAACCATGTATTAATACAACCCGCAATCCACTAGCACATATGCATATATTTGAACATCTGTCGAACCAAAGATCATAGTATCACCTAGCATTGTTCTAACCATACCAGGACACAACATCAACATTCATGTAAAATTCCGCATAACAAGATCATTAAACAGGGATTATCATGAGCATGGATTTGTTAACAATTAATAATAACTTTAACAATCAAAATTTACTAACCCGTGACTTGATGGAGCAAGGTTCTGTTTCAGGGGGGTTATCTGTGCCGTGCGTAGGAGATATGAAAGGGCAGGGTTTGATTTTTTTTTGTTTAGAATTTTATCTCATCAAATAACAACTAGTACGTAAACATAATATATAAGAGTTTGGGGGCGGTTCATGCTATCATCGAGATGGGCTCAAGCCCAATCTATTAAGCCATCGCATAACAGGAAAGGGAATGGGGTTTTGTTATGTTGTAACTATCAAATATAACTAGGTTATTGCCCCGTGTAATACACGGGATGAATCATAATTATAATGTGAAATAAACAAATATGTTCATAATATGATTTAAGTATATATAATATAGAGTAATATGCAGACCAAATACGAAATAAATATTAAAGTTTGTATAGCTATTCATAATAATATGATCTGTTATTTGTTTTAGGATTTATCATAGGAACTTAAAATTTTGTACCACTACTAATATTTATTATGACATTTTCTTGTTCAAAGGTAACGTGTTTGATTTTATCTGATAATAGATTATTCTGACGGGTTAATGTTGGCATAATATTATATTTTCTACCATCCAAATATAGTTTCCTCACTTTCGCTATCATTAACATTAGTATAAGGTATGCTCGTATTCAAAGCTATAAACCAATATGAATTGTACGAAATAATTACTTTTATCACAATTAGTAAGGAAACCAATAAAGACTATCGATAATGTAATATGTCCCATACCATTTGAAAGGTCTGAAAAGGGACTTTTTAAACTAAAATAATAATTATATTTTTAAAAACCCCGCGTTTTTCACGAGTTGAATAAATATAATTTTGTATACCAAATATATCTAACTTATCTACAAATACATGATGTTTCTATGTGACATAAATAATATGCATATTACTTATTTGACATGGTAAACTTATCTAAAAAACATGATGTTTTCTATGTGAGATAGATAATATGCATAGCATATGAAGAGTAAAAAAAACATAGGAGTTTAATTCTAAATATTTGATGTAATATATTGAATATTAAATAATGATTTTTTATATTCTTGACAAAACTTTAATTATCACAAAAATCTAATTTGATTCTAGAAGGGAAAGTAAGACTTACGAAATTGATTAAATGGTTACTAATTTTATAGGTTTTTGTTTAATAATTTCAAATCAAAATTAAATCCATAAATTATGGATTAGATTTAAAACACATTTTAGACTTTAGATTTACAATTAAAATAAAATTCTAATATAATATTTAAATCTTTTTAATTTCAAATTTAAAATTTAAAATTTATCAATAATTATTGATGCCCTCATTGAATGACATGTGTCCCAAATCAAGTTTCTTTTATTATATAGTAAGTATAAATATAGATGTGGATAAAAGATAATAGTCTTTTAAATATGTTTTAAACGAATTGTATTAATCACGTGGCCTCAAGACACAAGTTTATTCATTATAGTTTGATTTTCGTAATTTATATCCTATATATTATTATCATATGTTTGTTCAAACGATATCGTGTAGTTTCTACAACATAAAGAGATTATATTTATTTATTTATTTTTAGACTTTAGATTTACAATCAAAATAAAATTCTAATATAATATTTAAATCTTTTTAATTTAAAATTTATCAATAAATTATTGATGCCCTCATTGAATGACATGTGTCCCAAATCAGGTCTCTTTTATTATATAGTATAGATGCCTGATGCATGCATATGCATTTAAATCCTATAAATTGGGCTTAGGGTACATGCGTGTACCATTCTAAAGTAACCGGCCCACAAAGAAAATATCACAAATACATTCCATTCCTTGGCTTCACATATCTCACATATATAACAAAATGTGTCAGGCTTGTGTTTAAATAGTGGCAACAAGGCCGGCCCACTAACCACACCAACCGGCCCATTACCAAGTCTTGATTATTTTTGTTATCGTTAAGGCCTGTGATACCCAATTGTGTGTGAGCCGAAGTCATTGTGTAGCCGAAGGGGATACGTAGGTGGCCCATCCTACGCGGCCCAAAAGTACAAGCACACAATCTAATTCCGTTTACGTTTAGTATAGAATAAGACGTTTAACATGTTTAACACAAGAGTAAACGTTGGAGAGAAAATAATGAGAAGGAAACCAGAATGACACTAACCTGAAAGTTCGGGTTGTCACAATAACACTTTGAACCAAAGTTTAGCTATTCTAATTCCAAACATACAATGCTCAACCATTCTTTTCTTCGTGCAAACACAATCGTTTTCCATTATTTTGCTTTAATAGACTTGTAACCAACATTATGTACTTCGGTAAATTGTAATAACCTTTCTTAATTATGCGTGGCAATATGGTGTGGGCAGACATGTTAAGAACAAAAGGGCACTTTAAACACTGGTCTAAGACTTCTTTTTTATTTTAAAATTAGTTGACGTATTAATATTCCTACAAAAAAATTGCTAAAAATAAAATAGAAGAAAATACCACCCCGTATGCTTGCTATCTCCTGTAGTCTTATTCCATGATCCAAGCATTCCTTGTATCCAAGGCAATTGAATAAGGACCAGTCCACGATACTTGACTGAATGCAATGGTAAAATGTGCAAGATGTAATATCATAATCTCTCATGCATCAAGAATCTAGTTTTACCGAAATGGTTAATCTTATACCACCATGATATTAAGTGTATGTGCGCAAACTTGACTTTAACTCAATGGATGAAGCAATTAGATTTTTACATCACTTTCGGTTGTAATGTGCTCCAGATCCTTAAAGGCGAAATTATCATATATTGGATTCTGCTCTGGCTTCTCATCACTTTCAGTGTAATCTTCTGGGGATCATTAAAGACGAAATTATCATCTCTTTATTTCATTTCTTCCGACCTCATAATTTCAAATGCTTTATGGGCTTCAGAACCAGCTAAAAAGAAGTGAAAGTTCACGTCTCATTGTTTCTTAACCCTCTACATTATTTACAAACCAACTTGCCTTCCATATAGAAAGAAGATATCTCATCTCAAAGATTGAGAATACCACAAACTTAAAAAAGGAAGCAGGAGCGAAAGCATCAAACAGTGACTCTGCAAGCCAACAAAGTATTATTCAATTTAAAAAAAAAATGAAATGATCTTGCCAACAAACAAAAAACAGTGTTGGAAAACATTCTCAACTAAAGTAAAAACTTACCGGCTAATATTCTTATTGTCAAATGTAGAAGGCTAAGATAGGCATCCATGTATGCCTGTTGTCCAATCAGCCAAATTGATACTTTTGCAGCCCCCCTGAATGATAACCATTGTATAGTGCGACTTGCCAACCCAGGCTCGATCACGTACCACTGACATATCATACCATAACCATAAATTATAAAACAATACGACACTACACAATTGTATTCAACACCCGAAAACCTAACTTACAACAGAAGCGTTATTTCGTCAATTCAATAGCACTTCACCTTGCTTCATACCTCAACTCCAATCCTTTCAGCAATCTACAATACGATATCTATTTTCCTCGTTTTCGGTACCGGTTCTGAACCGGTATATTCGCTTCGGGTGTAAGAAAATTGACTTGAAGAAAGATGTGTGACTAAACTTTATAGAACAGAAACCATGACATAGTTACATAGCATAGTGCGTATCTCCAAGTTCCCGTTTTATAACATCATATCCAACATCTGCCATTTTTTTAATTAGTGTTGCTATAACTGGTTCTTTGACCTTAAATCATCATATAGTAATAAAAAAGATCTCCTACCCGTGGCACAAAACTGACTTAATGATCAGTTAACCACCATTAAACTTAAAACCCACAACCAAAAACCCCTAGTTTAACATGACTATACATTCAAAACTGAAATCTGATTTAATTTTTTAAAGACAAATACAAAATCAATCCATTTACATTAAACTGAAGATTGTGACATGTAATCAATCCATTTACATAGCATGATTAAACCAAACTTCGGAAGAATTTTGAGCAACCAATTTAACAACCCAAATAACCAACTAACCCAATTCGTTAAACCCCAACACCGATTGAACCGAGCTTATTTGGGCCAGTGTTCGATTACATTTTGGAAACCTCAAAACCCAACTAACCCGACCCGATTAACACCCCTAGCATCAACCCAATAAACATCTAGTATGTATATGGTGTGTGTGTGTGTGTGTGTATATATATATAAAGAGAGAGAGAGAGAGAGAGAGAGAGCAAAAATATGTAAAGCTAAGGATGCTTACCACAATAGTTATTAGCACAGAAAAGGGTAATCAACTGCCCCTATGCTAATTTTCATGTGTGCATATAATCAACTTAAGTTTATTTCGCTCACAAATGTGTGATACTTTGTCAGAATCCAAAAGTAGTTATAATGGCATTATTATCCGACACCGAACAATAGAGGTGGCAAAATAGGGAGGTTGAGTAACAACTCAACACCGGAAACTTTATATTTTTCTGGCACAGGTTGAAACGAACCAGACCATGTTTGGTTGACCCAAAAAGCTTAACCATTTTTATAAGCAATCAATAATAATGTAACTTATCGAATAACTTGGTTCAGAAGAAGGTTTTATCTAAATATTTTTTATTTTATTTGTTTTACCCGTTAGAGATGACAGTTGAAATTGCCACCTCTCCAGTAAAATCTTGAAAGTAGAAATCTGACTACGAATTCAAAGAAAACACTAACTTCTCATATCTTGCTTGAAAAGCTTCATGCATAGTCCAAAAACGACAAAATCAGGTCAACTTACATACTGTTTTCTTTGAAGATTTTACTCCATCCTATGGTTATGCCCAGCCACCATCGGTCCACCACCACCACAACTTTCCTTCCCTTCCCTTCCCTTCCCCCTCCCCCCTCACCCTTCCCCTTCTTTCCACCGCACTATTCATTTTGTCCTTAAAGCTGTCGTCAATAACTTCATGTCCATTGCTCATATCACCCTCACCAAATCATTGCTCTTATCAGTCAACATCTCCACAAATCCCGTAAACATTCACGCCGGTAATTAACAACGTTAAAAGATGGTCACTCGTAATACTCAAAACATGATATCCATAAATAGTTAATTACCATCGATCTTCCTGACCAGATCGTGAATCTTCTTGATGCATCCCCGTCAGTGTAATGGCACCTTTAACACCGTTGTCATCACCTGATTCATCGAAAAATCACACAACAATTATCAATAAAAACTAATTAGTCAAAAGTAGGTCACCATTGAGGCATAACTTAGCAGAAGAACTAACTTTTTTGTGTGTACTCTCGTCTTTCACGGCAACGGTTTGTTGTTTTCGTTGGTTCTGCTGTTAGTCCCCACAACCATTTTTCTTTTTTGTTGCCGGAGATACCAATTCCACATTCTTTTTTATTTTTGCCTTAACATTCTCACAAAGTTCGATCGGGTCGACTTTACCAACCACTGTGATTTTCATCCAATCATTCTCCACTCTCTCCAATAATTCCACACCTACATATACACACGCAAAAATCAAAATCATAAATAATCGCTAACAAATTGTGACATATTAGAAAAATAATTATTCGTCAGCTTTATTAATATTTGTTAAGAGTTTGTTAGTAGTTGTCCTAAGGTTTGCTAGTATATACATTTTTCCATTTACCTCAATTTCTCCTAACCAAATTGTTTGGGCTTCATTACTAATGAACAAATAGATTACCATTGAGAGATTGAACGAATTTAACGAATTTTCTAGCAGAACTTTCACGGGTTCATGCCAATTTTGAGATCCACCGTTACAGTACCGTCATTCTCTTTGCTTTTGTTGATTTGCTTCACATTGTGGTTATTCTGGTTTTTCTTCTGCAAAAAAAAAAAAAAAAAACCCACAAACATAATAAATACTCGACTGAAGTAACGTTAATTATAACAGTTTTGAGAAAAAAAAAAATAGAGAACTGCCTTTGCCATTGATGATTGTAAATTGCTTGTTTCACTTCACATATTTCATTGCCTATAAATGGGTTCTATATTTACAAAAAAACTTTCTAAATTTTAAGACAACATAATGGAAGTCAAATATTGTAGGTAACTTACAAAACATATATATTTCCAATGAAGGGGAAGCAAAAAACTTCTGAATGATACGCGGCTCAAGCATGAAAAAAAGTGTATCCTAAACTCCTCAAGAAGTTGCAAATATGGCTCCTAAAAAATAATCATTGATCGAGTAACTGTAAGGATAAATAAACACACAAATGAAAGTATTTACTTGTTTCAACAATTTGAGTACATCCAAATCATTTACTGTAAGTTCCAATACACAAAACAAAACAGTAAGTTCCAATACACAAAAAAAGTCAATAAAAACTCCTTCAGCTCCGAATCGTGACCACAATCCCAAATATAGAATCAACCTAATTTCTCAACTTATAACGAGAATCTTATAAGGAAGAATCTTACATGCAAGGTTTCTTCTAAAATCTTTGCAACTTCACTCAAGTCCGGGGTGTCGTCTTCATGCATGGTCGCCATTAACGGTGTACTAATCATATAAACAAACAATAAAAGTTTAATTTTCTTCGCATGAAACTTCTGGGATACGTTGAATCAAAATTAGTAAGGGGTAAAGGAAAATATCTACTGTCAAACGATAAATCACATAATATGGTTACTGGTAATACATATTCATCGATAGATAATTTAAACTTACTGTGGAGCTGAACTTATCAACAATCATCTCCAACACATTTGTATCTTCTAGCCACTTCATTGAATCTACATAGCTTGTGTAAAGATGTTCATCAGCGCCAATCAGTCGAATAAGAACCTGTATAGGAATTAAGAATTAAGAAACAGAGGGCGCAGATACATTGGTAACTGGTAAGGCATAGTAACTTCATAAAATTCACCTCCATGATGGATGTAATTCCTATCAGGTCAACCAGCTTTTTGATAATACCCTGATGCGTCTGGCCACCAAATCATAAACAACTTAAATATTCAAGTGAAATGAAAGCATTATAAGATAAGTTTCATTGTATAGAGTTCAAAATGATTGGCAAATTACTTAGATATAGTTCATTAAGGAAACTGTCTTCCGCAACAGCAGGCATACAACCTGTAGAATAAAAAAAGTAACAGATTAATATAGCAAAAAAAACTAAAACTGACAGCCGGATGAACTTACTTTACTGAAATATCCAGCCAGAAGAGCACTATGAGGGTGTTCTAGTTCAAGGAAAGAGAACAACATGTTCATCAATAGCAACAATATATGAAAAACTTATTTAGTTACTTCACCCTTCTAAATTGTGATTTTAACTACATAACCTTAGAAAAAAGATCAAGTCTTTTGTACCTCCTCATCCTCCACCAAGGCTTTAAGAATGATATTGACTTCACAAGTAAAGATCTCACAAGCAATAAAAGGGAACCCGGAAAGACATAATAATCAGTAAAAATTGTTAAAACTTATAAGTCATTTTACATTATGGCACATAAAAACGTACTTGAAAGTTCGCCACTTTTCGTCAGAAATGGGGAGATGACCGAAAAACAAACCATAGTCCTTAGAGCTATCAGTCACTTATAGAACACCGCCACTACTTCCGATATGGCTCTGTGAGGAACAACAACATAACATCAGCAATTAGACCACAAACCAAAGTTTTAGGGTTTAAGTAAGGGGATGAAAATCATTAATATAATAGAATATATATGAATAACAACAAAAATATAAATAACAATAAAAAGTAGCAGGCTTACCTTTCTTATCTTGTGGTCATCCAACTATAGAGCTGAACAGAGTTTTGCTACTTGTGCAGAGTCTTCTGTTGCCTAAATTGCTAATTTACCTGCAATATCTTAATAACACACACATTAGGTTCCATTCCAACTCCTATTGGTGATATCATGTACATCTACTCACAAACTTTGTCATACTAACATTCATTGTTGTATAGATTTCAACATCAATATTCATCTTACAATTCAAGCAAAATTTGAGATTCCAATTAAGAACATGAAAACCCAAATCATCAACACGATATAATGTGACCTAAAATTCAAGCAATCTAGTTACAATCATCGACTTTACCTGATCATCAACTACAACAGGGGTTACGTATCTCGAGTAATCATCCCACCATTGGCATCCCCATCACAACCTAACATACAATTTTCATCAGAAACTTCAGTAACAACTTTTATCTTAGATACAATAGAAAGTTGTTAATTAAAAGATCCCTAATAAATATTTGTTAAAACAAACCTTCAGTGATCAAGTAAATAAACCATTAGGGTTTCGACTCTAATAACTTGAAACATAGCACAAATCAGAAATACATACCCACCTTGGTTGGGGGACCATGATTCATAGAAGATTAGAAAAAGAGTAATCAACAGAAGATCCAATCGATTGGCTTAGATTTTTCTTCGCATCGCCATTAGGATTTGAGTTTGAGAAATCGCCATTAGGGTTTGAGTTTGATAAATCAACAGAAGATCCATTGGCTTATTTTTTTCTTCGCATTTAGGTTTGGAATTTGAGATAGATGAATTTGAGAAAGATGAAACGTATACAACGAGCAATTAGGGTTTGGATTGATTGGAGAGAGAGGAACAATTAGGGTTTGGATTGACTAAAATCAAAGGAGCGTGTGAAAGAAAAATGGATGAATTGTAAGGCGGTAAGGAGAATTGATTGAGAATTGAGAGAATGAGATAAATGGCGCCTAAAACACAATTATCTGGCCAAAGACCATTGCCACATCATGGTCAAATGGTCAACATTATTTTGCTTTAGTATAAGAGATCGATTAACCAAAATTTTTATAAATTAGAGATACTAGAACAAATATATAATTAAAAACTAAAAATGTACATTCATAAAACTTTAAAATACATTAAAATGTTATAATATTAAAATATATTTTGATCAATATGTTTGTATCAAGTTTCTATTTTTAATTATTTGTCTATTCGATAAATTAACGAAATATATTTTTATGGTTGACTTTTATATATTTCCATTTATGTAAAGCAATAACTACTAAAATCCCATGCACGATACGACATGAATTTAGTTTCAATTGTTATTTGTTTGGTTTGTTACTGTACCAATAATCGGAATAGCAATCGAAAACACCAAAGAAAAAAGTCCATTAAACATCAAAGTATAAAAATTTTATGGTAGTTTTATAAAGAGTTTAAACTTTACTATTCCTTGCAAACAAAAAATGGATATCAAAGTGAAAACCATTAATGAAATACACTCAAACTAATGTTTAAAATTTTAGCAATATAAGATTCCTCATGTGTAGCTTTTCATTTCAAATTATCTTTAGTCAAGTTGCGTAAATGGTAAATCTTAAGTTATATATTTATTGATAATTAGCAATGAATATTTGTGATATATTGACCAGCGGCAAAGGTTGAGATTTCCGACCGGGGGGTCAAAAACGTATATACCTAAGTTGTGTAATACGCGAAAAGTTCGGTGGGTCGGCCGCCTCCACTATGTTGCGCCCTGATATTGATCACCTTTTAAGTTGTGTAAATATAATATTTATTTCAAAATTGTTATGTTTTCCATTAAATTTTAAAGAAAGAAATTAATATTTTCCTGATGATTATGGATGGTTTTAAGAAATTTTTATGTCGTATTTATCATTTTTTTTCACTTACCTGAGATATTTCCGTAATTTAACGCGTTTAATACGTGAGTGTATAACCTAGTAGAGTAATAGAGGTCATTAAGTATTCAACTTCTCAATTAGGCCACTTGGTATACTCTAACATCCATGTGTGCTAATCCTAGTTGGTATCCGTTAACACTTGTTATACCGCTCCTGAAGGGTGTTAAGAGACATTAAAAGTTTCACATGTTAAGAAGTTAACTAGGAGAGAGAGGGAGGGAATCAAGCATTGCAAAATTTATACACACACACAACATGCTATATAATTTAAGGGGCGTTAATGGAGGTTAAACCATTTCCTTGTTGTGAGGTGAAGTGAAAGATGGTCAAGTAGGTGATTTGACGCCAACGTGTAATTAAGAACTTAAGGGACGTGAAGGTATACCCCATAGCCTTACCACCATAAATAATAACAAAACTAATTTGTAACGCACTTAAAGAGTAGTCGGTTTCGTTTGTTAAAACACAGAGAAAGATACACGTTGATATTTGATAGTTCAATGCAATGTACTCTTGTATTTCAAAGGATTTACAATAATTTCAATAAAGAAGTGAACTTTAGATATATTATTCCTCTCGTAAATAATTAAGTGTTTAATATGGTTGCACTCGTATCTATTTATTATCCGAAAACAGATGATACTAGACTGTATTTTTGTTATTCTTTTACAAATTTTTTCCTTAAAGTTTCTATCTAACGAGTGAGGATCATATGAATAACAATAATTATGCACACATAAAAAGTTGTATTCAAAGACTATATTCGATACTTGATTTGTATCATTTTAATACCCAATCGTTGCTTTAACATGTGTAGATGCTAGCTTGCGATGGACTACAAATCGACATGTCGCTGTCATTCTTTTATTTTATTTGTAGCCTTTTGTTACAGAGTTATAATATTAATATTTTCATTAAAAGACTTCTATATGACCAAACGTCTAGTGACAAAGTCATTTTTTTCCCGGATCAGTTTTGACTATGTGTTGTATATTTGGTTAATTGGGGTCACATTTCGGATACTACTAAATATAACATTTGTAGTAGGATCTTGGCTACAATGTATTAATTGGACAACACTTAGGACAACGCTTGCAGATTAATTACAACCCTATTATAAATGCGAATTCGTCTAGGTTTTACGTCATGTAAGTTACTTGGTGTTATAAATTCGTGTTTTTCTTTTATTACGTCCTCTCTGCCCCGCAACACAGGGGCTTAAAACTAGTTATAAATAAAACACGAGTATCACATATATATATATATATATATATATATATATATATTAATGACACTAAAATGGTTATTCAAGATCAGTTTACTCTAATATCTAATGTACTTGGGTCCGCTCCTATATAAAATATATCTTTTTTTTCCACAGGCTTTGTGTAATAAAAATAAATTTAAAACCAACAAATATAACAAAAAAATAAACGATCACTTTTGGTTTATGCTAAGAAAGGAATAAAACTAAAATATGTTAAAAGCTATGACTTTTAAAAGTAAGAATATGACTATATAAAAATTAAATCAGATGAAACAAAAGTATAAAAGCTATAAATAACTTTTAAAAGATAAATATAATAGTTGAGAGAATTTATTCTTATTAATAACTAGTGTTGTACCACCACCACGCGTTGCGGCGGGAAATCACAGATCAACGACTTCACGCGTCTAGTAGCGGGAAATCACGGATCAACACGGGAAAATCACGGATCGACTTCACATGTCTAGTAGCGGGAAAATCACAGATCAACGACTTCACGTATCTAGTAGTTAATTTGTTTACGCGAGCGAGTGGTGTACGTGAGAAAAATCATCTATTATTCACCATGGTGGCCGGAACCACATACACAAGCATTGTAACAAAGTCGTAATAGTTAAATCAATTTCTTAGCGATTCATTGGGCACGCCATGAACCTGTTGTACCCGACATATGTTAAGTAGCTACAGTAGTTAGTTTCATTCACAAGTATATCTTAGATTATTTGTTAATAAATTCACAAATGTATCTTAAAAAAGGAAAATATTTCCATTGTTGTCATTAGTTTGAGGTCTTTGTATAATGACCATCAAATGCAAGCTCAAAAAAAAAAAAAAAAAACATAAAAAAACCGAAACATCTGCATCCTTATCCTCAACTCAATTTGACTCTCTTCATCTATTATCAAATATAAAGAATCTGTAGGTCCAAATCCAGCTGTTAAAAAAGGTGTTACTAAGAAACAAAAACACGGACATTTGGAATGACAATCCATCTTAGTTGCCTACAGAGTTTCCAACTATGAACATGTTTTTAGTTGTGCAAATGTATTTCCACCCAAATCCGAGCCTAACAGTTTGTAAGCATACTACATCTCCTTCTCTACCACTCTAAATATCTATAGGTCATGTAAAACATTAAATTATTTAGCATCATCTGTAGGATTTGTACATGGTTTTAAATGTCTAATGTTCACAGCAAGAACAAAGGCAAAAGAAAGTATTGAAGTGTTTAAGAGAAAGTTGTCCTTAAATCAATAACCGCTTAACAAACTCCAATTAGCATTCAAATCATTTAAATTTGGAAAAGAAAGTATTGAAGTGCAATACTTTTGAACAAAGCAACTATTTTTTAATTTCCAACACAAAACAAATCTAGTCTTAGATGATTCATTAGTACCTTCAATTTATTATTCTGGATTATATAAATTAATATTAAATGATTCTTCATAAGATACTTTAAAACTGCAATCTACAATAGCGATTACCGGCCTAAGTTCTGATATGATTCCTGGTAGCATTGTTGAGAGTGGGGCAGCCGGAAAGAGCCATTGTGAACTCAGGTTCGTCCTTCAACATCTCAATCAGTGTATTTACTCCATACTCACCTTTTGTTGTTAACCCATACACCATCGCTCGCCCAACCTACAATATTAGATAATATCACCATGTATAGTTCTAAGAAAATCGCTAAAAGTTTGAGATTTTCTTCCATTTGTTGGTGAAATTACCATAACCGCTTTGCACCGAGGGCTAAAGCTTTGAATGCATTTGTTCCTTGTCATATTCTACCATCAAATAGAACCTGGTATTCTTCTCTGGACTGCAAGTACCACCTTTAAGCCCTACAAATTTCTTAATCAGTGGTGATAGTCACAGCGTGACAGGAAAAACTGCGCTCATGACAACCACGCTAACTCGTGCTATGTGGCGAATCAAGTCGACCACATGGTTACTGCAAATACACCAAAAACCATCATGCCATACTAAAACGAAGATCAGTGGAGCGATTTAACAGATAGTTAGAAAGCATACCTGTAACCTCATTCTCAAAAAGTTGTTGTTCAATGCAATGCCAGCTTTAGTGTCGAAAATGCGGGACCTGTTACAGAACAAAAAACACAGATCAACTTGCATTTTCTAAGAAATAGTGGTGGCATAGTAGACGGGTCAAGTAATGGGTAGGTTTGGGTTGGGTGGGTTGGGTTGGGTTGGCCTGACGCCATTAGGGTGGGGGTATGGTTAATCACTTTAGGGTGATTGGGTGATTATTTACCCAATAATATTATGCCATGTCAACTCCCCATTCCACTCCCCATTTTGCACTCAATCAAAGGGTATGGTTAATCACTCTAGGGTGTTTGAGTTATATATTTTTTGATTGGTTCTTCTCTCCTTTCTCCTCTTTCTCTCCCCTCCATCACTCTTCTCCACATCAGTGATCATACCCCGATTTCTCACCCTCTCTCCTACTCAAACACCCTAACTCAATCATGATGGTGTGGTCACCGATCAGTGACACCCACTCAAACATCCACTCACCGAAGATTATATCCCCCACCCTTACTACAAATTAATGACATACTGACAACCTTCAACCAGTTTGACCTGTTTTAGTTTTACCCAAGTTGTTGAACCTATCCTCATCGACCCGCTAGAGTTAAAACATAACCTAGATAAAATCAGTTTTGTGTAAATGGGTTGAAGCCTAAAACAGAACAATGGCCGAGCTGCAGTATCCTACAAAGTTTCTGGACATAACATAATTGACGGTTAAACCTAGCAGTCTTCTTTCTCCTTTGTGGAGCCTAGCTTAAAGAAGAGATTGTTAAAAGTTAAAACCACTTCAGCAAGTTTCACAAAACAATATACACAATTCTTGTTATAAGCTACCAATGCCCAATCCCCTTACCTCCAAAATACCAATTAAATACCGAATAAAACCTAATTACACCACTGGAAGAAAGATAGGGTGGAGCTATTAGGGAGATAGACTTGTTGAGTAGCCGACAAAACTGGAAGGTGCTGCTTGGCTGTCCTCGTCTTCCCCTTCTTCAATCGCAATCTCCACAACCTGAATCAATCACCCCTTCACCTTCAAAAGAGCACCTCACCGAAGGCGGCGGCTAGGGTTGCTAACCACCATCATCGCCGTGATATCTCGCCGGAACCACCACCACCGCCATGACACCGCTGCAACCACCGATCATTAACAGAATCTAGTTCACCGGGAAAAGAACTAAGGTTCGGGTTCTTACCATCTTTGCCGGAAACAGACGGAGACCACCGGAGAACCCTTGAGCCACCACCGTCTTTACCCTCTCCGTCTCCGTCTTTGTTTCGACTTCGCCGCCACCGTCTTTACCCTCTCCGTCTCTGTTTCGACTTAGAGTGTCACACCCCAACCAATGGCGGAAACATCGGGATGAGACGAAGTGTGAAGATTGCAAGAGACTTCATAACGCTATTTGTGACAATATTTAATAAACCGATTTCATTTCATAATTCATTTGTCAACATTACAAAGAAATCAAATAACGTCAAGTTCATAGGAAACACAATACAACATAATCAAAATTGATACAACGATTAAACCTAAACGTCTATATGTGTATCTAGGCATCAACGCTACTTCATTTCTTAGCATCGTCATCCTCAACCTGTAACATGTTTAAAATAAAGTTCAATGCAAAAGCAAAGGCGAGTATACAAGTTTAAGCATAAGTATAAGTATAAGTATAAAAGTTTAAAACGAATCCACATGGCAACTTAGTTTATACGAGATCAACCTATCGTGGCATGCAATATTTCTAGCCAACCTCTGTTTACGCAAGAAAGTTTAATTAATTCAACATGACCCAAGTTTAAGGGGGCGGTGCGTTACTCCTATAGCGCTATACATGTCGAAGGGAGGCTCGTGAGAGCTAATGACTAAAACATATCACATAAGTATGGTCCACGTAAGTATCAAGCATCATAACATAGTATTCATGTATAAGGATTGTTTTGTGCATTGCATAAAGAATAAGTTTAAGTGTAGTTTAATAGTAAAACATGTTACACCCCAAAAGTGGTAAACATAAAAAGGGGTTGCGAGTATACTCACAAAGTTGCACATGTTTTCCGATTATCCAATGTGACGAAGTTGATGAGGTTTAGAAGGTTAAATGTGTAAGGGTTAAAGTTCAAGCATGTTTAGAGTCGAGATTCGGAATAAAACAACATGAAAGTATTATATCAACATAATCATCTTTAACACATAACACTTGTATGACACTTGGTAACCACGAGGGTTATAATAATGTTTTCATGAGTTTAACACTCATAAGAATCATAACAAGGTTTAGGTCCTAGATGATGTCCTACTACTTTGACAAATGAACATGAATTCAACATCAAAGGTTCGAAGGTACATAGATATTATTTAGGTTAGGTAGTATATATTAATAAGTCCTTAGTACAAGTATTTCAAGCATGAGGTAGAAGATTTAATCTTCATTTAGGTACCTCAAATGTATCATAGAAGTCATGTAGGAGGTAGGAAGAACAAGCTCCCATTTAGGCACCTCTTTTGTGTTCACCACTACACTTGATGTAAGAACAACCAAGGAGGGTCTTGAACAATATTAAGACAATAATAAGAATAGCTATACTATGAGAAATCATCAAATCATGTGGGGATTCTATATTGGATAACCCAAGTTGATCCATAATCACTCCTTCGTCAAGCTTGAAGCTTGAACATGACTTGTGGGTCAAAACCCTAAACAAAACAGAAAGTATTTGAGGATTATCTGATTTTGTATGTCTCAACCTTGTTTTTAAGCCTAACTAACCATAAGAGTGGTTATAAGCATAAGAACATAGGTTTGAGTGAGTTAAACTCTGTCTAAACAAATATTAATGAAAACAAATTTAAACAGTAGACTTTGAAGCCTTTTTGCTAGAGTTCCAGGGACTTGTTTGCTGTGAAACACCCCTAGAATCGAAGCCAAGGTCAAGCCAAGCGTTCTGGAAAAAGAATGGACCAAAACGGATAAGAAATGAAGAAGTTATGCCTATTTTCGTAAAGCTCGATGAATCTGTCCGAACCTGAACTTTCAGCAACGATTTTGAGTGGTTTTGAGTGTGTTTAAGGGTTGTAAAAGTGTGAAAATGGCTGGACATAAGTGGGTATTTATAGGGAAGAGTTTAGGGTTTGGGTTAGTTGGCATTTAATAGGATTAGTTGAGTGGTAAGCTAATAAAATAAATACAAAAAGAACAACATTATGGCTGCTACATGTCCCGATCGCAAGCTGTCCACCAGCTTTAATCTTTCTTTTATTCTATGTATTTGACAAATGTAAGTTGATATCTATTAGTTGTGATGCTATTTAATTAAAACAACAACTATGATATATACTTAGAATTTGTTAAGTAATTAAGACAACTCAATTTAAGTCATCTCAGAAGCTGCGATGGCAGCTTGTTCTTTTTTTTTTTCAACATAAAAAGGTATATAATTGTAGTAAAATTGTGTAGTGTTAATATACTACATTGTGTTAAAATTATGTAGTAAAATTATGTAGTGTTAATATACACTTATTATTATTATATTAGTAGAACTATTATTATTATTATTATTATTATTATTATTTTTAATATAAGAATTTAACCACATATTTAACAGTTAACAAGCACGTATAAGTTATGAGTACCAGTAGGTTGGGTATCGGTTAAGCGTATGTATTCGAGATTGGTAACATCTAACCCAAGTATTGCGATACGTATAAGCATAAAAAAATATAGAACTTCATTACGATCGAAGTCTTGGATTTACAATGGTTTGAAACGAAATACGAAATACAAAAGGAACAAAATTCTAAATAAACAGAAATACAAGACATGTTTTCTAGTTAAAGAAAGTTACGAAAAAGCGGGGCGTTACATCGAGCCACCACCTCATCACCGCTCTCATCCCGTGCATCTGAGGTTCCATGGGTGGTAGGTGAGCATTCGTAAGGTCGTTCGCCGGAGACCTGCCGTTTCCTGAACACTAGCTGTTTCTTCCACATCTCCCTCTCGTTTTCTCTGGTTTCTGACTTTCTCTCCTTTTTGTAGGTGAAGACAAAAATTTTGTTACTGTTCATTTCATTGAATTATTAAAATTATATTATATATTATTATTATTATTATTATATTATTATTATTATATTATATCATTATTACTAATAATTATTATTAATAATTAATTATTAATATATAGGAGAATTCTCCTATAAATATTTTGTGAGTTTAAATCCTTAAGAGTATAAATTTATTATGTGCATATAAGCAGTGTTTTAAAAACCGGTAAATACCGGCCGGTTATACCGGTATTACCGGTTTTGGAAGCAAATCCGGTACGAAACACCCCGGTAAATAAGTGAAACGGTATAAGATTCGTACCGGCGGTAAAATCCGGTATACCGGTATGAACCGTGATACCGGTACCAACCCCTGGTTATTTTGGTTTGGGTTTTTAGTATTCTAGTCTCTAGAGTTATTTTGGTGCATGTGCGCGCGCGCGCGTGCATGCGTGCGTGTGTGCGTGCGTGTATGTATGTATGTACGGGTAAAGCAATGTGATTGGAAAGCTTGTATTTTGACACTTGAAAAAGAAAAAGGACATGATAATAGCTATATTATAATTTATTATGTTAGTGAAAAAAAATTAAAACTGATAAATTATGTCAATATAATTCATGTACGTATGTATCTCTATGAAATTATAGAGTTAACTAGTTCATCCGGTTGAACCACCGGTACAACCCGGTTCTACCGGTTGAACCATTTTTAAGGCCATCCTGGTATGATTTAAAAACCGGTTTTTAAAACATTGCATATAAGAGTAAAAATATTGTTTTAATAATTCTCCTATAAATATTGTGTGAGTTTAAATCCTTGACTTTGTAAATTTATTATGTGCATCTTTAAGTAAAAAATGTTGTTAATTAAAAAGATAAAAGATAATATTATTTAATGGATTTACACCTTTTAATAAAAATTTAAGTGTCGTACTGTAGAAATAAGTATGCACATCGTTAGGTAAGGAATACCCGATACCAATCTCATACAAACGAGAAAAAAAAAAAAAAAATATTCACATACTCATTCCTATACCCGATCAATTATCCTACCCCATATCTATCACACATATTCCGGATTGATACGGCTTCGATTGTCACCCCTAACAAGCATGCACATTGTTAAGCGAGGAATTTAGAAAAAAAAAAGATTAATAAATAACGGATCGTTAAAATTCTCATCTGTCGATCCTTTTGTAAGGATCCCAAGCGGCCAAACCTAATCACTTAATTAAATAGTAGCATGAGTATTAAGATAGGCCTATCAAGGGATGGATGTAGATTGGATCATGATCCGATCCATGATCCAACATAATCGTGATCCGATCCATATAAAAATATAATTAAAAACTCACAAAAAATTCAAAAAAAAAATCAAAAAATTATAAAGTTCCAAAATATTCAAAAAAAATGAAAAAAATGAAAAAAAAAGTAAAAAAATTCTAAAAATCATAAAAATTCAAAAAGAATTCCAGAAAATAAAAATAAATCAAAAAATTCTAAAAAATTCTAAAAGTTTTAAAAATAAAAATTATTTAAAAAATTCTAAAATAAAAAAAAGTTCAAAAAAATCTGAAAATCTAAAATATCAAAAAAATTCTAAATTTTTAGAATTTTTCTGATTTTTTAGATTTTTTTTGTTCTTTTAGATTTTTTTATTTAGATTTTTTTATTTTCAAAACTTTTATGATTTTTTTGAATTCTTTGATTTTTAGATTTTTTTAAATTTTATTTATTTTTTAGAATTTTTTTATATTTTTTAATATTTTTGATTTTTTTTTATTTTTGTTTTCTTTTAGCCTATCATGCCTTAATGATTGAAATCCGTCTGGACTCAAACTCATCTTCACTCAAACCTATCTTAACCTAAACCCATTCTAACTTTTTTTCTTAATAAAACGATCATGACCCAAACTCATCTTAACCTAAGTCCATCCTAACCCATTACCCAAACTTGACAAACCCACCATTTTGCCATCTATAATTAGAACAATTGGTTTGTGGATTCGCGGTTATTTAAAAGATATAACGATGTCTCTTAATGAAGAGTGAAGACAACATGTGAAAGCTCAAATGTCCCTTTTGAAGCAAATACAGATTGAAGCAAACACTCTTGTATAACTCATGTTGTGCTTGTAAGAATATGTATTGTATATTTGCTTGACTTTTACAAAGGATACAAGTGCCTATTTATAATACAGAAGGATAGATATCTACGGAAACTATACATGGCTAACAATCAGGGATATTACAAGGTTGTCAATCAATCACAAAGCTGTCAAAAAGAATACTCATAATATCGGCTGATATTATGGTCTAACAGTGCTTGAACAGATCTATCGGCGCACAATATACAATCAACATTTCTTTGGACATATTGTTGCTACAACAAATACAAGACCAAGGCCTGCAGCGATATCTCCGGGGTAAAAGGGTTCAAGGTTTCAGTTAGCCTAACGCAGGTCGTGGGGTCCCCCACGTTTGCAAGACATGGAGAGAGGTTCACTAGTATTGTTGTTATTCTCCTTAGATCCTGAGCTGATTAGAAATCAGCCCAGAAAGCAATCGTTGGAGAAGATTAATTATTTAGTGTGAAGAAGAGAACTTGAGAAGCAAGCTTTCGTGGGAGAAGAAGAAGAGAAGCAAGCATGAAGCTAGTTCTCGAGATGGAGAGGAAGAATCAGAGAGTTAGGAGGATTCCTACTGATTCTGGAGTGGTCTGCATGTCTATCATGGCCTGCATTTTATAGTGGAAGAGGTTTCTCAAAGGAGAAACCTTTGACTAGTGAACCTGACTTGCAGTGAAGGACTTACCCTTTTAGGGGTTGAAGGGTTTGAACCTGCGGACAAAAGGGTGTGCTCTACCACATGTTCTGGTTGCGGCTGGGCAGGAGGTTTCACACGCAAAAGGGTGATGTAACAAGGCCCTGACTTGTCCTTTTTACTGTTCACGATAACTGACGATTTCTGAACCTTTTAACCTTTTAAGCTGTTGTGTCTCTAATCAATTTATTAAGGTTTGAGCTACCCCCGTCATCACTTATCATTACAACAACCACACCAATACTGGATACCATTTTAGCTATAGAAATGCATGTGGCTCGTATACTTGAACCATACTTTTTGAGGTCAAAATAGAGATAGATCCATGTGATTATTGACGACGGGCCAGTGGGGAAGCCCACTTTACCCGCTTTGGGCCTTTCTCTTTGGGAGCCCAATCACTCAGGAGTCCACTAAATGAAATACCCTTGCTTACCAAGGTTCCTTCTTCGTTTGAGCGGGAAAACAGCTAAGGAATAGCAGGCTCATTAAATGCCTGATAAGAGGAGCATCCGGTCACCATCACTGTACTTATCCGGCTATGCATTAATGAAGGAAGACATCGCACCGTTGGGGGTCAGACACGTGTCTGACCTTCCCGAGATATCACAATTACCGTCGGATAACACAAGGGACACTCCTCTTAGAGATAAGGGCATGTCATTATATAAGGGAGAGAAAGGATAAGGCAAAGGCAGGTATAATCTCCGGCCAAATTCTCATTTACTACTCTCATTTACTCTCATTAAAATCCGACCAACATTCCTCGTATTTACTACACATAACTCATTAATTAGATTCACACCAAGATAGGAACTTTCCGGTGAATACCTTCATCGGAAAATACTCCTTACCTCATCCGGCAAGTTTACTTACTCTCACGCCGGAGCTTGGTCACGGATCCCCCTCCCGGGGTCCCCCGTGGCGAGGCTAACGGTTTATTCTTTTGTAGCAAGCAAGGACAAGAGCTCTCAACGTCACCGAAGATCCAGCTAACGTCATCCGGAGGTTGGGTATTCGACATTGGCGCCATCCGTGGGACACATGCCTGACCGGTGTTCCCACATTAACACTCGACGTTCAGAGAGCAACTTACCCTTCCAAACACAACATGGCAACCCCACATAGCTCGCGTGTCACCCAGACGGCACAAAACGATTTGGATAAGGTCACTGTGGAGGATATTACTCATGAAGAGGGTAACGAGAATCTGGTAGAAAACCTGGAAGAAACGGAGCATGTCACTCCTGGCTTCGTGGCCATGCACAGGGAGAAGATAACCAAGTATCTTGAAGATTTGAAGAGACAGGAAAAGTTAGACAGTCTCAGGGCCAGACTCTCTTTTGACACACCCTCTAATCAGGAAGGAGCGAACCCCCAGAATAAGGGCAACAGCGGGGACCAGCTGGAAACATTCATGACTGCCCTGAGGCAGATGTCTTTTGAGGAGAGGGAAGACTTGATCACATGTCAGAAACACAAGGAAAAGGAGAAAGACGACTTGGGTAGCGGTGGTTTGGACCAACCATACCTGCCACGAGACTTGGCCGAGGTCTCAAAGTTCACAAGAAGAATATCAGAGGCACCCATGCCCCCCAAGACAAAGCTGCCCCCAGGCTTCGATCACTACGATGGAACGAGAGATCCAGAAGATCATCTGCATGCCTTCCGAGGAGCGGGGCAATTAGGAAGGTGGCCCATGCCAGTATGGTGCAACATGTTTGTGAAAACCTTAACGGAAGGAGCCCGGCTGTGGTTTGATAGTCTCCCTCCCGGGAGCATAGACAGCTACGAAGAATTAAGCGAAAAATTCCTCAGGAATTTTGGCCAGCAAAGGAAGGTGGTCAAAAATCCCAACGAAATCCTTCACATCAGGCAAAGGGATAATGAACGGATAGACCAGTACATGGAAAGGTTTGTCAAAGAAAGTATGAACATCAAGGATGTCCCGGAGGTCATGAAAATCAGTAGTTTCATAAATGGGCTGAAGCATGCACAACTGTGTGAAAAGCTGGGAGAGGAATTCCCACCTTCCTTTGACAATCTTATGGACAGGGTCAGGGCTTTCGTCCGGGGAAAGGATACGGTCAGCAAAGCTAAGGAGACGGACGCCACACCCCGAAGGGTTTCCCCAGCAGCAAGAACCCCTGAGAAAGGTACACCCTATTCCCGGAAACCCACCTTTGATAGAATATTGCATGACAGGGCAAGGCCCTCATACTCCTCCTATAGACCCCGAGGGAGAGGCCCTCCCCCTTACTCCGACAGCTTCACCCCTCTCGTCAAGACTCCAAGTGAGATACTGGCCACGGAGAGGGTGAAGAATTCTTTCCAAAGGCCACCCCCCATAAAGCCAGGACCCAAAGCACAACCAAACGAATACTGTGAGTTTCATAAGGGCTTCGGGCACAAAACCAATGACTGCATGTACCTCAAGAGGGAAATAGAGGCTGCGGTGAAAACGGGGAGACTGGCCCATCTGGTCAAGGAAATCAAGGAAGGGGGAGGGGATCGTAAGGGAAGAGATGCAAGGGAGCCTGGGAGGGCAGATGTTGATATGATAAGGAAGAGAAATGAATTTGACGTTACCCGAAGTGTTAAGGCCAGGATCCTAGGCTCTTCGAACTGCATGAAAACCCCCATCCTTATGCCGTACTTAGAAGAAAGCGAAGTGCAACGACTCCCGCTGAATATCTCAGCTGTGATAGCTGGACACAAAGTGTCTAGAATACATGTGGACGGAGGGTCAGGCGTCGAGGTAATATATGAACATTGCTTCCTCAGATTCGACAGAGATATAAGAGATAGGCTGGAGGAGGACTCTATCCCATTGGTGGGATTCAACAACAGCGTGTCACACCCCCTGGGAAAGATCAAGCTCCCGTTTAAAGTTGGTGTGGGGGATAGGGTCCGGACGATCAATTTAACCTTCACAGTAGTCAGGGCACCCTCCAAGTACAACGCGATTTTGGGAAGACCCGGGATTGGAGATCTGCAGGCGCAAGCATCTACTCCCCACGGGGCTTTGGTATTCCAAACACCAAAAGGCCTTGCATGAGTTAAGTCAGCCTACGAAGTGGTCTCTTCAGTATCCAAAGGGGAGGAACCTGGGAAGTCCCAAGGAAAGAAGGTGGAAGAATGGGTCCTCTGTGATAAGTTCTCAGAGCAGACAGTCAAGGTGGGGAGCCACCTAAGTGACAAGTGCAAAAGTGCCCTGAAGGAGTTGCTCCTCCATAACCTAGACGTGTTTGCATTCCAACACAGAGACATGACGGGAATTCCCAGAAGCCTGACAGAGCACTGGCTCAACACATTCACATGGGCAAAGCCGGTGAAGCAAAAGAAGCGGAGCATGGGACCAAACAAAAGAAGGGCTGCTTGTGAAGAGAACCGAAAATTACTCAGAGCGGGGTTAGTCAGGGAAGTTAAATACCCATCCTGGGTTGCTAACCCCGTCATGGTTCAGAAAAAAGATGGGGGATGGAGGATGTGCATCGATTTCCAAGACCTAAACAAAGCATGTCCCAAGGACTGTTATCCCCTCCCGGAGATAGACGCCCAGGTGGACTCCCTGTCCCAGTACCCGCTGAAGTGCTTCCTAGATGCCTACAAAGGATACCACCAAATACAGATGTCAATAGAAGATGAAGAGAAGACTGCTTTCATCACCGATGAGGGGACATTTTGCTATACCAAGATGCCCTTTGGCCTCAAAAAACGCGGGGGCGACATAACAAAGGTTTATGAACACCTTGTTTAGGGAACAAAGGGGAAGGAATTTAGAGATGTACGTTGACGACATTGTCATCAAGAGTCTGACAGAAGCAACCATGATAGACGACATAGCTGAAACTCTCAACACAATGCAGGATGTAAACATGAAGCTGAACCCCGGGAAGTGCTGTTTCGGGGTAGAAGAAGGAAACTTCCTGGGGGTAGTGGTGACTAAAGGAGGGATAAAAGCAAACCCTGAGAAAACCCAGGCTGTGGCCGAAATGCGCTCTCCCAGGTCCCTAAAGGACATCCAGCAGTTAAACGGAAGGCTGATAGCGCTAAATCGCTTCTTATCAAAAGTGGCTGACAAAACCCTCCCTTTCATGAAAGTATTAAAAGACTGCCTCCAGACCAGCAAGTTCAACTGGACCACCGAGGCCGAAGCCGCCTTTCAAGAAATGAAAACCTACATCTGTAAGCTCCCGACGTTAGCCACCCCGGTGCCCGGAGACCCACTACTCCTTTACCTATCCGCCTCTAAGACGACCATAAGCACGGTCATGATGGTGGAACGGGAGGGGAAACAGATCCCCATATATTTCATCAGTAGAACACTTAAGGGGCCCGAGGAACGATACATGCCTTTAGAGAAACTTGCGTTGGCCCTAGTTTTTGCATCTCGGAGGCTCAGGAGGTACTTCCAAGGGCATAAGGTCACCTTAGTAACTGATCAACCCCTCCAGAAAGTGCTTAGAAAACCGGAACAGTCGGGACGACTGGCCAAATGGGCTGTAGAATTGGGGGAGCATTCTCTGGAGTTCAAGCCCAGGACAGCCATGAAGGGACAAATACTGGCTGACTTCCTAGCAGAAGTCCCCGAGTACGAAGAGAGGGAGCTACTAAGGTGGGAAGCTTTGGAGGAAGAAGAAAAAAAAGGGAAGACGAGGCTGTGTGGAAATTGTTCACTGATGGAGCATCCAGTGAAGAAGGGAATGGTGCAAGCATCACACTGGTAAGCCCCGAGGGGGTCGAATTGACGTATGCTATAAGGTTGGATTTCGAGAACACCAACAATACTGCCGAGTATGAAGCCCTCTTAGCAGGGATGAGGTTGGCACAGAAGATGAAAGCAAAACACGTGGAAGCCAGTACTGATTCACAGTTGGTAGTAAAGCAGTACCAGGGGGAATATGAAGCCAAGGATAGCATCATGGCTCGATATGTGGCGAAGGTTAAGGAGACAGCTAAGGCATTCAGAACCTTCAAGCTAGAATACATCCCTCGAGGGAGGAACAGGAAGTCTGACGCACTCAGCAAGTTAGCTTCAGTAGCATTCGACCATCTCGCGAAGGAGGTCAAAGTAGAGGTCCTGACATCCCCCTCCCTTGACACAGCGGAAGTGGCCACGATCGAAGGTTCCCAGGAAACATAGATGACCCCAATCATTAAATTTCTCAAGGACGGGACTCTACCCGAAGGGGAATGGGCGGCCAGAAAAATAAGGGTCAAAGCCCTACAATATGAACTGATTGGGGGGGGGGGAGCTATACCGAAGGTCGTATCTGGGTCCGTCCCTGAAGTGCATCGACATGGAAGAGGCCGAATATGTGGTCAGGGAGATGCACGAGGGGATATGTGGAATGCACTCAGGACCAAGAACGGTAGTAAGAAGGGCAATGAACGCAGGGTTCTACTGGCCACGAATGTACGAAACGGCATCTGAAGAAATCAAGAAATGTGATAATTGCCAAGTACATGCACCAATGACCCACCAGCACAAACACCCTATGGTCCCGGTCTCGACATCTTGGCCATTCCAGAAATGGGCCATCGACATAATTGGGCCTTTCCCAGAGGGCCCAGGAGGGGTCAAATACGTGGTGGTGGCCATTGATTACTTCACTAAGTGGATCGAAGCGAAACCCCTGGCAAAGATCACTGGAGATCAAATGAGACGGTTTGTGCTGGATAACATCGTGTGCAGATACGGGGTTCTGAAAGAACTGGTGAGTGACAACGGGGTTCAATTCGCCGGAAGACCCTTCAAGCCATGGTGCGAGCAGATGAGGATCCAACAAGTGTTCACCTCTGTTACCCATGCCCAGAGCAACGGGTTGGTAGAGAGAGCCAACCAAAGCGTTATCGAAGGAATGAAGGGCAGGCTTGGAAGGAAACAGAAAGGCTGGCTGGAGGAACTTCCATTTGTGTTATGGGCATACCGAACCACCCCCAAAAGCTGCAATGGGGAGACCCCGTTCAGCCTTACCTACGGAACGGAGGCTATGATCCCTGCTGAGATCGGATCCCAAACCGCCCGGATGAAGCTGAGGGATGAGGAGAACGAGCAGGATCTAAGGATGAACCTGAACTTGTTGGAAGAGAGAAGAGAGATAGCAGCGGTGAAAGAAGCTCACTACAAAAAAAACTCCTGGCGAGTTACTACAACACCCGGATGAAGAAACTCAACATCGTCCTAGGGGACCTGGTCCTCAGAGCCAACGAGGCCAGTCTGCAGGAAAACACCGGGAAGTTGGGCCCCAACTGGGAGGGACCATACAGAGTCACATGGGCAAACGGTAAGGGAGCATGCAAGTTGGAGACATTAGAGGGAAAAGAGGTCCCCAGGACTTGGAACCTCATGCAGCTCAGGAAGTATTACGTGTAAGGGACATACCCCCAGGAGAAAACGGCCAAGAGCCACTTTTGTAGTAGGTAAACTATGTGTACGGGGACTTTCCCCTCAGAAAGTAAAGCTTTTGTAAACAGTCTATGTTGCGAAGTATAAATCCCCCGAAGATTAAATGAAAGCCGGACGAAAATGTCCCATTTTGGAAACTATGGGTAACCATACCTGGGCAGACGTGCCTATGAACACCCTTTAAATCTAAAATAGAGCAAACAAACACACGTGTATAAGGCATTCAAAGCATGCCAAAAGCCCGGCCGTGGGGCTAATAAAGGTCTAGCTAACCTAAAACGGACAAAAACAAGTTAAAAACATAACACCGCATTATAAACTTGTCCACCGATTGGCCTCGAACAGACAATCACAGTTTAACGAAACAAACAACAAAAACAAATAATGCAAACACACCCGTGTATACAAAGCTACGAAGGGGAATCTGCTTTATTTAATACAAAATATACATACAAAGAGAAGCCCCAAGAACTTGGGCAAAAATTAACAATATACAAGATTACAAACACAGCAAGGCAAAATGAAAACGTAGCTCCTCGCTAAAGCAGCTTGAAAGTCTCCAAGGAATCGCCAAGCTAGCCTTCGATGAAAACCCCTGCAAAACAAGACAAACAAGACAAGGAACAGGTAACAAAGCGGAAGGGGAGCTATACATAACCATAGGCCATACGATTAGCGGTCAAGATGGTCCCCAACACAAAGGACCATCCAAAAAAGTCAAGCAAAACATACAAATATCCCAAAGTAAGTTAGAGTTATTACAACCATATCGAAGTTTGTCAAGTGTTCAGAATTCACTAGGGATCACCCCCGGAAAGGGACGGCGGAGACGAAGGACCAGCGGAGGAGAACAGGGCCTTCAGTTCATCAATTGAAATCAAGGGATGCTCAAGGATCTTGGCAAGGATGGCCGGGGTTTTACGCCCAAACTCCTCGTTCAGTTTGGACAACCTCTTCTTCGCTTTGGAATTATAAAGAGGAGTCTTTTTCCTGCCCAGGCCTTGGGCAGAATAAACATAGCCATCCTTCAATCCCGCCTAATAGCCAACATCCCTATAGGCCCTATAAACCTCCTCCAAACCGCTTTTAAAGTCTTCTGATTGAGCAACAGCAGTAAGGAAAGCCCCAAAACCTTCAGTAATCAACCAGTGCTTCTCCCCCGCCAATCGTTGATTATCATCTGAAGTTATCCCATAATCTGCATACATAGCATTAAGCTGCTCCTGGGAAACGGAACCGACTTCCCTCACATGCTTCAGCTCAGCATCAAGCTCTTCCTTCTCCGCGATCAACGATGCCATTTCCTGCTCCCAAGCCCGCTCCTTTCTCTCAAGCATAACCCCAGCTCCCTAGACAAAGGGTCAGTGAGTACGTATATGTAAAAAAAAAGGGGGGGGGGGGAGAAGACTATGCACCTTCTCCTCCTGTAACCTCCTCTCAGCATCAACCACCTGGCCTCTAAGCCCAGCAACAATCGACTGGGAAGCCTTAAGCTCAGCCTTGAGTCCCTCGTTCGCTTTCCTCAAATCGTCAATCCTTTGCAGCATCCCAGCACCCCTAAAGAAGCTTTCACATAAAGACATGCTGTATTGATCTTCAAAGAGATCATCCCTCAGGGCAGAGTTTACAAATTTATGCGAGGGAGGCACAGCATGACTCAGAAAGTCCCTGGCAGCTTCAGGAGTCCCTATCACAGAAGAACTAGTTACCTTCCATTTGGGAACATAAGTGGTGGGGATGGCATCAGCAAACAGAGGGGCAAGGGGGGATCGACAAGCAAGGCCTTCCTGAAAAGTAGGTTTGCTAGTCCCAGTAGCATGTAACGAAGAAAGTTCATAAGCCGAGGAAAAGCGAGCTACCCCCACCTCAGAGGCCTTGTCCCGGATGCGGGAAGGAGAAGGACCAGTTGGAATTTCTATAGGCTCCCGGGAACTCCCCTAAGAAGCAAGAAGAAGGGACGATCAGAAATGACACAAAAAGAAAGAAGAAGAAAAGAGATAACTTACCAGTAATGGAGCACTCACTAAGCTTGAGGACTTTAAATGCTTGGACAAGGAACCCTTGACCCCGGCGGGAGGAAGGTCAGAAGCAGCCTTGGAAGGAGGAGGAAGTTTCTGACCACTAGCACTCCGAAGCCTCTGACGAATGTTGCGTGGTGCAGGAGCCGGCTGGGGACTGGCAGACCTCCTTTTACGAACTAGATGTATCTCCACTTCTTCATCGTCGCTCTGACCGGAAGGATGAATAGGAGGAAGGTCGGGAGAACTTTCCTCCCCACCAGAAGGATCCTCCTCAGATCCACCCGGGGCAACAAAGCCTCCTGCCTGGACAGATCCTCCCGTGACCTGTACCTCCGCGTTCAACCGGGGATCAACCTCATCATCAACCACGTATTTCACATCCTTAGAATCACCCTGGAGAAGCCGCCACAAAGTTATCTCTGCACAAGACACTAAAGATGACTATGGGTCCCCAAAGGCATAAAAAAGGGAAATGATTGTAAGAAGCAAACTAGGAACAAGGAAATACCTTTCTTGCCAAAAAAGGCCCTTGGACGAACTGGGTAGGAAGGACTCAAACCACCCATAGCAAGCATCCCCTCAGAAAAAGTAAAAGCCCTCGTTGGATTGTTACACATCCTCTTCCATTGGACGGTCTCGCTTGCAGAAAGGGTGGGGACAACATCCTCGATAGCGGCGTCAAGATCCTTTGGCACAGGGGACTCCGGTAACATAGCCGCAGAGACAAAGATGAACCTGCACTTCCAGTCCTTTGGATAAGTAGAAGTCGGCATAAAGTTGTAGCAAGGCCTCGAGACACTGTTCTAACGTTTAGCAAAGGTAAACCAGTCACCATCGGAAATAAGCCGGTAAAACATACAGAACAAGGGGACGGAGGGTTCCCCTGAGATAGCGGCACAGGACAGTTCAAAATGAACTACCCTCATGAACCCCAAAGGGTGAATCTGTGAGAAATGTACACCGAAATGACGAAGCAGAGAAAGCTTGAAGGCAGAAAGGGGGTATCGGACCCCACAAGAAGAAAAGGCAAGAGTATAAATGGGTATCCTATCCGGCGTACATTCTGCCGATTCATTAGGGCCAGGTAAGGAAGGAGAAAACCGATCCGGTATATTATATGCCTCGACGAAAGATTTCAGGTCCTTCGCCGTTAAGATAGACCTTATCGACGATCGGCCACCACGACTCATAATGTGAAGAGACGGTGAATGGGGAAGGTGATTACAGGGAAAGAAAGGAAGATGGAGAATTTGAGTATGAAGTCGGAAGAAATTGAAAGGGGGGTATTTAAAGAAGATAACCGCTGACATACAAGTAACCGTCACATCAGCGGTCTCTTCAAAATTTAAAAAGAAGGCACGTGTTACTGGGGAGTTAATTCCCGCCCCAGTAAAATCGGCGATGTCATGATTAAACAAATACAGTAAGCGGCAGCCAATCAGGAGTGGGCCCACCAAAAGAAAAACCATCTCTCTTAAGCGGTTGTGACTCAGCCCTGGATCATGAGCCTCGGGTCTCAGAACCAGGGACTAAAGATGACTTGACGACGGGCCAGTGGAGAAGCCCACTTTACCCGCTTTGGGCCTTTCTCTTTGGGAGCCCAATCACTCAGGAGTCCACTAAATGAAATACCCTTGCTTACCAAGGTTCCTTCTTCGTTTGAGCGGGAAAACAACTAAGGAATAGCAGGCTCATTAAATGCCTGATAAGAGGAGCATCCGGTCACCATCACTGTACTTATCCGGCTATGCATTAATGAAGGAAGACATCGCACCGTTGGGGGGTCAGACACGTGTCTGACCTTCCCGAGATATCACAATAACCGTCGGATAACACAAGGGACACTCCTCTTAGAGATAAGGGCATGTCATTATATAAGGGAGAGAAAGGATAAGGCAAAGGCAGGTATAATCTCCGGCCAAATTCTCATTTACTACTCTCATTTACTCTCATTAAAATCCGACCAACATTCCTCGTATTTACTACACATAACTCATTAATTAGATTCACACCAAGATAGGAACTTTCCGGTGAATACCTTCATCGGAAAATACTCCTTACCTCATCCGGCAAGTTTACTTACTCTCACGCCGGAGCTTGGTCACGGATCCCCCTCCCGGGGTCCCCCGTGGCGAGGCTAACGGTTTATTCTTTTGTAGCAAGGAAGGACAAGAGCTCTCAACGTCACCGAAGATCCAGCTAACGTCATCCGGAGGTTGGATATTCGACAATTATGCTATGTATGTTACGTAGCAAAGTTGTGAGGCTGGATGAAATAAAAAATTACATACTTGGAAAATCAACCAAATTTTAATGTTTATCTTGATGAAGTCCAGATCTAATTAAATCTAAATGCAAATTTTTGCAAACAAGTATGAAAAACTGGAGATTACAACTACAAACAAAGTTCGATCATCTTTCAAATGATAGATTAATCGCTATTTCTTCAACTGAAAGTTATCAAATCTTAAAAGGAATTTTGAAGCCCTTGGAGGTGGAGGCCCTAAGCGGCAGCCTTACTTTTATACACTATAGGACCGACCCTGGTTCTGGTTCTGTTTTTGGTTTTGTTTCGATACCAGTTCTTCAAATTCATATTTAGGTTTTTGAAATAGGTTACTGGTTTATGTAAATTCGATCCAAATAAAATTCCAGTTATCAAGTCCTCAACCGAATCAGAAAATCCTAGCTGTCCACACTTGTAACATATCTATACTATATAATAAAAGAAACCACTTTTGGGACACTTGTCATCATATTAGGGCATCTCTTATAGATAATTATTATTTTAATTTAATATTTTCTAATTAATTATAGATAATATTTCTACTAAATATTATTTAGTTTAATATCTTATGGATAATTATTATTTAGTTTAATATTATTTAGTTTAAGTAAATAAATAAATATAAAAGTAATAATTAATTCAAATAAATAATAGAGTAAATTACGATTTTGGCCCCTGTGGTTCAAAAAAGAATTTTTTAACATCTGAGCCCCCAACATCTTTCTTTCTAACCCTTTTGGTCCCTAACACTAACCTCATCCATTAAATGTTATTTTTAACATCTGAGCCCCCAACGTCTTCTTTTTTAACTCTTTTGGCCCCTAACTAACCTCATAAGAAACCAATGAAGGGACACTTGTCATTATTCTAGACCATCATTAATTATATATAATTATTATTTAATAATTATTATTTAATTTAAATTATTAAATTTAATATGTTTCAAACATTTAAGAAATTACGGATAAAGTTCCATAAAATATCTTATTATTTATTTATATTAATTACTAGGTTAGAAATTATATCTTAATTCCTTAATTGTAGATAATTATTATTTAATTTAAATTATTAAATTTAGTTACATTTTTTTCAATTTTTTTTAAATCTTATTGATGATATTGAGGCATTAAATAAAAATCTATAAATGAATTACTTGTGACGAAACTTGATGAATATCCATAGATCAATATAGAAAAATAAACTTGAGGGATCATTATTGTCAATACACTAATCTTTAAGAATAAAAATTGGATAACTCCAATCCATTTGAAAGCCACGTTTTAATCTTCTTCGTGCATTTTACAAACGTTGGAGACTATAGGTGGTATTTTATAAAACCACAGGGACTATCCATGCATTTTACTCTTAAATTTAATGTGGTTTGACAGTTTGTTACTCGGATAGTCTCTGGAGTGGATGGGGGTTAGTTTTCTCAGTTAAGCGGGTACACTTTTTTAGAACTAATAAATTAAGACCACTATTATTTAAATAAAACTTAGGTTATTAAATGTATGTTCACATGACGGTTAAGTGGATACATTTTTTTAGAAGGAATAAATTAAGACCATTATTATTTAAATACCCAATTGGTTATTAAATGTATGTTCACATGAGTGTTAAAACTCGTGAGAAAGTCGATGATACAGTCTATCTTCTAATCGATGGTTTGACAAACATCACAAGATTTGATCATACATGACACAAAATTTTGTTTGGATATCAGAAAAGCGTCTTAAAAATATCGTTTTATAATTACTAAATCTTCCTTATTAACTATTTGACTTTTTATTTACTTAACCCGTGTAATACACGGGGTTATAACCTAGTTTTATTATATATTTACGTTCTTTCTCCAAATTATGTTTGGTTCAAATTAACTCGAATTTTAACGGAATTTGATTTTTTTCTAATTCAAATCGTGTTTTCTAAATCTAATATGAATTTGGCTAAGGTTCAAAATCTCTTTAAAAAATTAAAATTCTAATATTCAATAAAAATAACCGATTTGGATAGCAAAATATGATAGTGAGATGCATACACGAGTTTTTGTTCGGTACATGACTTTGTGTAGTTGCTAAATACTGGTCAAAGAACTAAAAAAACACATGGGTTAAACTATGGGTGTTCATTCTTTATATTGGATTTAAAATACCAAATTTGATCAAACCTACCTAAATTTGAATTCGGTTTCGGATTTCTGCTTTTAATTCGAGTTACGAATTTGTGATTTTTTTGACCGAACCAACTTCTTTCATCTTCTCAATAGTCTTTGAAGTTAGCTTAACTTTCATAACAATCGACTTTAAGCTAGGCAACATTCATTAATTGCGTTTTACGGATTAATTAACACTCACTCATCTAAGCTACGCGGATGATGTGATGTTTCTTTGCGAGTGGTCTACTCATAATGCTGAAAATATTAATAGACTCCTTCGGTGCTTTAGCCTTCTCACCGGTCTGAATGTTAACCCGGATAAGAGCAAACCGATTCCGAAATTAATGATGTGGCGAGCATCTTCAATTGCGGGGTTGGTACTTTTCCGTTCACTTATTTGGGGCTCCCCATCGGAGTGAAACATTGGGAGCCGATTATAAAAAGATTTGATGAAAGGCTGAATGGGTGGAAAGCTAAGACTCTCTCGTTCGCGGGTCGAGTGACACTAGCCAAGTCCGTCTTGGGCAGCTTATCATTCTATTTCCTGGGAGTTTTTAAGGCTCCAAAAGCGGTTCTTAAAACTCTTGAGGGGATTAGGAGAAAGTTCGTCTGGGGTCAAGTGGGTAACAAGATTAAGATTTGCTGGTATTGGTGGAATAAAATGTTGCGTTCAAAGAGACAAGGAGGGCTAGGGATGGGAGGTCTAGCGTCCTTTAATTTGGCTATGGTTGCCAAATGGTGGTGGCGAATACGTGAGGATCCGAAACAACTTTGGGCCCGTGTAATTGCAGTGATACACGGCCCAGTGAAGGCGAATAAAATGGTGTCGTTGAACAAAAATATCATGGGTTGGTGGAAGGATATAGCGGCAGCATCGGGAAGATGGGAATTAGCATAAAAGACCGCTTGGAGCGAAAGTCGGCACTTGAAGTCGCTTATGTGGTTCGACAACTGGGTCGGGTGCGGGACTTTAAAAAACATGTTTCCTAATGTTTTCAAAATTGCATCTGACAAGGTAGCTTCGGTTTCCTATTGTTTTGAAGTTATTGGGGAGTCTCACCAATGGCGTTGGGGTTGGTCTAAAAATCCTAATTCTAACGTGGAGTGGGCCGAGCTAGGAAATCTCATGAGTTTATTACACGGGTTGTAGATTTCGGATGAAGAGGATCAGTGGGTCTGGGCGAATAGTTTAGGTGTGCAGTTTTCTCCTAAGAGTATTCGTGACGAGATGGACAAAAAGGCTTCAGTTTTCACGGACGGGGGTAATTTTCGTTGGAACGTATGGGCTCCGTTAAAGGCCAATTATCATGCTTGGAGGGCGGAGTCGGGAAAGTTAGCGGCCAAAGTTGCCTTCGCGAAATGGGGCATCCGGGTGTTAGAAGTCAAATGCAGCAGATGTTCGCTCCGGGATGAAATGACAGACCATATGCTCGCTGATTGTATTTGGGCAAGGAGCGTTTGGTGGAACCTTTGTCGTTGGGTGAAAATTCCCATTCTTACCGAGGACATTTCGGTTGCTCAGATCCTAAATCACTTTCAGTCGCAAATCGGGTCTAAGAGGTGGAAACGGGCTGTGCACCTGGTAGCTTTGTGTTGTCTCTGGAGGTGGTGGCTTGCCAGAAATAACAAGGAATTCAACGGGATCATGGAGCCGGTGCGGAGGATTGTCGAGTCCATCAAGGAGGACTCTTTTTTGTGGGTTAAAAGTAGAGTCAAAGGTGTGTATTTGGAGTGGAAAAACTGGGTAGATTTGGATATTGCCTCGATTGTTTGATTTTTTTATTTTTCGCTTGTAATTTCAGCTTCTTACTGTTCTCTATATTTATATATAGTTGATGCCGTTCAAAAAAAAATGATGAAGCGTGAAGTTAGCCCAAAAATTGTTGAGGGCAAAATGTATGGAAACTAAAGAGATTTTCCGCGGGATGCGACGGGAATTCTGTGTATGCATGAAACAAAACATATTGTTTACAATAGCATCGACCTAATTATATAAAAGTTAAAACCACAAGTTGTGAGTTACAATACGTTGCGGACAATATCACTTTGGTAAATGAATTGAAAAATATCGTAACCAGCTTGTATAAAAAACCATAACCACGAATAACGGTACCAATGTTGTGTGGATGGTATTGGCTCGTTTCTTTAAAAAATATGTGTATGACAATATTGAAAATAAAATAAAAAAATATTAGTTTGACCAAACAAATTCAATGTTCATGTAGATGTTTTTTTGTTAGTATACTAGTAAATTGACTCGTGCGTTGTTGCGACGTTCCGAAAAAAAATTACGTTAAAATGTAGATCGATTAGAAATGTACATAAAAATAATCATGAAAACGTATTATATTTGACCTAACTCATTTCCGTAAAAGTAAAATAAAATTCACGTCAAAACGTAGAACAACAGAAAACGTACATATTATATTTGACCCGACTCATTTCTGGTGAAAATTTACGTCGGAATGTAAAAAAAACTTGAATTTATTCCTACATGTACATAAAATAAATACGTAAAACTCGATTACGAAATCTTTAGAAAGTTAAGTGGCTGTAAGTGTCAATCCTGAAAACTGAAGGTAAAAGTATAAAAAAAACACAAAAAGAAAGCAAAAGGAACGAAAGAAATAAAGAAAAAAACAAACTACTATTCACCTAAATTGATAATTGTAGTATATATATGTATATATGGGTTAGGGTAAAATTAAAACGCATACGAGTTGTGATAACTTAGAAAACTCGGCCTTACAAAAGGTTTTTTTTTCACTTTTTCCTCAAAAATCATAAAAAAATTAACTTTTTTCAAAAAAAAAAAAAAGTTTTTTTTCCATTTACAGCAGTCGTAAATGCGGTAAAAAAGCTCATTGACATCAGCTTTTTACAGCAGTTGTAAGGGGCCGAAAACACTGCTTCGAAATTTTTTTACGGCTGTCTTTCTAACATTTTAATATAGGGGTGTTTCTAACATTTTAATATAGGGGTGTGAAAAAATAGGGACAAAATTCGCACGAGAAAGCCGAGTTCTCTAAGTTCTCACAACTGTAAGTGCGCCAATCATTGCTCCATAATCTCCATATGACAAATCCGACAACAAGGACAACTGCCAGGCCACGTGGATCCATTCAACGTGCGCCATCTTCCCATTTACCTGCAACACTAACGGTTGTGTCGAGGAGGACAAATGGTATATCTCTTGATGTCGACGTCGAGCCCAAGGCCCATCGGCCCATCTCCTTCATTACTCACTTCGGCTATAAATAGAGGACTTCACCTCTAGGTTTAAGGATCACTCTCTCACCTAATACACACACACACTCATTATGCTCAAAACAAGTTCTTAGTCTCACGCTGGATGGTGGTTACAAGGAGAACCCATCAAACCTCCTCCTTGTGTTGTTTTGCAGGGTTAAGCAATAATGGATCGAGGAAGAATTAAGATTAACCTTATTTGAACGAGACCAATCCCACAAATGAATCCTCAGATTAACTTGGTGTTTCTTCGATTTGATTCTTGAAATCCAGCAAGAACCACCGATTAAACTAAGTCTAAGATATAGCAAGACAAGAGATATTCCCCCAGCATTTGTAAGTTAAAACACCTCAAAGAGCTTGACCTCAGAGCCGGCTCTGAAGGAGGGCGGGGAGGACAACCGAACAGGGCCCGTGATTTCGTAGGGCACATAATTTTTTAAAAAAAATCCGATATTATATATGTAAATTTTTTTTAATAGGGTATAACCAAAAAAATATTAACATAGGCCCACTTAAAAAAATCATTTTGCTTAAACTATTTAGCCCATTAGGTTAGCGAGCGCAATACCCAAATATTTTCTAAAAACTAATAAAAAAAGGAGAAATAGAGAATTATGGGCGGAAACAGGCAGGAACAGAAACGTCGCACACTCGCACTGCAGGCCTTCCATCGATTCGATCATCATTCAACATCATTCTGCCATTTTTTAGGTGTTGTTCGATCAGAGACACAGCCAGCAGGCCTTCGATTTCAGTATTTCACAGTCACAACAGTACAACAATTGTCGGATCAGTTCACAGGTAAATCTGTTTATTTTGGATGTATAAGTAAATTATGATTTAGAATTTACAGGTAAATCAGTATTTCACAATCATGATTTATAGTTGATATCACTTGTAACTTTGTTATCAAATTCATCAATAATCTGTTTATTTTGGATGTATAAGTAAATTATGATTTAGGATTGATTTTCGATTTCAGTTATTATGTCGAATTCATTTATTCAGTTATTATGTCGAATTTATTTATTCAGTAAATTATGATTTAGGATTGATTGTCGAACATTATTTAGGCGTTAACTTAATTTGATACAAACTTTGTTGATTAATGATTATTTAGGCGTTAATGGCTCCTAAACAAGCAGCCGGATGGCAAAAACGTCAAAAGAGGAAACGACAAGATGAATTGGTGAAGTCACAAAAGGGTGCTATGCAAAGTCTTAGATGATATCGAGAACCAAATCTTAGATGATATAAACTGTGAAGAGTTGATTCACCAATTTGCTATCAAGAATGCAAGGAGAGCTTCACGAATCATTGGTTAGCTATTAGCTTATTAGTTTTTACGGTATGTCATTCATTCGAATACTATATTTTGTATTTTGTTAATTGCATTGTTTATCGAATGCTATATTTTTGTCAACGGTTCAAAGTTGTATGAAAAACTAGTTTAAATTTTTTTTATTTAGTTAAGACCAAAGGGCACGTTTTTTCGAGCTCGAACAGGGTACATGAATTCTTAGGGCCGGCCCTGCTTGACCTTAATGTATGTTTCGAACTCAAGAAACTACCCGAGAACCTAAAAGATGTAGAATGTTTAAAAATGTTGATTCAAGTGAGTATTTCGATAATTATTAGCCATCTTCCCCATAGCATTTCGTTGTTGAAAGGTCTTAGAACTTTTGGATATACGAAAATGATTGATCTAGATGCACATCCATGTCAAGTGACCCAATACTGAAGCAACATGTGATGCAGGTTTTTGTTGAAATTGAAATATATTATTTGTTTCAATCTTACTGAATAATATTTTGTTAGTGAGATACATGCTTAAGTATAACATTCATTCCACTGTTGTTTCCTCCATATACATCGCCTTGTTGCACATGACCACTTCATTGCAGGTCGCCAAAATTGGTATGATCATAATAAGAGGATTTTATATATTTGTTTAGTGTTTTTATATATCTATTTGATTTATATATATTTAAATAAATAAAAATTGAAAAAAATTTCTTAAATTCGGTAAATAATTTTGCGATGGATTGGCGGATTGTGATGTAAATATTATCGCAAATCGGTCGCAAATTTTCTGTTGTAAAACATTTCAAATCTTCTGTCGCCAAAACCGTTGCAAACATGTTTCGTTGCAAAAACCTTTCCTGATATACAATGCTCTTTCTGTTAAAAAATTAATGGCGAATGCTATGTGGTCGAAATAATGATTACTTAGGACCATAATGATGAGCATACAATACAACTATCTATTTAACTAACATTTCAACTTTTTAAAAGAAATCGATTTTCGAATCACTGAGTATTAAGATTACACTCTAGTCAACTTTCAATCAACTTGAACATTTCATATTTGTTATTTAATTTTAGAGTAAATTGTCATTTTAGTCCCTAAGGTTTGGTCCAAATTGCCATTTTAATCCAAATAATTTTTTTTCTCCTCTGGGTCTCTGACTTTTCCATTTTTTTTGCCATTTTGATCATATTGCCTAACTCAGTCTAAAATCTAGTTATAACTAGTGGTATTTTTGGCATAACTGTTGTGTAGTGATAACCATGGTAGTTTACAACATAATTTATAATCTCATAATAATTTAATGCCAAAAATACCCCTAATTATAACCTGGTTTTTAAACTAAGTTAGACAATGTGATCAAAATGACAAGAAAAAGGAAAAGTCAGGGACCCGAGAAAAAAAAAACTATTTGAACTAAAATGACAATTTGGACAAAAACTCAGGAACTAAAATGGCAATTTGTTCTTAATTTTATTTGACTCCTTATAGTACGGTACGTATTTTATTAAATCCCACTTTCCAACTTAAAGCATCCGATATCCATCTTTCCAATTTCCTATAATTACGAAGAAAGTTCCTATACACCTAACTCTTTGACTTTCCTAAACAAATTGTTCATACCCATTACAAATAAATACTACAGAGTAGAGACCAGTGTGAACTTTGAAACATAATCAGCGACCCTTAAGTATTTGTGTGTGCTGGATTTTGACCCTGATAAATGGTTGTTGTAAAGATATCCGACACCAGATCCGTGTAGGTTCCGCCATATATAGGACTTGGAACTTTGTTAGCTGCGTTTTTTCACAAGTACAGTTTATCATGGAATATACGTCAACAAATGTTAAATGCTAATATCTTTAGTTATATATTGAAATACGTCAAAAATATTAAATACTAATTGGTTTCGCAATGAAAATGTTTTGTGATGGACTAGCGACGGACAGAACCGTCACAATAAGTACGCTCACACCGGGAGGAAACAAGTTTGTCATGAGTTCATTTATTTTAACTTTTTAGTTAATTTTTTTTTTTGAACGGCAAATTTGGATCACTGACAGACTACTGGAGTATAATCGTGCCACCAGCAGAACCACCCGATCATATCCATCTCCACTAGGCAATAATGCTTATATACCAATTCAGGAGGAAACCCAATTTATTAACTTTTTAGTTAATAAATCTGTCTCGAAGTACAAAATATTTACCCTAATTGTTGACAAAAAAGGTCATTGTTCTCCACTAGACCATAATGACTAGAAATATTTAGATTTGGAAATTACATCCATATAGAAGGTAAATGAGCAACAAGGTGCGCCCCTACCTTTTTTAATAGCAAAACTAAGCTTTTTAAAAAACTATATCTATCAATCTCGGGGTCAGAGTACTTTTTATAAATTAAATCATTTTCTTCAGGATAACATAATATAAATTTGAGCTTACTAAATTCAATGATTCATTACCAACTCTTCACTTAATTATGATTTCTTGTTGATGCTCATGTGCAAGTTGTCTGGCATCTTCCAGCTGCTGAGAATCTATGTTCGACACATTGCAAGGTCTACTCTTTGACTTCTTATGCTCCACTTGTTTACATTATGTTTAGTCAAGGATATTTAAAAATAAAATAATAATAATAATACAGATATTTTGAGTTTAAAATTAAACTCCTTGTTATCATGTTGTATACAAAAGTAGGGAGCCTGCTAATGTCTTTATTATCAACCAATATGAATGCTCATTTTTCATTTTCTTATTTCTCTTCTTGTCACTTATGTTTACTTGGTTTTCTAGCCTTGTTTAGCATCTCCTTGACTGATCAAAACTCCGATCATGTATTTTGCATTGAGGGCGAGAGACAAGCACTTCTCCGGTTTAAGAACGGTCTCACTGATGAAACAAATCGACTTAATTCATGGGTTGATAAGGAGAGAGACTGTTGTAGTTGGGTTGGGATTGTTTGTGATAATTCTACCGGTCATGTCCATCGGATTCATCTTCCTGGACCTGATGATCATTGTAATTTTGAAGATTATGGTACCCCGAAAGAATATGAAGAAGCATCAAAGCAAAGGCTGAAAGGGGATATAAATCCATCCTTGTTGGACCTAAAGCAACTCAAGCATTTGGATTTGAGCTGCAATGATTTTGGAGGGATCCAAGTTCCTAAATTCATTGGTTCTCTTGAAAATCTAAAGTATCTTAACTTATCGAGTTCCAACTTTGGTGGAACTATCCCTCCTCAACTGGGGAATCTCTCGGAGTTGCACGTCCTTGCTCTTGGAAGTTTCCACAATCGTTTTGTCCCAATAAAAACAATCACGTGGAATATGCAATGGTTGTCAGGTCTTCGTTGGTTGCATCATCTGGATATGAGTGGCGTAAACCTTAGCGAAGCAACCGACTGGCATCAGGTGATTAACACCCTACCGTCTTTGGTCGAACTACATTTGTCTAATTGTGAACTCCCACATATACAACCTCACGTTCCTAGTCTTAATCTCACATCCCTTTCTTTTCTTGATCTTTCTTTTAACGATTTTAACAGTCCAATGCCATCATGGATATTCAAGTTAACTAATCTAGTTTCACTGGATTTAAGTGGGTGTAACATCCATGGCATTATTTCTAGTAGTAATTATAGCTTCCGTAATTTGACTTCGCTCAAGTTTCTTTATATCTATGGGTACGATTTTATGAATTCTCCATTACTGTTTGAAGAGTTGTCTAGTAGTAAACTCATCTCATTGTATATTAGTTCTTGTAGTGTTTCAAGTTTACTTCTCAATTCACTTCGAAACTTAACTTCTCTTCGTAGTCTTGACCTTTCATACAATCAACTCACCAAGAAAGTACCTAAATCATTGGGTAACCTTTGTAACTTGAAAGAAATTGATTTATCAGGTAACCATTTTGGTCAAATTAGTTTAACAAACCTTCTTGAAAGTTTTTTTGATTGTGAATCACCTCGTTTGGAGTCATTATCCATAAGCAACTCGGAACTTTCTAGTCCCATTCCATCTGTGATCGGACGTTTATCATCATTGCAGAAGTTATATATGTCAGATAATCGAATTGAAGGCAGCCTTCCTGATAGCCTTGGTCAACTTTCCAAGCTAAGCACTTTAGATTTTTCTTACAATTCGATGACGGGTGTTGTGTCGGAAGCTCACTTTGCCAAACTAGTGACCTTGAATTATTTGGATGGTACAGGCAACAACTTAACCTTAAGACTGCAAGTTGCAAACTGGATTCCCCCTTTCAAGTTGCAGTTCTTACGTTTGAACTCTTGGCATTTGGGCCCCCAATTTCCACTTTGGCTTCAATTTCAAAGGAACTTAAGTCACTTGGACATAAGCAACACACGCATATCTTCACAAATTCCTGAGTCATTTTTCGGATCGTTCCCTAATCTATCTTATTTAGATATGTCAGATAATCAAATTCAAGGAATGTTAACGTTTCCGGGTATCCCATCAACAATTGAAGTACTTGTTTTGAACTCTAATGAGTTTTCCGGATCATTGCATCATTTGCTGTGTTCCGATGGTGTGAAACAGACAAGGGATCTTAATTTGGGAAATAATCATTTATCGGGTGTCATTCCGGAGTGTTGGGAAAAGTGGCCGGATTTAGTACTATTGAACTTGGAGAACAACAATCTGTCTGGTGAGATTCCAAGAACATTGAGCTCTACGTCTTCCCTACAGTTCTTGAGCATGTATGGGAACATAATATCAGGAAGTTTACCTTCTTCTCTAATGACCTTATCAAACTTAAAAATTCTTCAACTTGGCAGAAATAAACTTGTTGGAAACATTCCAACATCAATTGGAACAAAGCTCACATTTTTGAGAATTCTCAACCTTAGATCTAACAATTTCAATGGAAATATTCCTCAAGAGTTATGTTATCTTTCACACATACAGATACTGGATCTCTCTCGTAACAACCTCTCTGGAAATATTCCAAGATGCTTCAACAACTTTAGCGTCCTTTCGGGTAAAGAAACTAATTCAGATGTACAGTTTTCTTTTTATGTTGGTTTTGCGTCATTTGTTGCTATTGTTGGTGATTCATTTGTTACGAAGGGAAGAGAGGAAACATATAGCAGCATTCTTCCACTAGTGATGTTGTTAGACCTTTCAAGTAACAGTCTCGTGGGACACATTCCCAACGAACTAACGTCCCTCTTCAAGTTAAAATCATTGAATTTATCAAGAAATCAATTGAGTGGAAGCATCCCAGAGAAGATCGGAGACATGAAAGAACTTATATCGTTAGATTTATCAGTAAACAGGCTTTCTGGGGATCTTCCCATAAGCTTGTCAAGGTTGAATTTCTTGAGTAGCTTCAACGTGTCATACAACAATTTGATAGGAAGAGTTCCAACAAGTACTCAAATTCAGAGCTTCAATGAGTCCAGCTTCTTTGGAAACAAACTTTGTGGAGCTCCTGTAACTAATAGTTGTGTACTAGTTGAAGTACCCACTCAAAATAAACAAGAAAAAAGAGAAGACCATGGAATAGATATGGGATTGATTATTACCATAGTCGTTGGATTTGTTACTGGGTTTTGGATCATTGTGGCTCCATTGATGTTCAGCAATTCATGGAGGAATGTATATTTCCGTTACTTAAGTAAATTGATCAAGATACGTGGTTTATGATGTTATGCATAAGTAAGTTGTGATATGTTTCCTAGTGATGTAAAAAAGCCTTGGTTTTATACATGTTTTTCTTTGAAATATGCACCCTTTGTATTAAATTATATTACAAACTTCTACTTGTGATGGGTATATAATGTTGTCTTGCTTTGTGTAAGTAAATTTTCTTCAAAATATTGATCATAGATAAGATCGGTTGGGGTGTAATCACATTCTTGGGGTTGACTTTGGTCCGAATCATGTAACTAAACAACCCGTCCTTTGTTTCACTATTTTGACTTTCTATTCCGGTTTGCTTTTGTTGGTTTTAAAAAGAATTAAATTGCCCATGGCTTATAGCCTACGATATCTTCGATTCCCATAAAAAGGGGTTTTCCCCACATTTATTAGATTTTCTATGGAATTCGTGTATAGGCATTATTGTCTAGTTGCCTAGTGGAGATGGATATTATCCATAGGGGTTTTTTTCCCAGATTTATTGGGTTTCCTACTGAATCTGTGTATAGGCATTATTGTCTAGCGGAGATAGATATGATCGTTGGTTCCGCTGGTGACACTATAATACTCCAATGATCCGTCAGTGATCCAAATTTACAGTTAAAAAACAGAAAAAGAATTAAATTGATTTACAAAACACACCTTATGAAATTCTGTCTCAAAAAAACTAAAGAAATATTTTTCTTAACATAGGGTATTAATATGGGCAAAAAAATGGTGTATCAAATATAAAGTTTATCAAACTAGCATATCTGAATAGAGTGGTGCCGTTCTGTAACAAAACCATAGGACATGTCAAGAAGATTTGCAATTGACAAAAATATTATATTATATATATAACAATTGTGAGAAGCTTTTCTATCAGCCAATGTCAAGGTTTTTTGTTCAAGTGTTTTTCTCTTTTTTTTATACCTCATGACTTTCAGCATTGGAATTTACACCTTTTATTTTTTTTAAAAACTTCGTAAAATGTCATTCTAATCAACCAGAGCCGGCCCAATAGCATGTTAAACCAAGATCTGGGCCTAGGGCTTCCACATTTTTGGGGCCTCCTTTCTTTTTTTTTTGAAAAAGTTCGATATGTGTTTTATAGTCTGGATATTAGGTAGACTTTGACAAATATAACATACAGTGCTCTGTACTTTAGCGGTAAAGCTTTCACATTTTGTGTTATGTTTTTTTTCTTTTTTTTTTATTTTCAAGGCCCAATAGAGAAACCTAATTTAGTTTAATTATTTTAAAAAAGATTGGGCCCTAAAAGAATTTATAATCAGGCCTCAATGTTAAGTTGCTTTTGTCTTGCCCAACTCTTTTAATTTAGGGTTCCAGATGAAACGATCGGTAGAGACGACCATTGAAATGAACAACATTTTGTTATTTTTTTAAAGATACTTATGATATTTTTTTGGCAATGTTCACCACAGGCAATAGCTCAATCGAGAATTCTAACTTCTACATTCATGACCTCAATGGTTTTCTCTCTCTTTTTTTACTACTGTTATTTGACTAGCTTACTACTAACTTATTCTAAATGTTTTGTGTAAGATAATGGATATATTGTTTTTTAAACTTACTGTTCCGTTCCTTTATTTTTGTCAGTTATCTATTAAAAAAGGTTAAAAAACCCGAACCAATTCGGCACTTTTCTGCCAAGTAAGTTGCTTTTTTTTGTTTTCTACTTTATACGTGTGAAAGATTTCCTTGATATGTATTATCTATATTTATAACAACTATATGTTGATGACTGCCATAGAAAATTAGAGGAATAGAGGTGATTATATGGGGTTTCTAGCTAGTTAGCTTCTCCCTTTTGTTTTTTTTTTTTTTTTGTTTTTACACAATTTAGGATCTTAACAAAATAATCATTTTTTTTCTACCGGAAGGGCTCCGCTAGTATCATCCGCTTAGGGCCTCCAAATAGCTTGAACCGGCCCTGCCACGGCCGGCCCAATAATGTAATGAGGCTAGGCAAGAGCCTAGGGCCACCAAAAATTAGGGCCTCCATTTCTAAATCTAAATCTAATAAAAGGTTTCATAAAATGCCATTTGTCAATTTCTAATGCAAAAGACTCCATAAAATGCTACTTGTTAATTTCTAATGCAATTGAACTTTTAAAATACAAGTTATAATTTTGTCAATAAGCTTTTTAAATTCTACCAAAAAAACACAAAATTTTAACTAAATTCTGGATTTTTTCTCAAATCACGAATGAAGATATCAAAAATAAAAAACACAATTATCTTTCTCATCAATTTCTGAAATTTTCTCAAATCACCACAGAACAATTTTGAAAATCACGACAGAAGAAAAAAAGTCAAATGCGATTATCTTTTCCATTTTCCAATTTTGAAAATAACGACAGAAGAAAAAAAATCAAAAACTATTATCTTTTCCTTTTTCCAAAAACCATTATCTATTTTTTTCCAATTTTGAAAGTAATAATGAAATTGGTTTATATTTTTAATTAATCAACAAGTAACTAGATTTACACTGGTTTTTAAATTGGATTTGGTTTATATTTCTTAATGAATCAACAAGTAATAGATTTATTTTAGTTTTTAAATTAGAATTTAAAAACCGTAATTAGACCCTCTTTAAACTCCTACAATTGAACTGCTCCTCTTTGTAGCTTCACATAAACTCTCATAATCACCACGACCTCTCTATGCAACTTAACGCACATCAGGTAAGTTTTCTAATCTCTATTGTCTATGTAATCATAATTCTCGGTTTTATCACTATCATATGTGATTCCATATATAATATCGTGTTCACAAACATACTTATATCATATGTATTTTAATTGTATGCATGAAATTCCTTATCTAGATTTACCTATTTCGCTCAAGGTTACCAATTAATTATTTATTACAGTGAGAAACCCTTATCGGTAATGATGGTGATCGCGTTGACACATCTTATCCATAAGTAATATTTGATAAAAGTCAAGAATTTGCTATGTAAGATAGGGTTGTTTCTGAAAGAACCAGTTTTTACGCATGACCAATAATATATGGCATTCATCATCATCATCATCATCATCATTGTCATCATCATCATCATCATAATACTCAGTATATTGTTAGAAAAGGAAAAAAATAATTTAGAGAAAATTATTGATTCCTCAAGATCGTTTCCATATTTATCAAAAGTTTTTTTCTTCTTTATTAAGTCTTGTAAAGCCTATAAATAAAGGCTGGTTCTTATGTTTTGTATGGAAGAATTATATCAATAAAGTTTCAGTTCTTTTGATTATTCTTCCTCATCTCTGATTATCATTTTCAACATGGTATCAGAGCAGAGTTATGATCCGTGAGAATTCTGTTCGTCAATCTCAAACCAAAACCAAAATCGTTCAACAAACCTCAAACAAATCGATTTTGTCAAACTCCCCAACGAAGATTCATTCTTCATCCACGAAGATTCTGTCTTCGTGTTCGTCTTCATCAAACAGTTCCCCAACGAACCTTTCAACCGACGAATTTTTCAACCCACGAACAATTCAAGCCCACGGGCCACGACCTTCAATTCCGCTGCCACGAAATTCTGCTGCCACGAACCTTTCAGCCAGCGAGCCCTAACCCTTCTTTAACCTCAGTCAAAAACTCTGCAACTCCGGTCCAGAAACTGTAGAACCACAAGACAATGGCGGCTCAGGCTGTAGAGGGCGCAGCAGTGACGGCTCTGCGAACAGTATTCCAGCGTGTTCGTCAGGCGGCAGAGAGATCCGGTCGGGTGGCCGATGACGTGCGTGTGGTGGCAGTCAGCAAGACCAAACCTGTATCTCTCATTCGCCGAGTCTACGATGCCGGACACCGCTGTTTCGGGGAAAACTATGTTCAAGAATTCATCGAAAAGGCTCCTCAGCTTCCTCAAGACATCGACTGGCACTTTATTGGGCATTTACAGAGCAATAAAGCAAAATCCCTTATTGCGGCTGTTCCAAATCTATCAATGGTCCAAGGCGTAGATAATGAAAAGATTGCAAATCACCTTGATCGTGCAGTTTCAAGCATCGGCAGGAAGCCTTTGCCAGTTATGGTCCAAGTCAAAACAGGGAAGCTGGTGAGAGGCACTCAAAGAAGCCGGAAAAGGCATATTGTCTAGAAAAGATCTATAAACAGAAGGAGGAGGAAGAAGAAAAGGCAAGAAGGGAGAAAGAGGAAATAATTAAAGCTTAAAGAGGAAAAAAAACCTTTTAACAAAATTAAAAAAAAAAACAAAATCTTTTTAAAAAACATAAAAAAATCTTTTTTCAAACTCAAAAAACCAAAAATCAAAAACCAAATCAAAACCCAAACAAATGCCAAAACCCAAATGGCCAAGTTGATTTTTTCAACTTGAGGGGAAACCAAAACTCAAACCAAAAGTTACCATGTCTAAAGGCGGTAACTCAAATCAAGCCAAACTACCATGTCAAGGAGACGGTAGCCAAACCAAAAACCAAACATAATCAAAACCCAAAAAACAAAACCAATCCAAGTTGAATCGTGGCAATCCCACAATTCAACTTGAGGGGGAGTGTTAGAAAAGGAAAAAAATAATTTAGAGAAAATTGTTGATTCCTCAAGATCGTTTCCATATTTATCAAAAGTTTTTTTCTTCTTTATTAAGTCTTGTAAAGCCTATAAATAAAGGCTGGTTCTTATGTTTTGTATGGAAGAATTATATCAATAAAGTTTCAGTTCTTTTGATTATTCTTCCTCATCTCTGATTATCATTTACAACATATATCACACCAATAATAAAGCTAAGGCAGGGTCTGAGGAAGGTAAGATGTAGAAAACCTTACCTCTACAATGTAGAAATAGAGAGACTGCTTCCAGTGAGACCTTCGGCTTGATAGTAGTTTTGTATCAAGTCTTGGACATAAGGCACATAACACTCAACAATTGAGACAAACGCCGATTAGTGCATGTCTTGTCTTTCGGCTATCAACGTCACCACATGATGCATGACTAACCATCCCCTCTTTTAACGTTATAAATTACATTATTTTTATTTTCAAGCCCGTGTAGTACGCGGGTCTATAAACTAGTTGGTATATATGATATAGGTTACCGGCCAAGTTTGTTATGGGTTTGGGCTGCAAACTAATCAGTTTATAACTTATGGTTTTGCTGGTAGGTTGATTTTCCATAGATGTATAAAACCCTTGCTTGGATTTTTGCCTTCAAATCTTTGAGTCCTCAGGTTTGCTTTTTCTTTATTACCAATTGGCTATTATTGTTATTTTCTTACTTTTTTAGATCACTTAGAACACTATAGAACTGTTAATTGTTAGTTATAGTTTATAACAATGAAATGCGAAAAAGGCCTCTGAAATTCGATATAGGTTTACACATTATAATTTACATAATTCATTTATGTAAATTGGTTTACACATTATAAATTACATTATTTTTATTTTCAAGCCCGTGTAGTACGCGGGTCTATAAACTAGTTGGTATATATGATATAGGTTACCGGCCAAGTCTGTTATGGGTTTGGGCTGCAAACTAATCAGTTTATAACTTACGGTTTTGTTGGTAGGTTGATTTTCCATAGATGTATAAAACCCTTGCTTGGATTTTTGCCTTCAAATCTTTGAGTCCTCAGGTTTGCTTTTTCTTTATTACCAATTGGCTACTATTGTTATTTTCTTGCTTTTTTAGATCACTTAGAACACTATAGAACTGTTAATTGTTAGTTATAGTTTATAACAATGAAATGCGAAAAAGGCCTTTGAATCTTTTTTCGCCTAGGGCCTCTAAAATGGTTGGAACGGCTCTGTAGATGAACATAGGCGTGGGTCAAAACTGGTCGTGTCAAAATTATTTAATAGTCTAGTAAGGCTGTTAGTTTTTTTAGTTTGGATTCTTAGAGTGACAATTTCAAAACGGCTCGTCAAAATTCATTGTTTCTATAGAAAAGCTAGCACTTATTTAGCTCAAGCTTTCTTCGTATGATCACGAATCACCCATACGGTTCTTTGTGGATCAACTAAGTGCTAGCAAGCTAAAGGGCCTACACGTAATGTTTTTATCACTAAGGGGCAAACATGTAAAACCTTGAATATTTACTATATCTTAAAGAGAAAGGTCGGTGGACTTTTCTCTTTAAACCTTTAACTTTTGATACATATACATACTAACCCTCAACCTTTAACAACCTTTCTTTTTAACCATCAATTTATGACAACATTCATTAATAGATCTATGACGGTTTCGGGATAACAATCGCGCCGAGAGGCAACGACAACAAAGAGAGAAACCGCCATATCATGCCACCGGAGGTGTGGTGATGAGGTGGTCAGCGAGGTGGTTGTCGTGGCCGTTTGGTGGTCGTTGTGGGAGGCTCCGCGCTTGGGTTTTGTATAAAGGTAAATGAGAAAGTGCTTGATGAGTTTGTGGTGGTTGTAGTAATAGAGAGAGTGAAGGCTGCAAGTGCATATGGTTTTGGTGGTTGTAGTAGACAGAGGTGAAGGCTGCGGTGCCATGGTATTTGTTGCTTAGTGAATGCCAATTGAATTCTCATGATATAATCAAATTTGTGAAGTGCTTTTTCTTTTGAACAAAACGTTGTGATAAATGATAATACAATAATTTATATGAAGCGTAATAATAATAATTAAGGACATGTGTAGTCATAAAGCCCTTTTAGGGGCGTTATGTGACATGTGGCATGCCACGTCACTCCGGGGCTTTATGGGGCGTTATGTAATTTGAGGCCGTAGTCATAAAGCCCCTGTGTAATCATTACTCATTTTTTAATTTTTATTTTTTTAATTCATTTTGTAAGTTTTTTAAAAATAAAATTCATTTCATTAAATAAAAAAAAGTACAATAAAATAAAAAAAAACATGAAACTAGAAAAAAAAACATTAAACTAGCATAAAAAAAAATTACACAATCAAAGATTATATTTTTTTTCAATCCGCTCCTTTTGTGCCAACGCCATTTTCAAAGCTTTTCCCGTTAAGTGGTCATGCGGTTTGGAGTAGAAGTCAAAGTCGTGAGCCCATTGTCGATCCCGCATAATCTCCGTAACTTTTTCGTTCTCCTCCAAACGTTTGTTACCGAGTTCGTGTATGTCTTGAAGCCGCTTGTTTATCTCCGAAAATGCGTGACTCATATCCGTTCCCATAGACATCGACGACGACTCGGGTTTTTTCGCCCGGCTTTTTCTTCCGGGCGGTCTTGGTAGCTCCTCCACCGGCTCGTCATCCGGAATATCCTCGTTCAAGCCGATGTTTCGAGCGTCGGAGGTTGGCGTTTCGGGTTCACCCGACTCGTTTGTTTTGGACCTCTTTGATGGCCGTGTATTTCCCGAACGACCACTAGGAGTAGTTACGACGGCCCATTTGGGGCTATGGCGAAGGATTTGCCAACACTTCATGTACGGGAAATGGCCATTAGCGTTCGTATACTCGACCAATGCCTCTTGCGTAATGTCTTCATCGCTACTTCCACTTTTCCATCCGGAATACAAGCGTTGGTACACGGTTTGAAAGTTTGTGCACTTCTTGTTTATATCGGTCCACTTCCCCGATATAGAGTCCGGTAGGCGGTATTCCTCTCCTCTACCCATGAGCTCGAAAAAGAGTTCTCGTATTCGGTTCCAAAATACGGTTTTACTTTGATTGTTTGCTACACACAAAACAATATAAAATGTTAGTTCAAAATTTAAAAAATAAAAACCAAAAATAATAAAAAACAGAAAAAAATAAAAAACAGAAAATAATTAAAAAACAGAAAACAATAAAAAAATAGAAAAATAAATAACAGAAAATAAAAAACAGAAAATTAAAAACAAAAACCTGAAAATAATAAAAAATCAGAAAATAATAAAAAAACAGAAAAGAAAATACAAAACAGAAAATAAAAAACAAAAAACTGAAAATAAAAAAAAACACAAAATAAATAAAAACCAGAAAATAAAAAACAGAAAATAAAAAACCAAAAATAAAAAAAAAACAGAAAAAAATTTTAAAAACAGAAAAAAATAAACATACCTATGACCGGGTCCTCCGAAACATCGATGAAAGCGCGGGTTAACGCATACTCCTCTTCGGGCTCCCACGTTTGCACATTTTTTTTCGTTCGGGTGTTGGTTTCCACTTTCTTTTTATGTGCCCGTTTTGCTTTTCCTTTTCCTTTTTGCGTCTCCGGTTGCGTATCCGGTACCTCGGGTTGCGTCTCCGGAACAACATCGGGTTCGTGTAGTGGGGAGCCGAAAGCTTGAGCCGACCCAAACGCTTGAGACGACCCCATCCCATCCGTGTTTTGACTTGGGTTCCACCCGTAGAGATTAGGGTCCCATGATAGCGGTTGGTTCAAAAGATTCATGAACCCGGGACTTTGTTGATTGTAATCGAGAAAACCGGAGCCGAAAGGGTTGGGTCTAGTGGGAACCGGTGCCACGGGGCGAGTAGGATTGCCACTTTGGTTTGGGTCCGCACTAGATCGGGGAGGAATGAAGCCCCGGTTGAATGGATTCATTGTATAAAATATCAAGAATTGTAAAAAAATTTGGGAGAGATGAGAATGTTTGAATGTGTGTGGTAAAAAAATAAAGAGATGAGATTGATTTTAAAGGAAAGTTGAAAAATAAATTGAATTTTTTTTTTAATGAAATTGACCGTTTGTAACGGTCATAATATTCAAACCATTTCTCTTCACGCCGCTATTATTATCGCGCTGGACAAAAGTTTTCGAACATAGCGCCGGGGGGGCCGGTGTTCGCGGCGCCATAATGGCGCGATCATGGGCTAAAACGCCCCAGTACACATAACCTAATATTCTCATAATGATTTATATGAAGCGTAATGATAATCATTTATATTCTCGTAATCTTTTGTTAAGAAAAATAAAACAACATTAATTAGAATATTTTACAACGAGCAATTCTTACATATCATTTTTTTCATTAATCATAACAACTAGTCTTAACCCCCCGCGTTGCGGGCGAGGGCATAAAACCGTGTTGCAAGCGTTGCGGAGTGTGAGGCGTGAGGCGTAAAATCATCCTAAGTAGCAACCAAACGACAATCAGAATCAGAAAAAAGTGTAAAATCCGCATTGATGAAAAACCGACTTTTATGGAGCAAAATGTCACATTTTCCGCATAGTTGAGTTTTTCAGAGATAAGAGAGGACTGAATTGCTTAGTTTGAGGGGGAAATTCAGTGATATGTTTTAGAGATGTCAGAATTTGCAAAAATGAGGGGGAATAAATATTTCATCAGAATATGTTGAAATTTCGGCATTTTTGAAATTCAGACGTGCAACAGTATTCGAGTGGTTCCGACTTCAGATTGTCCGTGGATGCATAGGATCTGGATTCGTTAGTTCGTGATCATAGGAAGTTTAGAGTCTACAGAACATGTTTGGATTGATGTCTTAGGGTTTGAGTCCCGGGTCAGTATTTTCAATACTTAAAAGATATCACAACTTTGTGATAGCATCAGGAGATGCATCAGTATTGTCGATACTTAAAAGATGTCACAGCTTTGTGATAATATAAAGTGTTATGAATGGTAAATCTTCGAGCAGATGAATTGTTTTCGGACTAACCGTCGGGAATGATGTTGTTTGTGATGTCACAGCTTTGGCACGCCCCCGTGTTAGGAAATAGAAGCTTCTACACTTTGTCTTTTCTGCAGACACGTGAGCACGCCCCCGTGTCCGCTGGGCACGTGGCCGTGTTCATCCTTCTAATCTCTTGTTTTTGCTTGGGAAGATGTTGTCGAGGGGTCGGGCATGCCACGTTTATTCCTTTTCTTGTATTTATGTTAGATTTAGCTGCATTTTTGCTTCTTTTGTTCATTTACGCTCATTTAATCCTGAAAATACAAAAGAAAGACAAAAACACACTTTTTCCAACATTAGTACTAAAAAGGGTTAGTTTTATGCCTCATTTGATGTAATTTATATGTTGCATTTTACACACATCAAATACCCCCACACTTGAATCTTTGATTGTTCTCAAGCAAAACTCTTTACAATGTAGCTTACACACCCAAATGAACGGGTAGAAGAGAAGTTTTGGGTTTGTCTTGAGTGTCGGGATTCCAAGATCTTTATTATGCTTTATTTTTATGCTATTTACAATCCTCTTCGTTATTATTTATTTAGAACGTTTCATAAGAGAAATTACTTATTTGGGCATAACATGCCTCTTTAAAATTCCATTTATATACAAGTTCACATACCTCACGGGAGATCACTCAACACTCGGCCGAAAATGTATTTTTGTGAAACACTCGAGACTGACATGGAACTTACTTCTACCATATGCTTGCCAAGCAATCAATCCTCATCCTTTTTAACTATGAAACGTTGTAAATATCAAGAGGACTTGGGGAATGGTTAGGCTTGGGTTAAATGTAGGTGGTTTTGGGTTAGTGGTTAGTAGAAAAGGGCGAAAGGCGTAAAGAGCGTCGGTCGTAAAACTTTTTATTTTTGTGATTTTTTTATTCAAATGAAGCCTTTTCAAACAAAGTTTCTTTTGATGAACTTGTTTGTTTATTGCTAGACTTCATTTTTTTTTTGATAAGGAATGTTACATGAAGACCGAGCTTTTTACTAAAATAAAGGGTTTAAAAAAATAAAAAGGTTTTGGTGTATAAAGGGTAGTTGTTTTGTGGGTTTAGAAATGAAAAGGTTTAGGCTCAAAGGGGTTAACTAGGGGGATTTTGGGTAGGTGGTAAAAAAATGAAAAATATTGGTGTTGAAAAGAGAAAGGGTTAGTCCTAATGCCTCCATCATTTACTTACTTGGGTTTAAGTTGGTAAGGACCGGGAATGTATCGTCATGGCAAGTTCTAGAGTTGTAAGAAACCAAGCGGCTATTCACACAAGAAACGAAAAATGAGCATTTAGTTTAAAGATGTGTATTTGTATGCTCAATAAAGGCTCAAAACTCACTTTTTGTGGGAATGGGTTTTTAACGTGATCAAGTATATATAATCAAATATTAACTAGATTTGTCATGTCGTTTCGTAATTTTCTTATGTTGGTTCTTTTTGTCAAGACGCTATCGGTTGTAAATTTGTAAAAATATAACCTTTTTAGAACTTGTTATTCCCAAATTAAACCAAGACAAGTAAAAAAAATGAAAAAATTTGGGGTGATTATCGGTTCCAACAGAGTTTTGTAGGCTTGTTATTAGGACTTGCAAAATTCAAGGTTTTAGCATCCCCCCCCACACTTAAATTACACATTGTCCTCAATGTGTCCCAAAAATAAGTTTTTAGGTTGATTGAATGTGTAAAAATGGTGTTAAAAACAAAAATTTATGTTACTGGGCATCTGGACACGGGCCCGTGGTGACCGGGCATGGCCCCGTGTTCAGATTGCCAGTATCAAAAAGTAACAGAAGGCTGAGCACGGGGGCGTGTTCAATAAGCACGCCCCGTGTCCAGATACCTGAACTAGGCGTTTTTCTGCAGACCCTTGAGCACGGGGCGTGTTGGCTGAGCACGACCCGTGCTGAACTTGCTGTAATGAAGAAAAATTGTCGGGGGGCTCTGTTTTTATGCAAGGAGTGTGGGTTCAAGTTTCCCTTAGTATCCTTTACCATCCCGAGTGTGTTTTATTTCTGAAAATTAAAACTAAACTAGAAAACATAAAAGTTAATCTAAATTAAACTAAAGATAGTTCCGCGGAATGCCTCCATGGTGCGCCACGTTTATAAGGGTCCTTGGCTAGACCCAAAGCTAGTCATATGTTGCCCAAGTGGGATGGATTGCATCCCATGTTACACCGTCAGAGAGCATCATCCAAACTTGAGTCTATGACTTTCATGTAATTGACCGGGTCGTCATCTTCTACTCTTTTTCCGACCCTGAGCTTCATCTCCTTATCCCCAACCCTCAATGTTAGTGTCCCACCATTCATGTCTACCATGGCATCGGCCTTGGCCAGGAATGGTTTTCCTAGGATGAGTGGCACTTCGGTATCTTCCTCCATATCTAGTATGACAAAGTCGGTCGGGAAGACAAAGTCTCCGACTTTTACCAATAGATTTTCGGCGACACCTTGTGGATATTTAATGGACCTATCGGCGAGTAGTATGCTCATTTTTGTAGGGCTTATTTTCCCTAGTCCGAGTCGGTCGAACATTGATGCGGGCATGAGGTTGATGTCAGCCCTAAGATCGGCTATTGCATGGCGTATGGGTTATTCTCCAATCGAATAAGGGATGGTGAAGCTTCCGGGATCGATCTTCTTTTGTGGGAGTTTGTTGAGTAGTAAGGCGGAGCATTCTTCGCTTAAATTAACAAATTGCAATGATTCAATTTTCCTTTTGTGAGTGAGAAAGTCCCTCATGAATTTTGAATATTTAGGCATTTGGGTTAGGACTTCTACGAATGGAATATTGACATGCAATTGTTTTAGTAGATTTACGAATTTTGTGAATTGCTCATCGGTCTTTTGGCGAAGTAACCGACCGGGATAAGGTACCGGAGGATTCTTGGGGGGCTCTTGGCTTGGTGTAGGAGCCGTCTCTTTTTGAGGTGTTGACGAAGCTGTGGGTTGGTTGGGTAGTAGCTGTTAATATGAATAAGAGAAACTCTATTATAGCCATTTCTGTACATTCAATGTACTCTACGGATAGAGGAATACATAGAGTTGAACATAGTAAAATAAGAAATTGAAAGATTTCGTTGAAATTGTTCGTTTGGAAAGTTCCCGAAAAGCTAATCATAGGTTCCTATCCCCATCGGAACAATAGGGCCATTATGCTCATTACTAAACTTGTTGACGAGATGAAATATAACCCAGGTATATCTTTTCGATCAGAGGTTGAATCGATCATTAGAAGAAGAATTTGTTGGAAGCGGAGCCTCCTCGGGACCTACGGTACGGTTTCTCAATGTGATGAGATGTACTTGCGCCTTTGGCTTTGTTTCGGTATTGCTAGGTAACGCGCCTTGTGGTCTCTCGGAGAAATTTTGAGATAGTTGATTTAATTGTTTTTCAATGTTTTGAATACTAGCTTGTTGGTTTCTAAAATTCGATTCTATTTGTTGAAATCGATCCGAGTTTTTCTTATCGGTGTCAGAGATGAGGCGTGAGACGGTGTCTTTAAGCCTCTCTCGTCCCCCTTGTTGTTGTTGAGAGAAATTTTGTGACTCGTTTCGTGGTTGTTGAAAGTTTGTTCTTTGGTTTTGATTTTGTTGGTCACTACTATTGCCAGGTTCTCTCCAACCAAGGTTAGGGTGGTTACACCATCCTTGGTTGTAGGTACCTGTCAGAGGATCTGATGGCCTAGATCTATTATCAATGTAGTTTACCATTTCAGTTTGATTATCCATTTCTTTCATAAAACTCCAATTTTCATGTGGCCCACCACACCCTTCACAAGCCATGACCGAGGCCGTTTTTGCCATTTCTAACTTTTTAATTTTTGAAGAAAGGGCCTCGATTTGGGCTTGTAAAGAGGTGCTTTCGTCAACCTTATGGGCGCCTGGGGCAATAGATTTAGTTCCTCGGAGAGTGTGCCACTGAAAATTGTTTTGAGCAATTTCCTCAATTTGATTATAAATCTCATTCGGGCGGCGATTACCTAAAAGTCCCCCGGAGCTAGAGTCAAGTGTTTGTCTTGTGTGTGGCAACAACCCATTATAGAAAGTGGATACTTGTTGCCATATCGCAAGACCATGATGAGGACACTTCCTTAGTAGCTCCTTGAACCTTTCCCAAGTTTCATATAAGGATTCCCTGTCCTCTTGTGAGTATGTATTAATTTCAGTCATTAATTTAGCCATTTTAGAAGGAGGGAAATACTTATACAGAAACTTTTGGGCTAGTTCATCCCAGGTGTTTACCGAACCAACTGGGATGGTGTTAAGCAAAGCCTTTGCTCGGTCTTTTAGTGAAAACGGAAACATTCGAAGGCGGATGGCGTCGTTTGATGCTCCGTTGATCCGAAAAGTATCACATATTTCCAAGAAGTTAGTAATATGTAAATGGGGATCTTTGTCCGCAAGCCCGTGGAAGGTTGCGGAATTTTGGAGCATTTGTATCAAATGCGGCCGAAGTTCGAAGTTGTTGGCATCGACATTCGGTTTGATAGCGACGCCAAGATTACCTATAGTGGGTCGTAGGTAATCCATAAGGGTACGTTGATCCGCCATTGGAAGTGGCCCCCCCGAAACTTTCTCTTGTTTTTAGCTTTAAGTCTTTTTCTTAGAAAGAGTTCGGGTTTGTCTAGAGGTTCTTTTATGTCTCTATTGGAACTGGAGCTCATACACTGCATAGAAAGTTCAGGTGCGGCGCCTGGGTTCCAAGTCCTACAATAAAAAACAAAAAGAACGTTGGTCAGAAGTTTCACCACGGCCCCGTGCTCAGATGAACACGACCCGTGGTCGGAGTTACAGTGATTATTTTACGGATCCCTGTTACTGGAGAGCTCGACACGGCCCCGTGCTGCACCAACATGGCCCCGTGATCAGCTCTCTGTCACTCGGAAAATAAAAACTGCCAGTAACAATGTTGGGCCCGGCCCGTGTCCGACCAGGCACGACCCCGTGCTGCAGTCTGTAGAAGCTAAAAAATTTAGAAAAAGATCCTTAAAAAACAGAAAAATAAGAAAAACGATTAGGTCGTTGATTCCTAACTTTCTTAAAATCCTTGTGTCCCCGGCAACGGCGCCAAAAACTTGATGTGTGCGGTGTGTTATATAATTTTAACTATATTTTAGCCCTTTTTTAACACTTTAGTCAAGTTTAAAATTTATAAAACACGATATTCTACTAACACTAAACACACATATGGGCAAGTGCACCCATCGTGAGCGTAGTATAGCGTTGGTAAGATACCGAGGTCGTCCAAGGACACAAGATCTTTTAATACCGGTTTATCCTCAACGTCTAATCAAATCAAAAGTTTAGAAAAAAGGTTTTAGTATGAAGGAGATCCTAGTAAGCTTGACCCAGGTCCTTGCAGGATCTATACACTGAACAAGGCAAGAACCTTACCAAACCATTCCCTTAACCCCTGACCAGCTAGCCAACATATCTCTATATAGACCGTAGAGATATGAATGGTGGGTAAATCTTTTATTTTATATAGATAGTAAAATAACGCCAAGACACAACGGACAAATGATAAGGAAGTTTCACCTTCACATAAGAAACTAGTTATTAAAGTCATTAATACAAAACCAAATAAAAAGTGCGAAAAGATTAAAAAACAAAAGTACTACACTAAATGCTTGTGTTCACCAAGTGATGTAAGAGACTTAGGCAAACATGACCTTTGATTGTCAAGAACTCTTACTATCAATCTTGGATCCCGAGACTACTACACACACTCTATGATGGATGATGAATGATGGATAATGGTGGTGGATGTGGGTGTTGTGATGGTGGTGGAGTGTGGGTGAAGTGGGAGAGGGGTGGTTTGCCAAGGGATGCTTTTGAAGTGAACCAAGCACGCCTATTTATAGCATGCATAGAAGCCCGGACACGACCCCGTGTCCATCCACTTTCTCTTTCTTCATTAATTGCAGTTTATTTGTATTAGCTCCACACGCCCCCGTGTCCGTTGGGCACGGCCCCGTGTGCATAAGCGTATCTGTACTATCAAGATTTGTTTGGATTCTGCGAATCTTAGCGTTGACAACGGCCGTGTTGAGCTGGGCACGCCCCCGTGTTGGGAAATAGAAGCTTCTACACTTTGTCTTTTCTGCAGACACGTGAGTACGCCCCCGTGTCCGCTGGGCACGGGGCCGTGTTCATCCTTCTGATCTCTTGTTTTTGCTTGGGAAGATCCTGTCGAGGGGTCGGGCATGCCACGTTTATTCCTTTTCTTGTATTTATGTTAGATTTAGCTACATTTTTGCTTGTTTTGTTCATTTACGCTCATTTAATCCTGAAAAAACAAAAGGAAGACAAAAACAAACTTTTTCCAACATTAGTACTAAAAAGGGTTAGTTTTATGCCTCATTTGATGTAATTTATATGTTGCATTTTACACACATCAAATACCCCCACACTTGAATCTTTGCTTGTCCTCAAGCAAAACTCTTTACAATGTGGCTTGCACACCCAAATGGAATGGGTAGAAGAGAAGTTTTGGGCTTGTCTTGAGTGTCGGGATTCCAAGATCTTTATTATGCTTTATTTTTATGCTATTTACAATCCTGTTCGTTATGATTTATTTAGAACGTTTCATAAGAGAAATTACTTATTTGGGCATAACATGCCTCTTTAAAATTCCATTTATATACAAGTTCACATACCTCACGGGAGATCACCCAACACTCGGCTGAAGATGTATTTTTGTGAAACACTCGAGACCGGCATGGAACTTACTTCTACCATATGCTTGCCAAGCAATCAATCCTCCTCCTTTTTAACTATGAACCTTTGTAAATATCAAGGACTTGGGGAAGGGTTAGGCTTGGGTTGAAGGTAGGTGGTTTTGGGTTAGTGGTTAGTAGAAAAGGGCGAAAGGCTTAAAAAGCATCGGTCGTCGTAAAACAATTTATTTTTGTGACTTTTAATTCAAACCAAGCCTTTTCAAACAAAGTTTCTGTTGATGAACATGTTTGTTTATTGCTAGACTTCATTTTTTTATATGGAATGTTACATGAAGACCGAGCTTTTTACTAAAATAAAGGGTTTAAAAAAATAAAAAGGTTTTGGTGTATAAAGGGTGGTTGTTTTGTGGGTTTAGAAATGAAAAGGTTTAGGCTCAAAGGGGTTAACTAGGGGGATTTTGGGTAAGTGGTAAAAAAATGAAAAATAATGGTGTTGAAAAGAAAATTGGTTAGTCCTAATGCCTCCATCATTTACTTACTTGGGTTTAAGTTGGTAAGAACCGGGAATGTATCGTCATGGCAAGTTCTAGAGTCGTAAGAAACCAAGCGGCTATTCACACAAGAAACGAAAAATGAGCATTTAGTTTAAAGATGTGTATTTGTATGCTCAATAAAGGCTCAAAATTCACTTTTTATGGGAATGGGTTTTTAACGTGATCAATTATATATAATCAAATTTTAACTAGATTTGTCATGCCGTTTCATAATTTTCTTATGTTGATTCTTTTTATCACAACGCTATTGGTTGTAAATTTAAAAAAATATAACCTTTTTAGAACTTGTTATTCCCAAACTAAACCAAGACAAGTAAAAAAATGATTTTTTTTTTAAATTTGGGGTAATTAGCGGTTCCAACAGAGTTTTGTGTAAGGCTTGTTATTAGCACTTGCAAAATTCAGGGTTTTAGCACCCCCCCCCCCACTTAAATTACACATTGTCCTCAATGTGTCCCAAAAATAAGTTTTAGGTTGATTGAATGTGTAAAAATGGTGTTAAAAACAAAAATTTATGTTACTGGGCATCTGGACACGGGCCCGTGGTGACCGGGCACGGCCCCGTGTTCAGATTGCCAGTATCAAAAAGTAACAGAAGGCTGGGCACGGGGGCGTGTTCAATGAGCACGCCCCGTGTCCAGATACCTGAACTGGGCGTTTTTCTGCAGACCCTTGAGAACGGGGCGTGTTGGTTGAGCACGACCCGTGCTGAACTTGCTCTAATGAAGAAAAATTGTCAGGGGGGCTCTGTTTTTATGCATGGGGTGTGGGTTCAAGTTTCCTTAGTATCCTTCACCATCCCGAGTGTGTTTTATTCCTGAAAATTAAAACTAAACTAGAAAACATTAAAGTTAATCTAAATTAAACTAAGGATAGTTCCGCGGAATGGCTCCGTGGTGCGCTACGTTTATAAGGGTTCTTGGCTAGACCCAAAGCCAGTCATATGTTGCCCAAGTGGGATGGATTGCATCCCATGTTGCACCGTCAGAGAGCATCATCCAAACTTGAGTCTATGACTTTCATGTAATTGACCGGGTCGTCATCTTCTACTCTTTTTCCAACCCCGAACTTCATCTCCTTGTCCCCAACCCTCAATGTTAGTGTCCCACCATTCATGTCTACCATGGCATGGGCCGTGGCCAGGAATGGTCTTCCTAGGATGAGTGGCGCTTCGGTATCTTCCTCCATATCTAGTATGACAAAGTCGTCCGGGAAGACAAAGTCTCCGACTTTTACCAATAGATTTTCGGTGACACCTTGTGGATATTTAATGGACCTATCGGCGAGTTGTATGCTCATTTTTGTAGGGCTTGTCTAGTCCGAGTCGGTCGAACATTGATACGGGCATGAGGTTGATGCTAGCCCAAAGATCGGCTAGTGCATTGCGTATGGGTGATTCTCCAATCGAACAATGATTCAATTTTCCTTTTGTGAGTGAGAAAATCCCTCATGAATTTTGAATATTTAGGCATTTGGGTTAGGACTTCTACGAATGGAATATTGACATTCAATTGTTTTAGTAGATTTACGAATTTTGTGAATTGCTCATCGGGCTTTTGGCAAAGTAACCGACCGGGATAAGGTACCGGAGGATCTTGGGGGGCTCTTGGCTTGGTGTAGGAGTCGTCTCTTTTTGGGGTGTTGACGAAGTTGTGGGTTGGTTGGGTAGTAGCTGTTAATATGAATAAGAGAAACTCTGTTATAGCTATTTCTGTACATTCAATGTACTCTACGGATAGAGGAATACATAGAGTTGAACATAGTAAAATAAGAAATTGAAAGATTTCGTTGAAATTGTTTGTTTGGAAATTTCCCGAAAAGCTAATCATAGGTTCCTATCTCCATCGGAACAATAGGGCCGTTATGCTCACTACTAAAATTGTTGTAACACCCCAAAACCAGAATCTTTATATTTGCCGTATGTTCTTATATGACATAGTATGAAATAAATAACTAGGCTATTTAACCTAGTTAAGTGTGTGGTCAAAAGTATTAAATGACGAAAGTTGTGTCAAATTTGTTTTAGTGGCAAACACTGTAACACCCCAAAAATGCGTAAAAGAGATTAATTCGTGTTATGTAATCAGAGAGATATTAAAGCACATTAGTATGGGTACCGTTTCAGATGAAGTTATACAATATTATTTTATAATTCGTTGTGAATTATTTATGAGGGAAAATAACTTGCTGGATATCAGCATATAGTAACGGAATGTATTTTAGTAATATATTTTGAAAAATGTGATGGGTTCGGTTCAAGGAAATACAGCTACCTCATATTGTGACTCGCCCAAACTTGACGGGCCATTATCGTAAAAATCAAACATGAAGGGGGTACTATGTAAATATCCAAAGTTCAATATATAAAGCCCATTTATGGCTCATTTTGGCAGATTTTCTCTCTCAAGTTAGAGAGAAAAATAAGAGAGAGATAGAACTAGAGAAAGATGGGTGGCCGGCGGTGGCGTTTAGCGGCGATTCGCGGTGGCCGGAGATGGCCGGAGTTGTGGGTTTCAACAAGGAACCAATTATCGATGCTACGAACGTAATGCTAAGCTCCGATTTACCAAAATCCTTGCTTAAAGTTGTTAAAATTGTAGAAATCAAATCTGTCCAGAATGTGATTCTATACCCCAGTCACAAAGAATCGGTCGATCTGCGAAATCTAACCGTTGGATCATCTTGATTTTTGTATACAAGTCTTACAACATATATATCATCACCTTGAACGGTGGAAATGTAAAATAGAGCTGTTAAACTCGAGAGTTAAACTCGTTTTCATAGCAGCTCGTATTTGCGTTTTTATAAAAAACACAGCCCCTTAGAATCGATTTTCCCGGAGATCCGACCGTTGGATTGAGCTGAAATTTTGATTGTAGCTTTTTGGCATAAGGATCTATAATACGTCTGAAGGAAATTCCGATCAGAGGTCGGGAACTAATGTTTTAAAACTAAACAGTTTATGACAAATTTCTTATACGAAAATTAGGAAGTTGATAGTGTTGTATGAATGGTCTAATGGTATTGCATGTGCAATCTATGACAAGAGAAATGTTCATGATGCTTGATGTTGTGAACTAGGAAGGTAGACATGAATTACTTGTACATTGTGCTTTAGATATGGTTCGCACGCCAAGTGTTTGATAAAATGTCTACTAGATGACTGTAAGTGAATTTGCATGTAACCACTTGATCAACATGAATGGAATGTAAAATACGATGTAATTTGTGATTTTCATATGAATTGGTTTAATACGTGCATTAAAAGCTTGTACTCGGATCTTAGCACGTGGTATGTCTGCCATGTGTTTAAATGTATGCTTGATGTAATTCAATAAGTGAAATTTTGTTAGTTATGGGATATTCGAACTTACGAGCAAGCAACCATGTTAGAACATGTTGAAATGACACCGTGGAAATGAAATGAGTGTAATTTGGAATGTGGCTTGATTTAACCGAAAAGTAAGTGGATATAGGATATGAATGTGAAATGAATGTAATTTAAAATGTTTGTATATGCTAATAATGTGGTAACCATAATGACATGGAAGTATAGGATCATGTCAAGGTGGGTGGAAGCATGGAAGGCTAACAGAAAGGATGCGAGGAAGCAAGTACGAAACGGACGCTTAAGGTAGGTGACTTCCGACTCATTTATTAGTATGTTTAGGGAGTTATTTAATGCTTATAAATGTGAGAAGGTCATGTATGATTAATTAATAAATGAAAATTCTAAGGTAGTAACGATTGTCGGGGCTGAAAATAGCTAGTTGCATCGAAAATAAAATAAAATAGTGGAATCCAACGGGTCGAATAATGGCATGAAGGATCTTTAAGCCTTTTTCTTATAATTCAGCTTTTGATGTGAGTTAGGATGATAAACAAATCCGTAATTAAATTACGGACGCGCAGAAACAAGAAATACACAAAACGGATGCTTAGCTCAAAAGTTATGTAAGTTTCAAGTTGAGTTTTGGTTGAAAACATAGCTGGGCACTTTATGCAGCAGCAAAGGGAAGTATTCTGTCTAAATAGGGCTTTCACGCTACGCGACAGCAATTCAGTTTCACTGTCACGCAACGCGACAGATGTCGCGCCCTGCAACCGCCCGTGGCAGGGGATGTTGCTCCCTGCGAGAGCCAGTTAGCTGGCAAACCATGTTTTCTTTTTTTAGTTCGTTTCAGCAAGAATGTTCACTCAACAGTTGGAACGTTCACTCGTTAGCAAGAATGTTCATTCATTAAATGGAACGTTCACTCGTTAGCAAGAATGTTCACTCAACTGTTGGAACGTTCACTCGTCAGCAAGAATGTTCATTCAACAGTTGGAACGTTCACTCGTCACCAAGAATGTTCACTCAACAGTTGGAACGTTCACTAGTCAGCAAGAATGTTCATTCAACAATTGGAACGTTCACTTGTTAGCAAGAATGTTCACTCAACGGTTGGAACGTTCACTCGTCAGCAAGAATGTTCATTCAACAGTTGGAACGTTCACTCGTCAGCAAGAATGTTCACTCAACAGTTGGAACGTTCACTCGTCAGCAAGAATGTTCACTCAAGAGTTGGAACGTTCACTCGTCAGCAAGAATGTTCACTCAACAGTTGGAACGTTCACTCGTCAACAAGAATGTTCACTCAACAGTTGGAACATTCACTCCTCAGCAAGAATGTTCACCCAACAGTTGAAATGTTCACTCAAAGTATGTGTGGGAAAAAATAAGTTTGGAGATATGTATGTGTATAGATCTACCTACATGTTAGTGACGAAATCCATAGGTAAGCATGAATAGAAATGAACATGCACGTAAGTTTGTACGTATGGGACTTATTTATATGGATGTTTGTGACTAGGATATGTTAGTAAAATTATATGGGAATGTAAGTGGTATGTAAGAGCTTATACGTATGTATGTGTGCGTGTACGAATGTGTGCATATATATGTATGTGTACATGTATGATTTATGAATGTATGCATGTATGCATGTAAGGATGTAATATGCTATGAATGCACATAGGAATTAGTATACATACATAAATGCGAGATGTTATAAATGTATGAAGGAATGGTTTCGTTATGTATGGGCATTGACATTTGCTAATGGTGTGCCTTGAAGTTGAAATGTAATGTAGGTAAAAGAACATCGGGTTCATGAGGTATCGAAGTCGAACTCGGAACGAGAAAATACGAGAGGATAGTTGAATGATATTTGATATTAAATTACATGAGAATAATGTCGTATGATGTCGTTAACGACTAATGGTTAAGTTGTATGTGATGTCCACAGGTACTACACGGATTTCTTCTACCACAAACGAAGAGAAGCGGACATAGATCCAGTCGAGAACAAGGATTGTACGGAAAAGAACGGTCACATAGCTTTAATTATGTAACGCCTTAAAGTGTTAATTGCAAGTGAATGTTGTATATTTCTTTTAGTTAATGTTTGACATTCCGTATTTGAGCCTTCATGTAAGAAATATGTCTAATAGAGAAAGAAATTTTTAAGGCTCTTTTTCCGCTGCGTCGTTTTTAAGTTATTACGTGTGAGGGCGTTTCAAGTTGGTATTAGAGCCCTGGTTTGAGTGAATCAAGTATAAGGAGATAAATACGTGAACTCAAACTTGTGTGCTCTTGTGACAAGGAATCCGTACAATCCAAGACTCGGTCAAGATCTAAGGGTGGAAGTAAAGGTAAGTATGTGCTTAGGTATGTATTTGAAGAAAACTAACAGTATGTTATGTGTAAGGTAAGCATGATTGCTGGGAAAGGATGATCCGTGAATGCGGTCTAGGACCGGCATCAAGGCATTTAATAAGACAAATTGACCACAGGTACGTAAATTTAACATGTGGGCGCATGTAACGGTATAATCTAGCAAGTGAAAGAAATTTTTAAATGAAATATAATAATGGAATGGTAATGAACTTTTGTAAATGTTACACGTGCCGAAACTTAATTCTTCGGACATAAGGTGGCGATTACACGAAGATACGAAACTAGTATGTGGACTGTGTACCTGGCCAGTACACAAGAAACATATGACGTTCGTGAGACCATGATAATTGTTACAGGTATATCCGTTAGAATTAGGTAGTAGGTGAATGTGAGGGTGAAGAGAAATGTAAGACTTTAAGGAATGAAAGTATGAATGATATGTTAGAATCCGCGAGATGGATTCGAAGCATGAAAGGAATGAAAGGATGAATGATATGTTAGAATCCGCGAGACGGATTCGAAGCATGAAAGGAATGAAAGCATGAATGATATGTTAGAATCCGTGAGATGGATTCAAAACCAAGAAGGAATAAAAGTATGAATGATATGTTAGAAACCGCGCGACGGGTTCGAAACATAATGAATGATAAAATAGGAAAAGATTTGAATGTGTAAGTATTACAGACTAAGCAAGTAAATATTCTTTAAAAAGCGAATATTATCCAATTTATGTCTTAGACTTATATATATATATACACACACAAATATGTTTGTATGAAAGAATGGTTAAAGAGACGAATGAGTCATGCGGATCAAATGGTAATCACCATTTAAACCCGATATATTTAATGTTTTGATTGGTTAAGTTTTATACTTATAGGTGGGCATAATGTTGGCACGCAGACTTAAATTTTGATGAAAGAATGAAGTTTTGAACATGTTATGTGTTAAATGTGTTAGAAATCGACTCCTAGGAGTCATAATGAATGACGGGCTACCACCCGGACAATAATTTAAGTATGATTGAGAAGGATAAGTTTTGGAAAGAATACTGAAATGATGTAATGAATGTCTTGGCAAGTAAGCATGAAAGGAAAGAAATAAGAACGTGTACTTCAACACATCTACGATAAGTAAGAAATGTAAGTTTGACCTTGAAAAGTCAAACTGCGAAGGTTAACGAAATAAGTAATCAGAATAAAAGAATTGCATGTAAGGGATCAAATGTGGGATGTGTTATAGAATGTATGTAGGAAGATGTAAAAAGGGATTATAGGTGGGTAATCACCTAGTATAATGAATGTTTGAATGAAAGGTGCTAACCGCCGATTTTGTAGATGTTAATGGTAGAATTCTGAATATGATGAGACCAATCGAATTGGTGAAGGAATGTGCACGAGTAGCAGCTCATTACAAGAATGAATGAAAGCTGGCCTGGTACGGTTAGTACTCGTGAAAGAGCGGATCGATCTGGTTTACGGATCGCTGAAGTATGAAATGAAATCGAGGACATGCTTGCTTATGCAAATTAAGTAATGCATGAAACAAAAGGAATGGTAATGTAGAATGAATGAGGTGAGTTGAAGGTAACGTAAGAGTATGTATAGTACAAATAACTATAGGAAACATAGAAAGATGTTAACTTTGGAGTTAAGCGCGTATATGTAACTATGAAATAGTAGTTTTGTTGCGATAACAAAACAAGAACTAAATGTTATATGATATATGTATATAATGTAATTTTAAGAGATACGATGGAGGTATTAGGTCCGTTATAAACGGGTCAATGAAATAAGAATGTTAGGTGAAAGTATGGTACGGAAAGTATGGACTTATTAGGAAGAAGTCAATTATATGAATCATTAATGAATCGGGTATGGATAGTTACCTATTATTATGATGTACCAGTCAAAGTTAAACATATATAAGTATGTATAAATTACGAATTTAGATCTTATGGTCGATGAAAATAATATGAATGTTGAAATAAACAAAATGATATATTGTACATGATATACGAGTATTAAAATGATGAATGAACCGCTAGCTATGAAGTGCGTTAGAAACTAGCGCCAGTTAGAGAAAGCGACACTAATAAGAACTCTGGGACGGGTTCTTGAAGAATAGAAGGTCGTCATTAGATGGGCTCATGGTCGTGTTGATGGGGCGGAAAGGAAAGATAATTAGTGTTTAGTGGAAATGAGAAAGGTTTCGGGGACGAAACCTCATTTAAGGGAGGTAGACTTGTAACACCCCAAAACCCGAATCTTTATATTTGTCGTATGTTCTTATATGACATAGTATGAAATAAATAACTAGGCTATTTAACCTAGTTAAGTGTGTGGTCAAAAGTATTAAATGACGAAAGTTGTGTCAAATATGTATTAGTGGCAAACACTGTAACACCCCAAAAATGCGTAAAAGAGATTAATTCGTGTTATGTAATCAGAGAGATATTAAAGCACATTAGTATGGGTACCGTTTCAGATGAAGTTATACAATATTATTTTATAACTCGTTGTGAATTATTTATGAGGGAAAATAACTTGCTGGATATTAGCATATTGTAACGGAATGTATTTTAGTAATATATGTCGAAAAATATGATGGGTTCGGTTCAAGGAAATACAGCTACCTCATATTGTGACTCGCCCGAACTTGACGGGCCATTATCGTAAAAATCAGACATGAAGGGGGTACTATGTAAATATCCAAAGTTCAATATATAAAGCCCCTTTATGGCTCATTTTGGCAGATTTTCTCTCTCAAGTTAGAGAGAGAAATAAGAGAGAGATAGAACTAGAGAAAGATGGGTGGCCGGCGGTGGCATTTAGCGGCGATTCGCGGTGGCCGGAGATGGTCGGAGTTGTGGGTTTCAACCAGGAACCAATTATTGATGCTACGAACGTAATGGTAAGCTTCGATTTACCAAAGTCCTTGCTTAAAGTTGTTAAAATTGTAGAAATCAAATCGGTCCAGAATGTGATTCTATAACCCAGTCACAAAGAATTGGACGATCTGCGAAATCTAACCGTTGGATCATCTTGATTTTTGTATACAAGTCTTATAACATATATATCATCACTTTGAACGGTGGAAATGTAAAATAGAGCTGTTAAACTCGAGAGTTAAACTCGTTTTCATAGCAGCTCGTATTTGCGTTTTTATAAAAAACACAGCCCCTTAGAATCGATTTTCCCGGAGATCCGACCGTTGGATTGAGCTGAAATTTTGACTGTAGCTTTCTGGCATAAGGGTTTATAATACCTCTAAAGGAAATTCCGATCAGAGGTCGGGAACTATTGTTTTAAAACTGAACAGTTTATGACAAATTTCTTGTACGAAAATTAGGAAGTTGATAGTGTTGTATGAATGGTCTAATGGTATTGCATGTGCAATCTATGACAAGAGAAATGTTCATGATGCTTGATGTTGTGAACTAGGAAGGTAGACATGAATTACTTGTACATTGTGCTTTAGATATGGTTCGCACGCCAAGTGTTTGATAAAATATCTAGTAGATGAGTGTAAGTGAATTTGCATGTAACCACTTGATCAACATGAATGGAATGTAAAATACAATGTAATTTGTGATTTTCACATGAATTGGTTGAATACGTGTATTAAAAGCTTGTACTCAGATCTTAGCACGTGGTATGTCTGCCATGTGTTTAAATGTATGCTTGATGTAATTCAATAAGTGAAATTTTGTTAGTTATGGGATATTCGAACTTACCAGCAAGCAACCATGTTTGAACATGTTGAAATGACACCGTGGAAATGAAATGAGTGTAATTTGGAATGTGGCTTGATTTAACCGAAAAGTAAGTGGATATAGGATATGAATGTGAAATGAATGTAATTTAGAATGTTTGTATATGCTAATAATGTGGTAACCATAATGACATGGAAGTATAGGATCATGTCAAGGTGGGTGGAAGCATGGAAGGCTAACAGAAAGGATGCGAGGAAGCAAGTACGAAACGGACGCTTAAGGTAAGTGACTTCCAACTCACTTATTAGTATGTTTAGGGAGTTATTTAGTGCTTATAAATGTGAGAAGGTCATGTATGATTAATTAATAAATGGAATTTCTAAGGTAGGAACGATTGTCGGGGCTGAAAATAGCTAGTTGCGTCGAAAATAAAATAAAATAGTGGAATCGAACGGGTCGAATAATGGCATGAAGGATCTTTAAGCCTTTTTCTTATAATTCAGCTTTTGATGTGAGTTAGGATGATAAACAAATCCGTAATTAAATTACGGACGCGCAGAAACAAGAATTACACAAAACGGATGCTTAGCTCAAAAGTTATGTAAGTTTCAAGTTGAGTTTTGGTTGAAAACATAGTTGGGCACTTTATGCAGCAGCAAAGGGAAGTATTCTGTCGAAATAGGGATGTCACGCTAGGCGACAGCAATTCAGTTTCACCGTCACGCAACGCGACAGATGTCGCGCCCTGCGACCGCCCGTGGTAGGGGATGTCGCTCCCTGCGAGAGCCAGTTAGCTGGCAAACCTTGTTTTCTCTTTTTAGTTCATTTCAGCAAGAATGTTCACTCAACAGTTGGAACGTTCACTCGTTAGCAAGAATGTTCATTCAATAAATGGAACGTTCACTCGTTAGCAAGAATGTTCACTCAACGGTTGGAATGTTCACTCGTCAGCAAGAATGTTCATTCAACAGTTGGAACATTCACTCGTCAGCAAGAATGTTCACTCAACAGTTGGAACGTTCACTCCTCAGCAAGAATGTTCACTCAACAGTTGGAACGTTCACTCGTCAGCAAGAATGTTCACTCAACAGTTGGAACGTTCACTCGTCAGCAAGAATGTTCACACAACAGTTGGAACGTTCACTCATCAGCAAGAATGTTCACCCAACAGTTGAAATGTTCACTCAAAGTATGTGTGGGAAAAAATAAGTTTGGAGATATGTATGTGTATAGATCTACCTGCATGTTAGTGACGAAATCCATAGGTAAGCATGAATAGAAATGAACATGCACGTAAGTTTGTACGCATGGGACTTATTTATATGGATGTTTGTGACTAGGATATGTTAGTAAAATTATATGGGAATGTAAGTGGTGTGTAAGAGCTTATACGTATGTATGTGTGCGTGTACGAATGTGTGCGTATATATGTATGTGTACATGTATGATTTATGAATGTATGCATGTAAGGATGTAATATGCTATGAATGCACATAGGAATTAGTATACATATATAAATGCGAGATGTTATAAATGTATGAAGGAATGGTTTCGTTATGTATGGGCATTGACATTTGCTAATGGTGTGCCTTGAAGTTGAAATGTAATGCAGGTAAAAGAACATCGGGTTCATGAGGTATCGAAGTCGAACTCGGAACGAGAAAATACGAGAGGATAGTTGAATGATATTTGATATTAAATTACATTAGAATAATGTCGTATGATTTCGTTAACGACTAATGGTTAAGTTGTATGTGATGTCCACAGGTACTACACGGATTTCTTCTACCACAAACGAAGATAAGCGGACATAGATCGAGTCGAGAACAAGGGTTGTACCGAAAAGAACGGTCACATAGCTTTAATTATGTAACGCCTTAAAGTGTTAATTGCAAGTGAATGTTGTATATTTCTTTTAGTTAATGTTTGACATTCCGTATTTGAGCCTTCATGTAAGAAATGTGTTTAATAGAGAAAGAAATTTTTAAGGCTCTTTTTCCGGTGCGTCGTTTTTAAGTTATTACGTGTGAAGGCGTTTCAATTGTTGAAGAGATGAAATATAACCAAGGTATATCTTTTTGAGCAGAGGTTGAATTGATCATCAGAAGAAGAATTTGTGGGAAGCGGAGCCTCCCCGGGACCTACGGTACGGTTTCTCAATGTGATGAGATGTACTTGCGCCTTTGGGTTTGTTTCGGTATTGCTAGGTAACGCGCCTTGTTGTCTCTTGGAGAAATTTTGAGCGAGTTGATTTAATTGTTTTTCAACGTTTTGAATACTAGCTTGTTGGTTTCTAAAATTCGATTCTATTTGTTGAAATCGATCCGAGTTTTTCTTATCGGTGTCAGAGATGAGGCGTGAGACGGTGTCTTCAAGCCTCTCTCGTCCCCCTTGTTTTTGTTGAGAGAAATTTTGTGACTCGTTTCGTGGTTGTTGAAAGTTTGTTCTTTGGTTTTGATTTTGTTGGTTACTACTATTGCCAGGTTCTCTCCAACCAAGGTTAGGGTGGTTACGCCATCCTTGGTTGTAGGTACCTGTCGGAGGACCTGATGGCCTAGGTCTATTATCAATGTAGTTTACCATTTCAGTTTGATTATCCATTTCTTTCATACAACTCCAATTTTCATGTGGCCCACCACACCCTTCACAAGCCATAACCGAGGCCGTTTTTGCCATTTCTAACTTTTTGATTTTTGAAGAAGGGGCCTCGATTTAGGCTGGTAAAGAGGTGCTTTCGTCAACCTTATGGGCGCCCGTGGAAATAGATTTAGTTCCTCGGGGAGTGTGCCACTAAAAAATGTTTTGAGTAATTTCCTCAATTTGATTATAAATCTCATTCGGGCGGCGATTACCTAAAAGTCCCCCGGAGCTAGAGTCAAGTGTTTGTCTTGTGTGTGGCAACAACCCATTATAGAAAGTGGACACTTGTTGCCATACCGCAAGACCATGATGAGGACACCTCCTTAGTAGCTCCTTGAACCTTTCCCAAGTTTCATATAAGGATTCCCCATTCTCTTGTGAGTATGTATTAATTTCAGTCTTTGATTTAGCCATTTTAGAAGGAGGGAAATACTTATACAGAAACTTTTGGGCTAGTTCATCCCAGGTGTTTACCGAATCAACTGGGAGGGTGTTAAGCCAAGCCTTAGCTCGGTCTTTTACTGAAAACGGAAACATTCGAAGGCGGATGGCATCGTTTGATGCTCCGTTGATCCGAAAAGTATCACATATTTCCAAGAAGTTAGTAATATGTAAATGGGAATCTTCGTCCGCAAGCCTGTGGAAGGTTGTGGAATTTTGGAGCATTTGTATCAAATGCGGCCGAAGTTCGAAGATGTTGGAATCGACATTCGGTGCATTGATAGCGGTGTCAAGATTACCTACAGTGGGTCGTTGGTAATCCATGAGGGTACGTTGATCCGCCATTGAAAGTGGGTCCCCTGAAACTTTCTCTTGGTTTTTAGCTTTAAGTCTTTTTCTTAGAAAGCGTTCGGATTCGTCTAGAGGTTCTTTTATGTCTCTACTGGAACTGGAGCTCATACACTGCGTTGAAAGTTCAGGTGCGGCGCCTGGGTTCCAAGTCCTGCAATAAAAACAAAAAGAACGTTGGTCAAAAGTTTTACCACGGCCCCATGCTCAAATGAACACGGCCCGTGGTAGGAGTTACAGTGATTGTTTTCCGGATCCCTGTTACTGGAAAGCTCGACACGGCCCCGTGCTGCACCAACATGGCCCCGTGTTCAGCTCTCTGTCACTCGGAAAATAAAAACTGCCAGTAATAATGCTGGGCACGACCCGTGTCCGACCAGGCACGACCCTGTGCTGCAGTCTGCAGAAGCTGAAAATTTAAGAAAAAATCCTAAAAAAACAGAAAAATAAGAAAAAACGATTAGGCCGTTGATTCCTAACTTTCTTAAAATCTTCGTGTCCCCGGCAACGGCGCCAAAAACTTGATGTGTGCGGTGTGTTATATAATTTTAACTATATTTTAGCCCTTATTTTACACTTTAGTCAAGTTTTAAATTTATAAAACACGATATTCTACTAACACTATAAACATACATATGGGCAAGTGCACCCATCGTGAGCGTAGTATAGTGTTGGTAAGATACTGAGGTCGTCCAAGGACACAAGAGCTTTTAATACCGGTTTATCCTCAATGTCTAATCAAATCAAAAGTTTAGAAAAAGGTTTTAACATGAAAATAAAAACTAAAAATGCTAAAAATAAAAATAAAATATAAAAGATAGACAAGATGAATCACTTAGATCCGACTCGCCTTTAGTGTAACCTTTGATGTTTTCTGCACTTTTGCACTTTTTAAGAGATTATCTTAGTTATAGTAGTAGGCCCCTCTTTTGAAGGTGACGTTACCCTCAACCCAGTAGTTTGAGTCAGCAAGGATACAATCCTAAAGGGTTGGATTATTGGAAGATAATTAATTAAGTTATTAATGCGTAATGTGGTAGGCCCCTCTTTTGAAGGTGACGTTACCCTCGGCTAAGTGGTTTGAGTCAGCAGGGATACAATCCCAAGTAACCGGGTTAATGTATTAATAGTAGTTTACATATGAGGGGAACAAGCCATTCGCACCCCCCCCCCAATCCAATACCATTGGGTATTGAAGGAGGTCCTAGTAAGCTTGACCCAGGTCCTTGCAGGATCTATACACTGAACAAGGCAAGAACCTTACCAAACCATTCCCTTAACCCCCGACCAGGTAACAGACATATCTCTATATAGACCGCAGAGATATGAATGGTGTAAATCTTTTATTTTATATAGACAGTAAAATAACGCCAAGACACCACGGACAAATGATAAGGAAGTTTCACCTTCAACATAAGAAACTAGTTATTAAAGTTATTAATACAAAACCAAATAAAAAGTACGAAAAGATTAAAAAACAAAAGTATTACACTAAATGCTTGTGTTCACCAAGTGATGTAAGAGACTTAGGCAAACATGGCCTTTGATTGTCAAGAACTCTTACTATCAATCTTGGATCCCGAGACTACTACACACACTCTATGATGGATGATGGATGATGGTGGTGGATGTAGGTGTTGTGATGGTGGTGGAGTGTGGGTGAAGTAGGAGAGAGGTGGTTTGCCAAGGGATGCCTTTGAAGTGAACTAAGCACCCCTATTTATAGCCTGCACAGAAGCCTGGACACGGCCCCGTGTCCATCCACTTTCTCTTTCTTCATTAATTGTAGTTTGTCTGTATTAGTTCCACACGCCCCCGTGTCCGCTGGGCACGGCCCCGTGTACAGAAGCGTATCTGTACTATCAAGATTTGCTTGGATTCTGCGAATCTTAGCATTGACCACAGCCGTGTTGAGTTGGGCACGCCCCCGTGTTGGGAAATAGAAGCTTCTACACTTTGTCTTTTTTGCAGACACGTGAGCACGCCCCCGTGTCCGCTGGGCACGGGGCCGTGTTCATCCTTCTGATCTCTTGTTTTTGCTTGGGAAGATGCTGCCGAGGGGTCGGGTATGCCACGTTTATTCCTTTTCTTGTATTTGTGTTAGATTTAGCTGTATTTTTGTTTGTTTTGTTCATTTACGCTCATTTAATCCTGAAAATACAAAAGAAAGACAAAAACACACTTTTTCCAACATTAGTACTAAAAAAGGGTTAGTTTTATGCCTTATTTGATGTAATTTATATGTTGCATTTTACACCCATCAATATAAAACGGGGAAATTGTTAATGCATATTTTGTGTGTCTGTCACTGTGTGAATAGGCTAGATAGAGCGTGTGTTGAATATTGTATAGATAAGAGTTAGAAATACGGTTTTATATTGTAAAACTCCCTTCGCACGAATGAGATATGTCCATTCGTACAACCTCATCCACACGGATGGCTATGCCTATAAATATGAGAGTGGGTGAGAACTCAGGTGAAATTTAGGAGACCCCAGAGGGGAGATGCTGTTTTTTCCAGTTTGTAAAAGATATATACTCTTTCGGTATGAATACAATCCTTCTGCTTCTACTCCATTCTTAATAATATTCATTTTATATCCAAACTTCCGTCTAAACTCGCCGGATCCTGGATTCTCACTATAGCAATAGGCTGCTCGAATTAAAGAGAATGAAATGCTTGTTAATACGGTGTAATTTTTTTAAATATTAACATATGAAAAAGTTATAGTCGTTTGAAAATCAAGGAGGGAAGTTGTTCACGTGGGAAATGACCAAATACCCTTCTTGCGAATTACATGTGTCCTCCTGTCCTTCTCGTGTAGATCTCGTATGGAAATCTTGTCTTGAATATTCATCCTCATTTATTTATTTAATATAATACAATTAACAACTGTGAATAGTGATTTAAGGGTGTGTGTTTTTTCTTCGTCTTTTATATACTTTTAGAGTCTTAACTCTTAAATTTCAGCATTGACATTTACAACGTTTACCTTTCTAAAAACGTGGTAATTAAGTATAAATTGTTTATTTTTATGTACGCGTGTATAAATTCAAGTTAATACGTTGCTACGTAAATTTTTCTGGATATGAGTCGAGTTAAATGTATTACGTTTGCGTGCTTCATTTTATTTACGTTTTTAGTTGCTCTATGTTTTGACGTAAAATTTTTACCAAACACCGTGGCAATGCGCAAGACAACAATAATACATAAATTAGATACTAGTAATATTTGCATGTATTTGTTATGTAAAATAAACTTATACCTATTAAATTAATTTATAGATATTTCTGGAAAGACATATATTAATTTTTTTAATATATCTTGGACGTAATATATTATGGTCAAAAAGAAGACACGTCGGAAGTTTGTGGGCATGATTTCCTGGTAAGAGATAAGAAAGAAAGAAGCAATGATGGTGTGATCAAAATTCATCACCTATTTAACCTCAACATACAAACAAACAAACCTAAGGCTTTGATTGAATAGCTATTTTGAGGTTAGTTTTTTTATCTTATTTTTTTTCATGTAGTGATGGTTTATCTGTATTTAATTTATAAGTTGATCGATTGATGGATTTTGGATAATGGTGGTTCAAAGTCACCAATATTTTGTTATTATTTAGTTTGCATCTTGATTTTAGTGATCAGTTTAGTCCCTCACAAATCACTAACTAAAATAACTTTCTTGAATACATGAATAAGCTCCTGTTTCTAAGATCATGCTAAACCCAGTTTTCAAGATATAGTCATAAGATGCATTGTATGTCTGAGGTTTGAAATCAAAGCCCCATGGTTTGAAGCTTATTACTAAAGATTTGACTTTTCTAAGAAGGTCAAATCCGTGTTTTAAATCTGATCAAACCCTTTATCGAATGTTGTATTGTCGTATATCAAATTACATCAAACGGTCTAAGACCTCATTTGAAGCCAGATAGATGTATCATTAGGTTCCAAGATCACCATTCTATAACTAAGTGTAATTGTTTGACTTTGACAAAGTCAAACTTTTGCATTTTTCTTGTGCTTTCTTCAAACTTTTTAGGGGCATTTGAGGTGCTTGTTGCTGCAAACCGGCTTATAAAGTTATAAAATTAACTGTCCATTTATCTAACTACTCATAATAGAATAATTTTCTACTACTAAATCATCTTAGTGTAATAATTGATTTGAGAAGGCATATAAACAGCTTGTAAATGTTGGATTCATAAAATAAAATTACTTATAAGTCGACGATGTTAGTTCCTTATGTTGACATCATAGAAATATCTGATATACATATAAGCCCATTTTATGCTTATAATGAAATGTCCGTGACTCGTAATGTAACAGTAATAGCTCTTTATTAACACTGGTATTTAAGCTCATAGTATACGCTCTTGATGCCTAAAAGTGCGATCCCTTGTTTCTTTGCAGTAATCTCCAAGAAACAATTACCAGAAAAAGAAAATCTGATTCAATAGGACCCGTAAAGCATGCCTTTAATGCCATCTTCTTCAACATCATTCATTAAGGAGAGCTATCAGTATGATGTGTTTTTGAGTTTCAGCGGTGAAGACACACGTAAGAACTTTGTTGATCACCTTTATGATGCTCTTCAGCAACAAGGTATTCACACTTTCAAGGATGACGAGAGACTTAGAAAAGGAAAAAGCATCAACGACCAGCTTTTGAAGTCTATTGAAGAGTCGAAGTTATTCATCATAGTTTTCTCAAAGAAATATGCATCTTCGTCTTGGTGCTTAAACGAACTTGTAAAGATTATGGAGTGCCAAAAGTCGAATGAGCAAATTGCTTATCCTGTTTTCTATGATGTGGATCCCTCTGAAGTTCGTAAACAACGTGGTCCAGTTGGAGAAGCCCTTGCCAAATATACCATCAAAGAGACCAGGATATGGAGACAAGCTCTCACAGAAGCCTCCAATCTGTCCGGGTGGGATTTGAAGAACATTGCTAATGGGTAATTCATCATTTCTTTGCAATATTTATGTTTTTATCTTTCTTATATTGAGGAATGCTTGAATTGTGTTAAAAATGCAACATTATTTATGTGTATGTTAGTTTATCTTACACTTTTGTATAATTACAGTCATGAAGCCAAAGTGATCAAATTAATTGTTGAACAAATTTCGCTAGAGCTACGGTCCATTAGTGTGAACCTTGATGATAAGTTAGTAGGCATGGAGCCGCGGCTACAAGATCTTCAAAGTTCTTTAGATGCCAGTTCGGACGATGTTCGCATGATAGGGATCAAGGGAATGGGAGGCGCTGGAAAGACTACACTAGCCAAAGCTACTTTTGATAGAATATCAATTCACTTTGAAGCTAAAAGCTTTGTTGAGAATGTGAGGGAAGTTTCAAAATCATCGTTGTCCGGTTTGTTGTCATTGCAAAGAAAGATCCTTTCAGATTTGTTAAAGGGTCAAGGAAACAACGTAAGTAGTGTCCATGATGGAACAAACATGATGAAAACAAAGTTGCGTGGAATAAAGGTTCTTGTGGTTTTAGATGACGTGGATCACAAAGATCAACTTGATGCGTTAGCGGGTGATCTTTATTGGTTCAAGCCCGGAAGTAGAATTATCATTACAACAAGAGATGAGCAAGTATTGATAGCACATAGAGTGAAATGGATTCATGATGCCAATCTATTATCAAATACGGAAGCGATTGACCTCTTTACTAGGCAAGCATTTGGGAAACATATTCCAACAAAAGAGTATGAAAAACAATCACTACAAGTTGTACATTATGCTGCTGGTCTTCCATTAACAATTAAAGTTTTGGGTTCATTCCTGTGTGGTAAAGACATACGTGAATGGAAGGATGCATTAAAAAGGCTAGAGACCATTCCGTTGAAGGAAACCCTTGAAAAATTGGAACTAAGTTATGAAAGTTTAGAGGAAGATTATAAGGAAATATTCCTAGATATGGCATGCTTACTCAAGGGGTGGAATAAAGATGATGCAATAAATTTACTAGAAAGTTGTGGATTTCATCCTAGAAATGGTTTAAAAGTTCTTGAGCAGAGATCTCTTATAACTTCTATTAATATTGCTGAGCGTTCATACCTTGGTATGCATGATCATATAGAAGAAATGGGCAAGAATATTGTACGTCGTTTGCACCCAGATGAACCCAACAAACATAGCCGTATGTGGATTCAGGAGGAAATTGAAGATGTATTGGGTAATGACTTGGTAAGAATCAAGTTTACTTCTAAAGTAGATATCAAACTAAGACGTTTCCTTTATTTATGGCACAAAATATACTTGATTTACAGGGTACTGAAGCGACAAGATGTATGAAGCTAATACTCACCAGTGAGATTAAGTTGAAAGGCCTTAGAAACATGAAGAAACTTAGGTGGCTTATCATAGATGCTAGAGGTAACCATGAGTTTGGAGATAACAATGAGGATTGTCAATACTTCCCGGATTCATTACGATACTTGTTGTGGTATAACTACAAACATTGGTGTTTACCCAAAACATTTGGTGCAAATAATCTTGTAAAGCTTGAGATGCGAGAAAGCGGCTTGAAACAACTTTGGGAAGGGGGAAAGGTATGATGACTGATTAGTTATTTTGATTGATTTATTGATAAGTCATTAGTATATGACCTTCGTTTTGGTATGACAATAGGTTACAAAGAAGCTCGAATCCATTGTACTATACTTTCCAAGGCTCTTGGAGACCCTTGACCTTCGGTTGACCCCAAATCTTGTGCGGCTAGATCTTCGTGGTTGTTATCGTTTGGAAGACATTCGTGTGCCTGTTGGAGGTTTAAAAAGGCTAGTGTACCTACACCTCCAAGGTTGTGACAGGTTAAAATCTTTTTCATTTATCAAGGAGTTGAAATCACTTGAGGTTCTTAATCTAAATGAGTTATATCTAAGGAAGTTCACGGATATAATCCCAAGCTACTCATACCTACTTTCATTAATTGGAAATCTTCATAACCTTGTTTGCCTAAGTTTCAATGGTTGTCGCAAGCTCAAGAGTCTTTCAGGAAGGATATGTAGTTTACAAAATTTAAGAGAACTTTGGCTTCATGGATGTGGTATAAAGGAATTGCCGGAGGACATAGGCCAGTTGGAATGGTTAGAAAAACTGGATTTATCATACTCAAAAGTTAAACATCTCCCTGATAGCATTTGTAAGTTGAAAAAACTTGAAACTCTCATTCTAGACTGCTGTGAAGTTCATCAGTTACCCGACGATTTTGGCCAAATGGAATCATTAATTATACTAAGCCTACGTAATACCTATGTAAGATACCTTCCATCCAACATGTGTAAGTTAAAACATCTCAAAGTGCTTGACCTTTCTGAGTGTTATAGACTTGAGAAATTACCGGAGGACCTAGGAGACTTAGAATGTTTGGAAGAGTTAAATCTAAGTCTTACATCTATAAGTCATCTTCCACATAGCATTTCTTTGTTAAAACATCTCAAAGTGCTTGATCTTTATGGATGTTGTAAACTCAAGAAACTACCGGAGAACCTAGAGGGTACTTTGATAAGTCATCGTCCAAGAAACATTTCTTTGTTGAAAGGTCTTAGCATTTTTGGATATGGAGAATCGCTTGATGCAGATGCAATTCTATTTCAATTACAATTACCAATGATAGATGCTCCTGAAAGGAAAAACACCAATATTGAAGCAACAACATGTGACACAGGTTTTTTGTTGAAATATAAAGCGTTTAAGTTACCACACTCTAATTATTTATTCTAATTTCTTCAGGTTTACTTTTTTTTTTACAGATTCATCGCATTCACCTATCTTTGATCGATCAGTTCATCGCCTTCATAGATCGCGTTCGCTACCCTGATTTCTCGGCTCAGTGACTGTAAGTCCATCAATAATGGGCTTTTCAATTCAATTGTTGGCTTGTTAATTTCAAGGCTTAAGATTTGTGTTTTATCAACTGTTAGTGAGATATTCGATGCTGATCGATTCAAAGGTCTACCATTCTTCATTACTTTCATTTCACATCAGATTGCTTAGCATTTAAACTTGCTCAGTTCGCAAGCTATGTTCATCACAATGTGATTTAATCACAAAATGCTAACCAAAAGATTAAATAGAATAGACAGTAAAACTCCGTTTTGGCTGGAGGGGATGCATTTGCTCGATTGAGGGCATCCCAGGATGCTCATCCAGTGATTTCGTTGGCCGTTCAAAAAAAAAAGAAAAGGGGCAGTGAGGTGCTTGAGGCGCAACTTCTACATTCGGACTTTTTGTGCATCAGGATGTTGCAAACAAGGCTTTTTAAGTTGTACAAGTTGATAATCTGTATATTAAATTAAATCATATATAATTAAAGCTTATTTGCAGCTAAATTTTGGGTAGGAGATGCTAAAAACATACGAGATATATAAAAAATTATATAAGCATGATGTAGGCCCAAGTGTAGAAGAGCGGGCTATTTTGTATTTGGAGGCCCAAGACCGCGTAACAAAAGGGGCCTCACTAAAATGGCTCTAACTTGGGCTACGGGGGTCCGTTTGGGACGTGCGACCAGGCGATTCGAACGTGAGAACAAGATTTCAGTAACTTACAAGATTTGTTATATATTTTAAACATACAATTTTTTATCAAAAGAAATCAATATTTTAAACATAAAAGTATTTTTTTCCTGATTTAAAATTAAGAAAAAGTTCAATATTTTAAGACTTTATAAGATTTCAGTAACTTACAAGATTTGTTATAAATTTGGATATTGTAAGACTTGATAAGATTTCAGTAACTTACAAGATTTGTTAGGGCACTTGGTGTGGGGTCGTCCAGGCCCGGCGACGCCCCCAAACACCGTCCCGGGTGGCTCGGCGTCGTCCAAAACGTCAAGGGTGGGATGTTGGAGACGGGTAGAAGAAGACAAAAATTTTGAACGTTGGGGTGCACTAGCCGTTGGATAAAGAAAAAAAATATATTTTTCAAATCCCACTTTATAAATATTCACCCTTATTCTCCCACTTTTAACCTAAAATTCTTTCATTCTCTCTCATTTTTTATACACAATCATACTTTTATAAAAAATAGGCTTGTCTTCATCAAAACCTACAAGCGGACTTGGTGGAGTACATTTAGAACAACGCATAAAACGAACCTAACGACTACATGCCGGATGAAGACTAGTAGTTTTTATAATTTTTTTAAGAATATGTTGGTTTTTTTAATGTAATGTTGGAATTAATATTTATTTTAGAGTTTATATTAGTTTTAGTTTTATATATATAGTGGAGAGTTCAAATGAGAAGAAATTTTGTGTAAGAATAAAAAAGAAGAAATTTCAACCAATAAGAATGTTTCATTTTATTTCATTTAATTTCTATATTTAATATTAGTGTAAGGGTATATTGGTAAACTTAGATGTATCATTAACTAGTAGTCTTCCTTTTTAATAGCTAGCTACATTAAATTTCTAATTTATTTTCAAAAAAAAAAAAAATATTTTTCAAAAAAAGAAAAAAATATATAATTTTAAGTGTAATATAAATTACGAGGTGTGTAGTATGAATTTACGAGCTGTATAGGATAAATTTCAATATGTGTAGGATAAATTTCAAAACGTGTAGGATAAATTTTGATGTGTGTAAGCAAAAATTTAAGTGTGGAGCATGATAATGTTTATGACTTAATTAGTCAAAGATAATAATAAATGAGTTGAGAGAAAAACTATCTAATATTTTACATTTGTACCCTTTGTTTTTTTTCTTTTTAATTTAATTTTCTTCTTAAATGAACCCTCCCGTATATATATATTGCATATTTAATTTGTCAAAATTAAAAAAAAAATAAATAAATTAACTTGGTAGGGTAGGCCCATCCTCCATTTCCTTGGTTTTATCCTTAGAGGGGCATCCTCTATGGACTATGACGTGACGCTTATATGGAGAATCATCCTCCAAGAATGAACCTTAACCATACCGAGTAGCCTTATAAGTTCTGATCTTTCATTTATAGAAAAGATCATTTATTAAATGGAATATTTTTTCTTAGAGAGTAGTTAAAAGATGGCAAGATTAGTGACATAACAGTGAATGAGATTCGAACCATATAATAGGGGAAGGATCCACTAAAAAGTAGATTTTATCTAAGTAGTCTAAGAAGGATTATGATCATCTCATGTGACACTCCTTATAACTAGGAAGGAATGACATTTTGGTCCTTATAAATAGGAGTGAGAAAGTGACATGTGGCAACCTTTTTGTTTTCTAAAAATACAACAAAAAAAATCTAATACAAAAAATATAGCACAAAAAATGCAGTATAAAAAAAATATAGCACAAAAAATCTATTATAAAAAAAATATATCACGAAAAAAATCAGCACAAAAAAATATAGAACAAAAAATCCAGCACAAAAAATTGAGAAAAAAAATTTAAAACAAAAAAAATTCAACAAAAAAATATAGCACAAAAATATAACACAAAAATCCAGCACAAAAAATGTTATAAAACATAGAAATACAAAACATTTTTGTGGATTTTTTTAGTCGCCATATTTTATATAGCAATATGGTACTCAAATTAAAGATACAAAACACGTTCGATTTTATGGTGAAATTTTTATGGAAAAATAATGTCGTATAAAAAAGTTATGAATGTTTAAAAAATGAGAGTGAAATATGATGTGTCTTGCATGTGAGAGAGAGTCAATAAATAAGATTTTCCCAAGATACCCTTAGAGGCTGTTTGGTAGCCTCTTAATGACTATTCAGATGCTACATCTACCTCTTAATGGTTTAAAACCTCTGAATGAATAAGAGGTAACCTCAAGTCTGAATGATTAAGAGGTAACCTCTGAATGGTAAATCATCACATGTCACATTCTTCTACCTTCTCATTGGTAAAATTCTTAATGGTTCCATTAAGAGGTTGCCTCTTAATGACCATTCAGAGGCTACCAAACAGCCCCTTAGACTCCTCTTTTTTCTTACATTTTCATCTTAACAATTGATTTGAAAAATAAATGGTTAAGATTACTTCTCATCCTAGTTAGGCAAAATGAACTTTTATTTGATCCTACCACCCATATAATATTTGATAAAAAAAGGGTAGGTATTGGATATATTTTATTGAACGGGTGGTATGCAAATTATAAACAAACATAAATGTATCGAACTTAGCCTGCCAATAAAAGGTCTGAATAGGTAAAAGACTCTAAGAGCATTCACAATAAGGAGACGTAAAAATACCTAAAAACATGTCGAGTTATCTGTCAAACACTCATTCTTTAACAACACTCAAAACCCACCAAATAAGAAATCCTAAAAACATTAAAAATATTGCCACAACATCATCACCACCTTTTACATTTATTTGTAGTTACCAATCTTTTTATTTTAGTAAAATATTTAAATATTTATCGTTGGAGGGAACATTTCAGATTTCAAAATGTAAAAAATAAGAGTTCAAATTTTAAAATATAAATTATTGGTTGTAAAATTTAAAAAAAAATTAATAAAACTTTAAATTTTTAATATATTTAGCTTATACATTTACAATAATTTTTAATACATATAAAACTAAAAAGATTTTTAAGTTTATAAATCATTAATAGATATGAATTTTCCATTTTTTAATTATCATTCCAATCCATTCACGTTGCATCTTGCCCGACCCCTGACCCCTGGCACTTTGTTCTATTTTTTTTTCTAATTCTTGGTAAAAAACATTTCTTAAAAAATTACTCCCACCCAACAGTGACAAACGTGAAAAAACTGCCACATCATTTAAAAATCACTGAAAATTTATATACTCTATTTGCAACAACTTTGTACATTAGTGTGTTGTACGAGAGGCTTTACTTATTTTATGGGCATCTCATTATTGCACTTTGTGTTGTTTTCTTTGTACCCTTGACATCAGCTTCTTCTTTAAGCAGTTAAAACCACAAACAAACCCTAACTCAAATGGGCGTCTTCTCCACACCTTCCTTCCAATACTTAAAGTCGTGGGTGTTGTTTAAGCAAGAGAGAGAGTGAGAGAGCCCCAAATGAGAAGGGGCAGAGAAGAAAGGAAACTGAGAGGTTCCAGTCTCCAGTGACGACGGATCCACGGTGGTTTGAGGCGGAGCTACGACAGTGGAGCCTGACAGCGGTGGTTTAGGGCGATTCACCTGCTTGCTTCACCTTTCCTTTTTCTCAAACGACACTTGTCACCTCTTTCTCAAAAGAGGAGAAAGAGGGTCGTCGCATCAGATGAAAGAAACAGAGTGATACAAAGGAAGAGGGGGAGAGCGAGGAGAAAGAAAGAGTGAGAACGAAGACAAGAAAGAGCGAGAAAGAGGGATTCGGAAGAAACAGACAGATCTGGAGCCGGCGAGTGTCCGGCGAATGACCCCGGCACATGCTCGCCTCCCAATCGTACAAGGGAAGATGTAGAAACCCTCGGTTTTTAGTCAGATCGGCTCATGTTTGGTGTTTACAACGGTCATGGCGATAGGGATGTGGCCGATCGCGTGGATTGTTTGTTCTTCGTCATGGTTTGTTCAAGGAGTTATGCTGTCAAGATGCTTTCTGGTAACCCGATTTAAATTGTTGATTGAGATAAATCCTAACGTAATGAAATTTCATATCTGATTGTAAATGATTGATTGGTTAGGGTTTCGTGTGATAAGGGAAAAGGAACAAATCACATAGGCAACCTTTAATTGATACGTCTGATTAGGGAAAAAGGAATTTATTTAGTATATTTATCATTTTCGTTCCACGTTATCATTTAAAATTGTGTTGACTTGGCCTGTTATCGATCTTGGATCTCTTTAGTTATAGATAATAAAACGCTATTAGGGCGTGTTAGGACCGACACTGCAACATGTTGTTGGAAAAAGGTTAATAGAATGTCAATTTTTACTTCTAAGCTTGAAGTTTGTACAACTTTTGTTGACTTACTATGTAATCCATCATCATCTCCAATTTTTGTTTATCTTTGTATCGGGAGGCTTTCTTATTCAGATTCCTTTTTGCATTGGTTTGGTTAAATTAACAACATTTCAGCCATCTGGTATCACCGGCGGTTTTATGCTCATGGTATTATTTTTAAATGTATAAAACTCTTTGATGATAAGATTAGTCTGTGTATTTGAAAATTAGTGTTATGAACAATCCATGATCATGCTAACTAAGGAGCTTAGTTTACCTTTTTCCAAATTTTGGCTTTTCAGGTCAAAGGTCAAAGTTTGGTGCTGCCTTTTACCATCAGCCATGTACCATACAAGTATTGATTATCATTTTTTCATGTACCAGTTCATTCTAGAATGCCAATGATCAACATTTTCCTGGTATTTATAACCTTTATCTATTCTACAAACCACTTTTATGACTTGAATTTCAATTTTGTTGAATGATTTAGAGCTGTAGTGATGTTGAAATTTCCTTATTTTATGAGTCATGATTAGAAACAACCAATGGATACTTCTGAGCACGCTAATTTCATTATGTTTTATTTTAAATTCAAATAAGTACAATGAAGTTAAGATACCATTAAGCTGATGGGAAAGTTGTCGGAAAATGTAGAAATATAAACTGCAAATACACTTTTGGTTATAAACCAGGAAAAAGGGTTGTTAGCTTTGAGTAAGGGCGTTATGGTAATCCTACTACCCATGTTTCCGAGGAAAAGATAAGGTATTGTTAATTCGGTATTGGTTTTCAATTTAGTTTCCCCTTTGATAAAGTTTCAACTTCTTATCTAATTATCTATGAACTTTTTTCTAATATCTTTTGTTTAATTACATGTAATTTTAGGTATTGGAATCTGATTGGTGATGTGAAAGGAAAGGTTGCTGTCATCTTGGATGCTAAGTTTGACACAGCCAGTGAGTCTTTTTAAAAATAAGTCAAATATTAGTGCCACCTTGTATCACAATTTTGCTACATTGTGTGTTGTTTTTCAGGAACCCGGCCGCAACGCGGCGGGTACTTTTCCTAGTATCATCTAAAAATCACTTTGTTCTATTGCGGCTGCTCTAAAGCAGTAAGTGCATAAATACTGATTCTAATATTTCATTTAAAATGGAATTTTTTTTTCATAGAGAGTAGTTAAAAGATAGCAAGATTAGTGACATAATAATCAAATGAGATACGATTTTACGAATCATAATATCCGATAAAAGGGTAGAGATTGGATATATTTTTATTGAACGGGTGGTATTCAAGTAGCAAACACAAATGGATCGAACATACGGCTAAGAAACTTTAAACCAATAAGTGTTGAGCTAGTAAAGTGATGTTTGGTTGAACCTTTAAATAACTGTGAAGAATGACTTTTTTTACCCCTTTTAAACTATTTTGTGCCCAAGAAAATATATTTGTTTATTCAGTGCTGTACTGAATGATGAATAATTAAAGAAATACAAAACACCATACAAATTCCATGCTTTTCCAAATCATGAAGCGTCATACATACCCGCCATCTTAATCAATCAACAACTCACGATTTTCCAAATAATTTCTCAAACTTTAACTGACGGCCGACTACAATTCTTTTAAAGAATTGTAACCTGATCTAATGTTCTTAAAAGATGCTGACCCGAATGACTCGTATCAATCAAAGCTTCTAATATCGAGCATAGATATTTTAGCATAGAATATCGAGCATGGCGACAAATATGAATATATGATAAAAGATGATGTATATATATTTTAGCATATACATTTGATATTTTTTTATATTGCAAGTATAATATTGAATTGAAAATTTATAAAAAATAAAAGTAATAAAAAAATTATAAGTATTTGAAAACAAATATTGGTCAAAGAAATGTAAACTAGCTAGTTCAAGCTTGATACGTAAGAAATAATGAATTATTTATATGATGTGAGAGTTTCCTAATCTTTTACTTTGAAGGTAATGACACTAAAGTCAAAAGTCAACCTATTATAATTTTCATACAATCAAACACTAAATAAGCGGATTGATTTTGGTTGAAATCATATAACTACATAACTAAGATCAATCGGTTTTTGGGCATGGAAAGGGGTCAAGCCCTTCTGTTGTGATTGGGTCTGATGCAGTTGAGTCCAATGGGTCAGAAGAAACCTTGGCCGAGGGCCTGTAGGTCCCTCGCGGAGGATGAGGTTAAACCTTAACCTTGTTATATTAACACACTAGCAAGTGCAGAATCCAAGCTAGAGTGCAACCGAGTTGAGACAAGCATAAACACAAAACACACAAAGGTTCACCGATTAACACCACTTGTATTAATGCGAATGAAAGGTTCCGGTTACAAGCACAAGGTTTACAAATCAGTATTGCAAACTCTCTAATGTGTGTGTTCTTGACAGAAGTGTCTCTCAAGTGTTTTCAAATGTCTTGAGTGTCTCTTTCTGTCTTGAGTGTCGGAAATGAATTGAACACACTGCATGGGTATATATACCCGAACACAGGATGTCTGTCCGAAGGATCCGATAGATGTATCGAAGGATCATCTATCGATGTGAAAGCTGTCGAAGGATCCATGCATACCTCGAAGGATGATGCATCCTTCGAGGTCCATCTGTATCCATCGAAGGTTGTCCTTCGAGGTCATCGAAGGATATAAACCATCCTTCGATCACATCCTTCGAAGCAAACAAACTTACATACTTAGTGTTGACTGTTTGACCAAGTCAAACCAGGAGGATGGTTGACTTGGTCAAACTTACATGACTAACAAGGACATCGTTTTACATCATGACTGAAAACAGACAAAGTACAGACACAAGTGCACCAACAAACTCCCCCTTGGCTGTAGCTTTGTCTCGATCTTGATCATCTTTGATCTTCGTGTCTTCAAGACTCTAATGTCCTTTCAAGTCTTCAATGTCGGAGGATCTTCAAAGTCTTCACGTCTTGAAAGCAAAAAGTGTATCAACAAACTCCCCGTATCATGTAGGAAGTGTGTTGACAAACTCCCCCTTAACATAAGCTCCCCCTTGAGTTATGCTCGTGAATGACTTGTTCTTCGATGTTTGAGATCCTTGTGGTGTTGATGATGGTCAGCGACAACTCGATCATTTTCATCTTTTGAGTGCCTTCACGTCGTGTCTTCATTCCAAAGCTTGTCATCGACCATGTTCTCCTAGCCTTTAGAATCTGCACATGCAAGAAATCTAAACGCGTAATGAGAACAACTGCTTGGAATAGTTAGTATAAACAAATGACACACCAATGACCATGTCACAATTAAACACCGTCCGACAGTTTGAAAGTTTTAATAAATTTCTCAATTTTAGATTTAACTTTCAAAACTTGCAAATTTCGACCGTTTATGAAGATTTAGCCAATTCGGTTTTCGTTCAGGTTTCAGGCAACGAAGACTCGAGCTCCAACATCGTACGATCGAAAATAAAGTAGAAATAAAATCTTTTTGGCTTTTATAAAGTTTATATTAAAACACACCTAAAATCTTTTTGGTATTTTTGAATAAATTAAAAGACAACAATTTTAATATCCTTTGAGTGTTACCAAACGACATCACCGCTAATGTCGTGCTGATATGCACCAAACGACGAAACTGTTTAAAATAAGACAATAAAAGTTAAGCAGTAAATAAATATATACAGGCATTCTTTTTGCGAGTTTCGAGGGTAAGAGAATCATATCAGTGTACGGTCATGTCAAAACACTCTTGTTGTTCAGTTAGTTAACATTAAGAAAAGCATCCTATAACAATTATCGGTATTGTTGTCCACTTAAGCTCAACTTATCAGATGTAATCATGGCGAGGGGGTACATTAAGGAATGATTTATATTTACCGACCGGTGTTCATCCACATCACGACACATTCCCGTATCAAGGTATGCACGAGGGTTCATCTTACCGGTGAGTATACCGATTATCATCTGTTTGACCGTATATGATGTGAGATTCTCACTTATTTTGATTTGAAAACAAGCCCTATGTGATATAATCACTTATTGATGAGGAACTTGATTTTCATATGCATGAGGGCACAGGAGCAAGTCCGTGAACAGGTCAGTACTTTCGTACAGCAGAGAGACGAACTTGACTCCCGGATAAATGTGATATATTATCACTTATTTGTTTGGACATGTGATTGTTTATCACTTATTGAGGTCGAATGCAGTATGTATATGTACACGTATGTATAGTATCATGGAAGATCTAGACTTGCGTCCCCGTTATTTTTCGGTAAAAGATACAACCATGATACCCAGATGATAAGCAGCATAAAGACCGAATATCTCAGAACCTCGGCAATCTATCAAACGAAATTTCGGTACTAAGACCATATGCCAATGAATGGTTCCCACCTGGTCTTCAGTCGATTTAAGTTTATATCACCCTGCACACTTTAAAATGATTGTGAGCCTACCGATACATCTTATATAGAGCTGCTTATCGTTTTGCATTTAAGGTTTAAAAAAAGGTTTTAATAGACCACTGATGTACTATCATTTTCTCTTTTGCTCGCCAGGAAACTCATTTTTGTTTTTCTATTGTTTTTGTGTTTTTGAAATTTTTCGATGTTTTTGGATTTTCAAATTTTTGGATTTACTCCCCCTAAAATCAATAAACTAAGACAAATTTAAAACACAAAGAATATTTACAAAAATGATTTTCCGACGTTGGTTTTACTCTTGCTTGACCTTAATGCCGTTTACCAATAATAAAAAGTCAAATCTTGATTTGTCAAATGCTTTGGTAAAAAGGTCGGCACGTTGGTCATCGGTGTGGACCTTAACAACATCGATTAGCCTTTTCTCAAAGCAATCACGTATGAAGTGATATTTGATTTTGATGTGTTTGGTCTTTGAGTGCTGCACAGGATTTCTAGTGATCTGTAATGCAGCAGAATTATCAACGTAAATAGGAGTAGTTAGGAATTCAAAACCGTAGTCCCGCAATTGTTGTTGGATCCAAAGAACTTGGGAGCAACAACTTGAGGCAGCAATGTATTCAGCTTCGCATGTTGATGTAGCGACGCACGTCTGCTTCTTGCACTGCCATGTGACTAGGCGATTTCCTAAAAACTGACATCCAGCCGTTGTGGATTTGCCGTCGATTTTGCATCCGCCATGATCTGAATCACTGAATGCGATCAAGTCAAAGTTATTATCCCTAGGGTACCATAGACCGGTGTCAGTGTAACCCTTCAAATAACGAAAAATCCTTTTTACAGCTGCAAGATGTGAGGCCTTCGGGTTGACTTGATATCTGGCAAGCAGGCACGTTGGATACATTATGTCTGGCCTTGATGCTGTGAGGTACATAAGAGATCCGATCATTGCGCGGTAGTACGAGGGGCTAACAGCTTCACCCTTCAAGTCTGGAGTAATTCCGTGATTTTGTGGCAGTGGGGTACCAATGGGCGTTGCATCAGACATCTGGAACCGGCTCAAGATGTCACCAACATATTTAGTCTGATGGATGAATATCCCAGACTCAGTTTGTTGCACTTGTAGGCCCAAGAAGAAGGTCATTTCCCCCATAGCACTCATCTCGAATTTATCCTGCATAATGCGCTCGAAATTCCTACACAAGACATCATTAGTAGAACCAAAAATAATATCATCAACATATACCTGTACCAGAAGAAGATCTCCATCTTGTTCTTTGATGAAAAGAGTACAGTCGATAAGACCTCTTCGAAAACTGTTCTCCAGCAGATAGGTAGATAAGGTTGCATACCAAGCTCGCGGTGCTTGATGTAGACCATAGAGAGCTTTGTTGAGCAACCAAACCTGATCGGGATGGATAGGATCTTCAAAACCTGGGGGCTGTTCGACGTACACCTCTTCTTCAACCACACCATGTAAGAATGCACTTTTGACGTCCATCTGGTAAACCTTGAATCCTTTGAATGAGGCATAAGCCAGAAAGATCCGAATTGCTTCCAGACGTGCAACAGGTGCATAGACTTCCTTGTAGTCGATCCCTTCTATCTGACGAAAACCTTGAACGACTAAACGTGCTTTGTTCCGAATAACCACTCCACGGTCGTCTTTCTTGCATTTGAAAACCCATCGAGTGCCAATTTTCTTGTAGTTCTCAGGTCTTTCAACAAGCTTCCAAACACCAAGCTTTTGAAATTGCTGTAATTCTTCCTGCATGGCTTCAACCCAAGAGTTATCTTTCATGGCTTCTTTCCACGATTTTGGTTCTTCTTGTGACACGTAACACGCGAAGGACCAGTCATTCTGAAGACCAGATTCTCTTATAGCTGAATACAAACCAGCATTCCGGTTGTTTCTCAGCTGATTACGCGTCTGCACACCGCGATGGACATCTCCTATAATATTCTGCTGGGGGTGGGTATCATGAATCCTCATTTCAGGATTTTCTGTCACACGTGCATTGATACCCAAATTGTTAAGATTAAGATCAACAACCAACTCCACACCAGGAATGTGTGTAGAGGTGGATACATTCCCTTCAGCAGTGTCTATTAACACCACTTGTATTAATGCGAATGAAAGGTTCCGGTTACAAGCACAAGGTTTACAAATCAGTATTGCAAACTCTCTAATGTGTGTGTTCTTGACAGAAGTGTCTCTCAAGTGTTTTCAAATGTCTTGAGTGTCTCTTTCTGTCTTGAGTGTCTGAAATGAATTGAACACACTGCATGGGTATTTATACCCGAACACAGGATGTCTGTCCGAAGGATCCGATAGATGTATCGAAGGATCATCTATCGATGTGAAAGCTGTCGAAGGATCCATGCATACCTCGAAGGATGATGTATCCTTCGAGGTCCATCTGTATCCATCGAAGGTTGTCCTTCGAGGTCATCGAAGGATATAAACCATCCTTTGATCACATCCTTTGAAGCAAACAAACTTACATACTTAGTGTTGACTGTTTGACCAAGTCAAACCAGGAGGATGGTTGACTTGGTCAAACTTACATGACTAACAAGGACATCGTTTTACATCATGACTAAAAACAGACAAAGTACAGACACAAGTGCACCAACAGGGCCAAAAGGAACCCAGAAGGAGCTCGAGAATGAGACAAAGGCCTGCCAGCAACATCAGCATGAATAACCGTCAATGGGGTCCTTTTCCATAAGTAGAGGGTGAGGTAGTGTGATAGGGCATTATGTTATGCAATTGGTTGTAATTTTCTTCTCTCACCACCTTCTGAAAGTTCTGTACTCTCATCACTGAAAAACCCTGTAATCATTATCCTCATCAATATATCATACTACCATTGACCATTATTGTGTATGTGTTGATATAACAGTACATTTCGTTGGTGCTTTCATTCAACTCAGCTCAGATGATGGCTGAGGGTACTCGATTTAAAGTCCTTGATGAATCCATGAAAGCGATGCAGGGTGATCAACAAACGCTCCGGCGTGATGTTGATAATCTCACAGCTTCCTTTGCTAAACAGGAAGGGTTGTTGGCTGAAGTGGTTCAACAGCTTCGCCGGCAACCACTCAAAGGCACTTTTCATGATGAGAAGTCCTCCGACGGACCGTCCGGTGGTTCAACTGACGGTCACAGCATCCTCGGTCGTCACAAACCGGCTCTAGTTACTCTCGCTCGATTTTCCGGTGAATTTCCAGAACGATGGGTGGCTCAGGCCACCAGGTATTTTAACTTTTATTCTATCTCCGATTACGATCGTCTAGTTATCTCGTCATTTTATTTGGATGGAAGTGCCGCTGATTGGTATGACCGGCTTCAACACCATCACCAACTCACCGATTGGAATCAGTTCACAGCCGCCCTTATTGAACGGTTCCGATCACGCGAGTTAGAGGACCCGGAAGGGTTGTTGGCCAAATTGTACCAGACATCGACGGTGGCGGATTACCGCAGTCGTTTCGAAACCATCTCCAATCGTACTATCCTCCTGCCTATGGCGTTTTTGGTACGTTGTTTCATTTCTGGGTTACGTCCTGACATCAAGCACTCTGTTCTAAGTCACCAGCCTACTACCCTAGAGGAAACAATGAACCTGGCCCACCGTCATGAAGAACGGATTAATTTGGAAAAGGATTGGGCCGTATTTCCTTGGGCTCTGGGAAGCCCATTCTTCCTACACCTAAGACTCCTCCGTTTGAGTCCACCACGTCTTCACCTTCTCTGAAAACTCCAAACCCTAATTCTGGTTCATCTAAGGTAGGATTTCGCCACCTCACACCATCTGAACTTGCACAGAAACGTGCGCAAGGTCTTTGCTATCGCTGCGATGAGAAATATTCCTGGGATCACAAATGCAAGACCACACCCCAGTTATTATTATTTGATGAGGAACCTGATTCCCCTGATTCTTCGGTTACCAATTTCGACGCTCAAATCGCAACCAAATTGCAACTTGACGAACTACAACCTCACTCTGCTATCTCGTATAATGCTTTGTCCGGTGGTCTTTCTTCTACTACCCTTCGGTTTTCTGGAACTGTCCTGGGTTAATCCGTTCAGGTACTTTTAGACAGGGCAAGTACCCATTCATTTGTTCACACTCGAATTGCTAACTTTTTAAAACTTCCAATCGAATCTATTACTCCATTCTCTGTTTTAGTAGGCAGCGGGGAGCCTTTACCGTACACCGGTATCGCTCGTCAAATCGAGTTAACTATTCAGGGTCATTCTATTCGTGTCGATCTCTATGTGCTTCCTTTGCAGGGTTGGGACATGGTACTGGGTGTTTCATGGTTAGCCACTTTGGGTCCTGTCTTAACGGATTATGCCAAGTCTACTTTGGAGTTTACTTCCGGTGATAACCGGATTGTTTGGTCTGGTGACTCTAAAACGGTTGTCCATCCGATCCAGTTTAATGGGCTTCGCCGTTTAACCACTATGGATGCCATCGATGCCTTATGCCATTTACAACTACTTCCTCCCACTGAACCATCCTCTTCCGACATTCCTCCAGATTTACAATCTCTTTTGACTAAATTCTCCGCTGTGTTTCATTCGCCTTCTACACTTCCACCCCCCTCGTGTTCAGGACCATCGTATTCAGTTGTTAACTAATAGTTCCCCTGTTTCGGTCAAACCTTACTATTATCCACACTTTCAAAAGCAAGAAATCGAACGTTTGGTTTAGGAAATGTTGCAGCATGGTATTATTCGCCCGAGCACTGGCCCATTTTCCTCCCCTGTCCTCTTGGTTTGTAAGAAAGATGGTACTTGGCGGTTTTGTGTGGACTATCATGCTCTTAACGCCTTAACGGTTCGGGATCGCTTCCCCATTCCCTCAATTGACGAACTCCTTGATGAATTATTTGAGGCTTGTTACTTTTCTAAGCTGGACTTACTTGCCAGTTATCATCAAATCCGGGTTCATCCACCGGATGTCCATAAAACAGCTTTCCGAACACACGATGGCCACTACGAATTTCTAGTAATGCTGTTCGGCCTAACCAATGCACCTTCCACTTTTCAGCGGTTAATGAATGATATCTTTCGCCCATATCTTCGTTCCTTTGTTCTCGTCTTCTTTGACGATATTCTCGTTTATAGTAAATCTTGGGCCAACCATCTAAAACATTTGGAACAGGTTTTACAGCTTTTACTCTCAAATGGGTTGGTTGCCAAACAATCTAAATGCACTTTTGGCCAGCAAATGGTGGGGTATCTTGGCCATGTAATTTCTGTGGATGGCGTTGCTGTAGAACCCGATAAAATCACAGCTATACAAGCTTGGCCCACTCCTACTTCCGTGAAAGATGTTCATAGTTTTCTCGGCCTTGCTGGTTATTACTGGCAGTTCATCAAAGGTTTTGCGTCTATTGTTGTGCCTTTAACCGATTTACTCCGAAAGGAGGCGTTTGTGTGGACTCCTGTAGCCCAGAAGCTTTTGAATCTCTAAAACGACAACTCAGTTCCACTCCTGTCCTAAAACTGCCGGATTTTTTGAAACCGTTCACATTGGAAACTGATGCATCCGGACAACGAATTGGTGCTATTCTATCTCAGGATAAACACCCACTGGCTTTTTACAGTCAAAAGTCGTGTCCTAAAATGCAACAGGCCTCGGCTTATCACCGAGAAATGTTTGCCATCACTCAAGCGGTGGCAAAATGGCGCCAATACTTGTTGGGGCGCCGTTTTACGATTATCACAGACCAGCAGTCTTTACGCACTCTACAGGAACAAGTCATCCAAACACCCGAACAACACAAGTGGCTTTATAAGCTACTGGGTTATGATTTTGAAATCTTATATCGGCCGGGTAAAAACAATGCAGCTGCTGATGCGTTGTCTCGGGTTCCCTCGGCATCCTTGCTCGCTTGTTATAGTTATCATTCCTCTATTATTGATCACCTTCGGGCAGCTAATCGTTCTCATCCTTATCTATTAAAGTTGCAGACTCAATGTCGTGACCAGCCTCTGTGGGTACCTCATTTCTCCATTAAAGATGGTTTAGTATTCTATAATGACCGTTTGGTCGTTCCTCCACATTCTGACTTATGTCAACTGATTCTGCAAGAATTCCATTCTTCGGTTACCGGGGGGCACGCGGGGATTACACGTACCTTTCAACGATTATCGGCTAATTTTTATTGGGTTCACATGAAACAAGATGTTCACACTTTCATTAGCAATTGTCAGGTGTGCCAACAAACCAAAGCATCCATTGCATCACCTGCCGGCTTATTACAGCCCCTTCCAATTCCCCAGTTGGTGTTTGAAAGCATAGCTATGGATTTTATTACAAATCTTCCCTTGACTCACGGTAAATCGGTGATAATGGTAGTGGTAGATCGTTTATCCAAATATGGGCATTTCCTCAGCTTACCACCACCTTTTACTAGCACCACAGTGGCTTCTATTTTCGTAAATGAAATTGTTCGTCTCCATGGTATACCGGTTGACATGTCACCGATCGAGATCCCCGCTTCATGACTGATTTTTGGAAGGAGCTCCACCGTCTCCATGGGACTTCCCTATCGTATAGCACCGCCTACCATCCCCAGTCGGATGGTCAGTCAGAAGCACTTAACAAGTGCTTGGAAATGTTTCTTCGCTGTTATGTCATGGACTATCCTAAAGACTGGTTACGCCTCCTTCCGTGGGCTGAGTACTGGTATAATACAGCCTACCAGACTTCAGCAAAAATGTCTCCTTTTGAGGTCCTTTACGGAAGAAAACCCCCGATACTTTCTCATTATATCCGAGATTCAACCAGTAACCCTATTGTCCATGCTCAGCTATTAGACCGGGATGCTGTCCTCACCATGCTCAAAAGTAATCTGTCTAAAGCTCAAGCTCGGATGAAACTTGTTGTTGACCGGCATTGCCGGGAGGTCACATTTGAACTGAATGATTGGGTGTATGTTAAATTGCAGCCGTATCGTCAGGGCTCCGTTCGACTCAACAGGCATTATAAACTTGGGCGACGCTACTTTGGGCCATACCAAGTCATTGCCAAAATCGGGTCCGTTGCTTACAAACTGGCCCTTCTTGACTCAGCCAAGATTCATCCGGTGTTCTATGTTTCCCAACTACGGAAGTGTGTTGGGATACTAGTCCAACAAATTACACCACTGCAACTCATTGATGACTCTGCCACTCTCATTCTCCAACCCTAGACTGTCCTGGCCACTCGCATTGTTCACAGATCTGGCCTTCCAATTTTTCAAAGTCTGATTCAATGGGCCACTTTACCCATTGATGCTGCTACTTGGGAGGATCATCCCAGCTCCGTGCTCGTTATCCGCACTTTCACCTTGAGGACAAGGTGGTTTCTAATGGGGGGAGTAATGTTGTGATTGGGTCTGATGCAGTTGAGTCCAATGGGCCAGAAGAAACCTTGGCCGAGGGCCAAAAGGAACCCAAAAGGAACCCGAAAGGAGCTCGAGAATGAGACAAAGGCCTGCCAAGCTAAGAGACTAAATTGGGAAAGCAACATCAGCATGAATAACCGTCAGTGGGGTCCTTTTCCATAAGTAGAGGGTGAGGTAGTGTGATAGGGCATTCTGTTATGCAATTGGTTGTAATTTTCTTCTCTCACCTCCTTCTGAAAGTTCTGTACTCTCATCACTGAAAAACCCTGTAATCATTATCGTCATCAATACATCATACTACCATTGACCATTATTGTGTATGTGTTGATATAACAGTACATTTCACCTTCACGCCTTGTTCACCACCCCGTCCACATTGACCTTGGATGATGCCCCTTGTCAATGGCAAGATCGTCATGGGCGTTGCCCCTCTTCTCTATTTATATCCATTTGGTTGTTTGCCCCTTTGCCCTTGTTCCCTTTGCCTTTAGCCTACCCCTTCCATTTTATAATGTGGAGGGCAAAGCCCTCAATGTTTATATGGTGTCTGTGTGGCAGGGCTTTGCCCCTTGCACTTGCCCACCACAACATGTAATCTAAACAACCGGTTAATATTGTTTCACCTTTTTTGACTATGAATTGGGTTTGTTTTCATAGATTTAAAAAGAATTATGTCATAACGTGTAAAAGTTGCAACCATGTAGAGCTTATGAACTGCTACCATTAGTATGCTATTGGTTTCACTTTTTCAATGAGTAAGTGATTTACATATTAAATATTGTTAGGTCGTGGTTTAGTCTTATGAGTCATAGTATATTATTTGTTGTTTTTTAGTTCCTGTGGTTTGCATAAAATAACATACTTAGGTACTAATATATTAATACCGTGAAGTTAATACCTCCAAACGTTACAAAATGAAAAGTTAATACCGTAGAAAATGATTTTAAACTATTAGTACATAAGTATGTTAGTTTGTGCAAACCACAGAGACTAACTATGTAATAAACTCTAATTTACCTGATAAAAAATCTTGAATCTTTTTATAATTATATTATAATAATATAATAATCTATATCTATATCTTCTATATCTATTCTATATTACTATATAAAGCATTTCCCATGGATAGAATTGTCATTTCCATATAAATTTTTAAGATGGCATACAAAGAGTCAAGTTAAAATACATAACTTTTTACCATTTTCTTCCATTCCTACCCCTCTACCTTTTTATCTATACTACCTTCGGGATCTGCTTAGCCATCAATGCGACTCTTCAAAGGCAGCCATCAATGTAACTCTTCAAAAGGCAAATGGTTCACCATCTCTAATCGTCTCTTTCACTTTCCCCACACATCCGAAACTCACCACAATCAACCATTACCATTTCCTCTCCAATGACCACCGCCTCCAACCCCACAATGAAATACAGTATACAAACCCTAGGTTAATTTCAAAGAAACATAGAAAGTGGATAATAAAAAGATACCTGCAGAGTTGAACCAGTGTTAGAAATATAAACTTAGCATTTATATTTATTATTATTATTTGTAACACAGGTTAGTAATTAGTTAAGTTAAATATGGGGATGGCAGTTAACTTTAGAAAAACGGTTATTACTCCATCATTTAGTATAAATATCCCCATATGATGAACTTTTGTAGTTATCAAGATATTTTACATTATAATATCCATATATGTATGTTTATATGTTCTCTGTACGTACACAAACACACACATGAATACGATGACGATGATGATGCTTACGATGATAGAAGTGTCACCGGTTTCCGCTGTCCGGATTTCTAACAAGTGGTATCAGAGCGCATGGTTAGAAAACGAAGAATTAGGATCAGAATTACTACGTGATCCTGGGAAGATGCGGATGAAGAAGATGGAAAACAAACACGGGAAGAGGCGAGAAGTAGATAGCGATTCAGATTATATGAGTCCCCGATTACGCACGATTGCAATCTTGAAACAAGAGATTGCAATAATGGAATTGCAAGACGAAATTGCATTAATGGAATACGAATCGGGACGTGAAGATGTTCTGGATAAAAAGAAGGAAGAACAGGAAACGAAGGCCTGTGAAGATGTTCTGGATAAAAAGAAGGAAGAACAGGAAACGAAGGATGTTCACGAAGAAGAAGAAGAAGAGAATCGATCTAGAATATACGATTCCGGACACACCCGGATGAAGAAGGAAAATAGGGGATATGGAGACGGACAAGAATCCAATCCCGATCGCACGACTCCGCGATCACGCGAGTTTGCAGAATGGAAGCAAGATATTCTAATGAAAGTAGAACACGAAATGTCATCGGAATTGTTTCTTCAAGAAACAGAGGACGATGAAAAAGTGATGAGAAGAACAATGGCACAGATTAGCGACAAGCAAAGAAAAGGTATTGCGACAGAAACAGGACTTTTAGCGACGGATGAAAAGGTAGTAGCAACAACAGATTGGAAATTAAGCGATCCCGATATCGAAAATTTCAGAACTATCTTACTCGGCATCACGAAACAAATCAAGGTGGATCTATGGACGAATCATGACAAGTTTAAAGAAAAATGCGTTTATCATCAAAGCCGATGTGACGAACCATTACCGATGCTAAGTTTAGGGGATGGTGTTAGAAATATAAACTTAGCATTTATATTTATTATTATTATTTGTAACACAGGTTAGTAATTAGTTAAGTTAAATATGGGGATGGCAGTTAACTTTAGAAAAACGGTTATTACTCCATCATTTAGTATAAATATCCCCATATGATGAACTTTTGTAGTTATCAAGATATTTTACATTATAATATCCATATATGTATGTTTATATGTTCTCTGTACGTACACAAACACACACATGAATACGATGACGATGATGATGCTTACGATGATAGAAGTGTCACCGGTTTCCGCTGTCCGGATTTCTAACAACCAGTACAATGAAGTAGAACCTTGAATGATTCGTCGAAGACCAATGTCGACGGAGTACGTTCAGCCGGGCGATTATACGAAATCAGGCGATGTATAGAGACGATGAGGTGCAAAGAATCCATCAGAGGTACACTTGAAATCCATGAAGGGGGTATAAATCCATCAAACGGTACCTGCATTGCCCTCGGTTTGGGTTAAATTTGACTCCTAGGGTTCCGATCGAGACTTCCAGAGGTATGCTTTTGGGTTCGAAGTGTTTATGTGTCACTCATCATCTTCATATTGTGAAATAATATGAAGACACATGCTAATAAAAAATAAAATATAATACAATAAAAACATTTTGTAGGTTAGAGTGAAACCAGAGATTGCTGAGATGGAGATTGATATGCCTGTTCAAGTAGAGTCTGAGAATTTTGATACGAATGTTGATGTTGACAAAGCAATGCGGAAGTGTTGGTTCAGGCACTGGTTAACACACACAAACACACAGTGGAACCCAAACTGGTTCGACTCTTTGTATTAAGTGAAAACTGATTACAAGAGTTAGTATTCTAAACTAACCTACTTGACCCTATTTATAATTGAAATAAACAATAAAAACCCATGCTAAACAACCCACGTAACTAACTGCATGCTCATGTCTTCCACTTTTTCCTATTTACTCGGTCAAAACTATTTGCCAATTTAATATAAATGTGCACTAATTTCACCGAGATTTCGCACGTCCAAAACAACCTCAAATTGCAAAGTTCACTTCCATTTTACTCGGTCAATCACTACTATTCAACCGAGACCTGTGACCCATGTGTATTCCGACTCATGACCCGTTGACCATGACCCGTGAATGAACCCGATTAACCCAACAATCACCCCCTTAATCGGTTTATTCATGTCATTCTTCAACGCACCATTTCTGTCAACACACGCCTTCACCTTGACCCATATCGACTCTTCCCGGACACCCGACCTTCACCTCGACCACGTCCAAAGTCGTTCACCCCTGATCGTGATTTCACTATTCTGTCAAGCTCTTCCTTGATAAGCACACCTTGCGTATCAACCACCAACTAGACGCCTACCACCTGTACCGTCTTCGAGTCGCTAAACGAATATCTCAGCCACTTGCTGTTTCGTTTCTACCGCGCTACACCCGTTGGTTTTTCTACCCAAAGAATTCTGCACCCCTTGCAATTCTTCTCCTAGGCTAGAAAGAGTATCCGACAACTAAAATACACGATCTCTTCTTCGTTCTTCGATCAACAAACTGGGTTGACAAGCCCGCTGATTTGGCCTTAATCACGACTCGTCTCCGCTACCCTCTTGATCCCCTAGAACATAAACTCTCGAACCCACTGACCTGCGATCACCTAGTTCTCTCCGATCACTGCTGATCTGTCGCCTCTGATCACTGCACACCGGTAACTTCTGATCGCTACATCCTTTTCTTCCACTTTAATCACAATTAACAGCCACGAGACACACCGATGTTCATCCGTCACCCCCGTCATCCAAAACGGTACTCTCCGCACGACAACGATTGACATCAACCACCTCTCGGTCTCCGTCTTCTGCTGTTACTAGCCTCTCGTGATTTGTGTGTAGCAACACCCCCTAGTTCCGACCCGAACCAGTAGCCAAAACCTGTGATTGTCGACCCACCTACGGTTCCGCTGCAATGGCAGCCCGCACCCGAAGGCTTCTCCTCCCTACCGAACGGTCGACTCTCAAAACGGCCCTCGTTTAACCTTCGCTCTGATACCAATTGTTGGTTCAGGCACTGGTTAACACACACAAACACACAGTGGAACCCAAACTGGTTCGACTCTTTGTATTAAGTGAAAACTGATTACAAGAGTTAGTGTTCTAAACTAACCTACTTGACCCTATTTATAATTGAAATAAACAATAAAAACCCATGCTAAACAACCCACGTAACTAACTGCATGCTCATGTCTTCCACTTTTTCCTATTTACTCGGTCAAAACTATTTGCCAATTTAATATAAATGTGCACTAATTTCACCGAGATTTCGCACGTCCAAAACAACCTCAAATTGCAACGTTCACTTCCATTTTACTCGGTCAATCACTACTATTCAACCGAGACCTGTGACCCATGTGTATTCCGACTCATGACCCGTTGACCATGACCCGTGAATGAACCCGATTAACCCAACAGGAAGCAGGTCTGTTTTTGTTTGGTGGATTCTTTTTTGCATTTTTTATAGTTTTGTTTGTAATATAATGTTTTAAATGTCTTCAAGAAAGTGAACTTGTTTTGTCAATAGATGATTTAGTGCAGAACTCTTCAACATCAATTCTAGAGGCCTCCAAAGAAAATAAAACAAGAAAGATTATTCAAGAATTACGCTGACTTAATGTTAATTAATGTTTCTGCAATTCATTAGTTAAAAGTCGGTGCTTTTTACTGTTTAAACAGATGAAAATACTCTTTCTAGCATCCTTCTTAATCAAGGAAGGGGAGAAGATAATGCCAACAGTTTTAGCAGTGATTCTGGATCCTCTTCAAGCGGTAAATATGCTGGTTATTTTGTTTTAAATTGGCGGATTGTATTAAAGGTAATCATATATGTTCGGTCATATTGTTCTAATCCCGTAGATGCTAGTTGCAGATTCGGATACTGATAGTTCAATCTGAAGATGGATCAGAGGCTGGTCATTCACCTAGAAACTGCATGATGTAGATTAAGGTAAGCAAAACCAAATTATATGTAAGGTATATAAATTTGTAATTTGTATTCATATGTTATTTTATCTCCAGTTTTGCACTGTTAAATTAGGTTGTTGATTTTTATTGTGGTTTCCATAGCAGTATTATTTGAAGTTTATTTGTTATTTTTTGCCAGCATCGTTATATATATGCGATAGATTATATGAAGATTCTTTTATGTTTCTTTCTTTAATTAGTGCAATGTGAGATGAGGGATTGTTGTTAGGGCGTGAGGTCCACCTCAAAGATTTTTAAGTAGAGTAGGGGAGTGTCCCTCAAGTTATTTGGTTGACTCACTTGAGTAAGTTATTCAAGTTTGAAGTCCGGTTTTTGTTGGTTAATAAAAATTAAGAATACTTGAAAATGATATAAAGAAAACAAATATGTCACTTACTATTAGAACTGAGATGCTACCTGCTTGAACATTATTTTGCTAAAATCATTTATGACTTTCTTAAGCAATTCTTGTAAACATAATTGGAGGACAGGTAAGTAACTGGTTTATTTTTCTGTTTTTTAGTATCTATAAACATAGACTAGGGTGTGATCAATGCACCTTCCTTGTATTTGTACCTTTTTTCACATAGGTCTCTTGTATTTGTACCTTTTTTTTCAACAGTCTGCTGCTGTGCCTTCGAAGGGGAAGGCGAAAAATCATGATTAACTCAAGAGAAAAATGGTTTTATAATTCAAGGAATTTTTAAGTGTTCGTATGCTAGATGCTACATGAGGCATTACAATGCTTGGAGGAATTGAAAGCACTAGAGTATCACTCTCACGTCATGAAGGAAGCGATTTCTCTGGTCTTGGAGAAAAGCCCGCCTTGTATTGAACCACTAGCAAAGCTCTGGACTACCTTCTGGTCAAGGTTCTAACCTGAACTGACTTCATTCCAGGGTGCACCTCATACGACTTGTTGCTGGATGACATTGCAATTGATTTACCAAAAGCACGACCGTGTTTGATGTTTTAAAGACGATGGAGGATGATTGCTATCGGAAAGCGCTTTTAATAGGTGTTAAAAGGATTGTTGATTCAAGCTCTTACGGAAATAGCCGATGTGAGTGCATGTGAAAACTTGTTTTTAGAAGTTGGCTCGATTTTGAACAAAAGTTAAGGTGGTTGGAGCATTTGTCGAAAACAAGAGACAAGTTTTAGTGACACTGTATAAAATTATGTGATATAAGTTCGGATACCCGTCGCAACGCACGGGCGTTCGTGATTGCATTATTTGATCTATTTATATTTTTTTTGTCACAGTTGATCTCATCTAATCGTGGGGGCAGGCTGGTATTATTTGAAACACAAAGGAAGCTTTCAAGAGGTAGACCAACTTCATATGTTTACTGACTTGAGTAGTCTCCAAGGACCATACAGATTAATGGGTTTTTATTGTTCGGAGGGACAGAGACAGATATCGAGACAGAGATAGAGATAGAGACAGAGACAGAAAACGAGACAGAGACGACCGTGACCGTCCTCGGCACCGCCACCTCGACCATGACCGCGACAGAGACCGCAAAGACAGGAGTAAAAGGTCACACATAGAGATTTGAAATGTAGCAACATATTTGTTAACGGAAACCATGGACAAGTGAAGATTGGTGATCTTGGATTCGCAACGTTAATGCTCCACCCCACCGCCAAAAGTTTGATTGGTAAGCCATTAGATCATGCATGCATATGAAGCTAGAAGCATTAATTTATTATAAGCATTATCTAAACGGTTTACTGGAATAAATGAGGATATTTTCGCTTCATTTCTGATTCCAGTTCCCAAGTGTATTCTGGTCCTCTCTTTAAATTCCACTTGACCTTGACCAGCACTAGTCGTTTGTGCTTGAGAAATTTAACTTTTCTATCTTCGATCTGTAGTGGTTTCTCTATGAATTTCAGTTTTTCTTTTACCTCTACATCTTGAAGAGGTACTACCAGGGATTCGTCTACTAAACATTTCTTGAGATTGGATACATGAAACACATCATGTACTCCAGCTAGTTCTTCTGGTAGTTGTAGACGATAAGCAACTGGTCCTATTCGTTGGACTACTGGAAATGGTCCTACATACCTTGGACTCAGTTTTCCTTTCTTACCGAATCGTACTACTCCTTTCCAAGGAGAAACTTTCAAAAGTACTTTATCTCCGACTTGAAATTCTAACGGCTTGCGACGATTGTCTGCATAGCTCTTCTGACGATCTCGAGCTGTTTTCAGTCTTTCCTTGATCTGAGTTATCTTGTCAGTAGTTTCTTGTACGATTTCAGGACCTGATAAATGACTTTCTCCTATTTCTGCCCAACAAACTGGAGTTCTGCACTTGCGTCCATACAGTGCCTCGAATGGAGCAGTTTCAATGCTTGAATGATAAATGGTTTACTGGATTGCAGGAACCCTTGAATTCATGGCTCCGGAGCTTTACGAAGACGAATATAATGAACTTGTTGACATTTATTCATTTGGGATGTGTATATTGGAGCTGATAACTTGTGAATATCCATACGGCGAATGCAAAAATCATATGCAAATATATAAAAAAGTTATATCTGTAAGTTAACCTTTGATGGGCTATTTTCTATAATTATGAGGGTGTTTTGTTACATGTTTTGGAACTAACAACTTATTATTGTGATCTTGGTCTTCCTGTTTTGCAGGGGATAAAACCCACTGCTCTTTCAAAAGTCAAAGATCTACAAGCCAAGGAGTTGATAGAGAAGTGTTTGGTCCCGGCATCTCAAAGATTGCCCGCAAAAGAGCTTCTGAAAGATCCATTTCTCGCACCAGAAAGTATAAAAGACAATCCGGTTGAAGTCGACTTGTCAACATATCCAATGGACATTAGGGCTGACAATTGGGTTATCTGTTAAGACACGATTAGACCTGTTTGACTGAAAAATACACCCTTTGACTTTTTAAATTTGGTTTGAAGTGTATATTAATTAAGAGTTGATGCATGCGATACACAAATATGTGTTATTTTTGCGGCCTATTTACAACTAGCCAACTTGCTCGACAAGGTATAGCTAGAAGGTAGTCTTGCCTGATGCACATCATGTTCCCACTGCGTATTGTTAACTCCGCCGCAACGCGCGGGTTTCCTACTAGTATAAAATAGAAACACACAATGTCTTCATGTATTTTATAATATAATATAATATAATATAATGTAAAATAAAGAACTCGTACTACCTTAATTAAAATGCAAAAATGTTTATTTATCCTGGACATACCCTTTTCATTTAAGGTCATAAAGAAGACACGTGGGAAGTTGGTGGGCATAATTTCCTGGTAAATGATAAGAAATGGATCAAAACTCATCAGCCTTATTTAACTCTGAGCTCAACATACTTGAAATTCACAAACAAAAGTCTCTGGTCTGAGTATCTGGGTGCTGTTTTAAGCAACTATTTTAAGGTTAGTTTTGTTTATTTTTTTAATCTTTAAATTATTCAATCAGTGTTGGTTTAAGTCCATCGATCGTCACACTTCGGATAATGATGGTTCAAACGTCACTGGTTTCTTTTTATTATTTAGTTCATAACTTCATATCTTTATTTTAGTGTTAAATCGCTATAATGGAAGTTGATCGGGTTTGATCTAACGGGTACAGAAGATGTTATACCAGAATTTGTTAAATTGTCAACTTTAGTTCCAATTTTTGATAAGTAGTCATAAGATGCATTATTTGTCTAAGATTTGAAATCAAAGCCCCATGGTTTTAAGTTTATTACTATATTTTGACTTGTCTAAGAAAGTCAATTCTTGGTTTTATGTTGGTGCACTTGTGTCTGTACTTTGTCTGTATTCGGTCTGTATAAACGATGTTCTAAGTCTGTAAGTTGACCAAGTCAACCATCCTCCGGTTTGACTTGGTCAAACAGTTAGAAAGTAGTTGTCTGTCTCGAAGGATAGCTCCTCGAAGGATACTGTTGATCCTTCGAGGTACTCGAAAGATATGCTTCGATTGTTAGACCTCGAAGGATCATCCTTCGAGGTCATTGCTGATCATTCGAACATCTTGTCATCGATAGATGATCCTTCGGACCATCTATCGAATCCTTCGAGCAAGACCTGCTGTGTATGGGTATAAATACCCATGCATTGTGTTGAGTTCATTAGACTTGTTTTGAGACACTTAGACAGATTCACACACATCCGAGAGATAGCTTGAGAGCATTCTGTCCGGAACTCACACACACACTTTGAGAGTTTACATGTTAGATTTGTAAACATTGTGCTTGTAACAGAAACCTTCATTTGCATTAATACAAGTTGTGTTAATCGGTGAACCCGTGTGTGTTTGTGTTTATACTTGCTTAATCTCGGTTTGCTTGCTAGCTTGGATTCCGCACTCGCTAGTGGGTTAGTATAACAAGGTTTAGGTTCGTCATCCTCCGACAAAAGGGACCTACAAGTGGTATCAGAGCTTGGCTCTTTACCTTGTTTAAAACCGGGTTATTCAAGTTCTTGGTGTGTGTTTGAACACTTGGTTTAACACCCGTTCTTGTTGGTTTTTCTACACTTTTAAACTGGAAAACGTGTTTTAAACTTACCGGGAGTGCTCATAAGTGGGTTGGGTAACTTGAAAACTTGTTTAAGTGATTTGGTGTTTTTCCGGCGAATATTCCGGTTAAACTTCCGGTGACTGGTTTTAGGATAAGGTTATCCTTTTTGGGCAATCTTTTCAAAGTTGGTGGGAAAGTTGTCAGCCTGCCATACTCTTTGCCGAAAGTTGACCTTACCAACCCATCACCTTTTCACCAACCTATCACATCAACGTCAGTTGTGTCAGAATCTCTCGAAAGATATCTTTCGACATCGAAAGACCATCTTTCGATCAAGGAAGGCTCGAAAGATCATCATCCTTCGATCCATCCTTCGAAGTCTGAAACATATCTTTCGATAAAGGAATCTATTCGAAAGATAAGTGTCCGAAAGATAGGGATTTATCTCGAAAGATAAGGATCTTTCAAGTGTGAATCTTTCGAGATTTTGAATCTTTCGAAGCCAGTGCTCGAAAGTCAACAGTGATCCTTCGAACACTGTTGATCATTCGAACAAGTGTGATCTTTCGAAAGTCAGCTATACGAAAGATAAGGATATTTAATTCGAAAGATAAGGATCTTTCAAAAGGGAATCCTTCGAGTTCTTGAATCTTTCGAAACCATTGTTCGAGATTCAACAGTAATCTTTCGAGTACTGTTGATCCTTCGAACAAGAGTTGATCTTTCGATTGTGGTCTGTTTATTGTTAACAAGTTTCTGTGATTTCAGATCTTTCGACCTAGATCCTTCGGCTGTGTGATCTTTCGGATTACTCACTTAGCATTTATTTTGCTTATCTATCATGAATCCGAGTTGGTGGAATCCTGCTCCAGATAATGGTGAATATACAAGATCAAATGTCACTCCCTCATGGTGGGGTACACCGGCTCCAGACGATGGAAAATACACGAATACAAGGTCATCTCCTTTATGGGCTGAGTCGCCGGTATCAACTTCTTCTCAAGGAAATCAATGGGCTTTGGTATCGAATCAAACTCCAAGCATTCAAAGTATTCTACTAAGCGAAAGTGAAACAGGAAGTTTGAATCGACCTCCAAAGTTGATGCATTTGAATGAATATCCAGGATGGGTTGAGAGATTTAAAACATATGTTCTTGGTCAAAATACCGAACTGTGGATACGTTTCACCACAGATTTCGATCAAGCCATAGAGGTTGCTGCTTCAGATTCTGCTACGTTTGCTGATCTTCCAGAAGATAAAAAGAAAACCTATGATCTGGAAAAGAAGGCATACGCCATTCTCACTCAGGCGTTGAGCAAGGATATCTACCATCAGTTTGTCAGCAAGAACCGGTCCACATGCTCCACTTCAAACAGCGTTTGTCACAAGCACAGATTGTTTTGGCAACCCAATACAAGTTCCTGTTAAGCCACCTCCCACCACAGACATGTATGGAAATCCAATCCAACCACCTCCACCTCCTCCTGCTCAACAACAACGTGCATGTTATGGAGGGACATCATCTGCAGGTCAACAATCAAAGCCAAGTACCGTACAGCTCGACACTTCAAGCTTTTCTAAAGTCAGTGTAGAAATAGCTAAGGAACACATGGAGCTACTTAACACTGTAGTGAGCGCGTACTGTGGGTTGATAGAAGGTCAGATTGGCAATATTAATCTGACACAAGAAGACTACCGGCAGATTGATAAAGAAGAGATGGACTTGATGGACATCAAGTGGGCCTTTGCTAGTGCTGTGAGAAGAGCAAAGGATTGGATGGAAAGTACTGGCAGAACCAGCTTGGAAAGTAAGCGAGACACCAAGTATGGGTTCGATAAGTAAGCTGTAAGGTGCTTCAACTGTGGTGAACGGGGTCACTTTAAACGGGAATGTACAAAGCCAGCACAGCACGGGAATCAAAACCCCTTCAGAAACCAAGGCAACCGGCAGAACAGAAACAATGACCGTACCATGGTACCCGTCAACAACCAAACCAACCGGGCACTTGCGGTTCAGGTAGATGAAGGTTGTGACTGGTCAATCCAGTTGGGTGGTGATGCTCCTGATGGAACAGCATGTTTTGCTCAGATTGTGAAGGAGTTAGATCACACCAGTGGTAGAGAATCTTCTGCCAGTGGTGGTGAATCGTCTGAAGATGAAGACTCGTCTGGATACAGCAGAAGTGTTGATGAAGAATCATCCAATTCTGGTGATGATCATGTGGGTGAGACATCTAATGTTTCAGATGATGCTGACTTTGATGAGCTTTTGGAGGAAGCTGCAGCAGAAACTCAAAGAAGATCTATTTTGGTGGATCAAGCTGCTTATACTTCGTCTTCTCTCCATTCAGCCTTTATGGCTAATGTCGACAGTTCATCAAGTCAGGTATGTGTCGATGAACCCATTGCTGTTAATTGTGATGAACGCACTAGGTTGCATGCTAGATGCGCTGAAATGGAGAAAAGTATGTCTGAGTTGCAAGGCAAACATGATGCTTTACAAGCTAGTTTGTTTGACTTGCAAGACAAACATACTACTGTGAATGAGAATTTGAGTGACTTGCAAAGTAAGCATGACGCTTTGCAAGAAAAGTATGATGTGACTTTCCTCCACAATCAGAAATTGACTGTGGACCTTTCCAAATGCACAGAAGCCAATATGTTTTATGAAAACCATGAAAAAGAATTTAAGTCAGTAATTGAAACATTAAAGAAAGATAAAACTGAACTGACTAAAATGGTTTCAAGAAAACAAACTGATATTAATTTGTATATATCTCGCCTTGAGATTATGCAAAAAGAGATGGCTTGTGTGAAAACCGAAAGTGATGCGATCCAACTCAAGCTAGACAGTTATTTGAGCTCTAGCTATGTGTTAGATCACATCATAGATGTTCAGAAGGAAAAGAGGGATGTCACATGCATAGGCTACAAGAAGTGTCCACCACCAGTGAGACATAATTATGATGCCATGCCTGATGAAGAGGACAGGGTATTCTTTGAACCTTCTGTGCCTCTAGATGTTAAGGAGTTTGCTGCAGGACTCGGATACCAAAAGGAAGTATCCTCAGATTCAGATGTGTCAGTAGATACTTTTGTAAGTGCTGAACAGAATCAAGATCCTCCAGTTGTGATTGAGGATGCTGATTCTTCTGATGATGAATCTGATGGTACTGTCCCAGCAAAGTCTGATGCGGTAGCCAAAAATGAGGACATACCTCTCGAGAATCACATTCTATGTGATCCCCCTGTACAATCCGCTAAGACTGTTGCAACTGAGTCCTCATCTGCAGAAGAGCCGGAGAGTGTGAATTTGCTGTACACTCTAGTTGGTGATGATAAAATTTACTCAGACAAAGATTTTCCCATTAAGAATGTTAATCAATCCTTAATCTGCAAAGTCTTTGAAAACTCGACAAGTAAGTTTCTAGGAAAGACAGGACCACGTGTTACAGTTACACAGTGTCATCCTATTCCAAAGGCTGAAATTCGAAAACAATTTGGCAACAAGAAATTACCAACGGTGCCAAAACAGCAAAATCACACCAAGCCCAAAGGAAAATCACCGGCTCAAGCTGAAAAGAAGCCTAACCAAAAGAAGAAGAAGAATGTAAACTTTGTGAAATCGACGGGAACAGACAAAATTGAAAAGTTTGAAAATCAATCTAACTTAGATTTTGTCAAGAAAGCTATTGTCGAGAAAAGAAATGAACCAAGCAGTTCGAAACCTAGTACCTCGGGTTCACAAAGTTCAACATCATCGGCTATGCGAACACATGATTCTTCGGGGTATGTTGAACGAAGATCATGTTTTGAATGTGGAACCATTGGACATATTATTCGTAATTGTCCATATCTTCATAAACAAAAAGGAAAGGTTGATGATCCCCGTGGCAAGACTGACCGTAAGCCATCTGTTTCCACAAAACAAGATCCCCGACTTGTAAAAGAAAGGGAAAAGAAACAGAAACGCCAACAGGTCAAAAAGATTGAAAAAGCAATTAAAATCGATGTGGTTCAAAAACAATCTGTTGCTGTAAAACCAGACAATTCTAAAACTTCAAACAATCAAGAAGGTAAAACTTTAAAGAAAGACACTGGTAAGACAAAACAGACCTGGAAACCTAAATCGGTTACTGAATCAGGGGGACCATCACAATTCACCAACCATCAAAGACAAGAAGTTATTGTCATTGATGAAAATGGAAGACCCAAGACCACAATGGCTTGGGTCCCCATCTCCAACTAATTCTTTTGAGTTCATGTGCAGGGTGCTTCAGGAGGAACTATCAGTAGTCATTGGATTGTTGATAGTGGGGCATCCAGGCACATGACAGGCGACATGAAGCTTCTCTACGACATTAAATCTATTAGAGGAGGTTATGTTGCTTTTGCTGGAGATAAGGGTGGATATATAACGGGTGAAGGAATGATATCCAACGGGATTGTCAGCTTTGACAAGATCAACTTTGTGCAGCAGCTTGATCACAATCTTCTCAGTGTTTCTCAAATTTGTGACAAGAAATTTTCAGTACACTTTGATGCTAATGGATGTTATGTGCTGAAACCCGGCTTCAAAATTCCAAAAGAATGGATTCTCTTGTCGGCTCCAAGGATAAATGATTTGTACGTCCTTGACATGAGCCAAGCTATTACAACGTCTGCACAAGCAACTTGTTTCGTTTCCAAAGCCACAGAAAAAGACACTATCTCTTGGCACAGACGAATGGGTCACATTCACTTACGCAAAATGAATCATTTGGTTTCAAATGAATTGGTGAATGGTGTTCCCCTCAAAAATTTCCATCTTCAAGACGTCTGTGTTTCGTGCCAGAAAGGAAAGCAAACAAAGAAGAAGCACCCTACAAAGAAGATCAACACGGTGTCAGTTCCTCTTGAACGCTTGCACATGGATTTGTTTGGTCCTGTCAAGCACAAGAGTATTCGAGGTGATCAATACTGCCTCGTGGTTACTGATGATTATTCAAGATTTTCTTGGGTAGCTTTCATGGCACACAAGAGTGAAACCTTTGGCATTATCAAAAACTTGATCATTCAGATTGAGAATTTGTATAAGTTGAAGGTTAGGCGGATACGTAGCGACAATGGTACTGAATTTAAAAATCATTCCATGACGGAGTTTTGCACTTCAAAGGGTATTCTTCATGAGTTTAGTGCAGCCTATACTCCTCAACAGAATGGTGTCGCTGAACGTAAGAACCGCACATTGATCGAGACTGCTAGGACAATGTTGGTAGAGTCGCAGCTACCCATTCCATTCTGGACTGAAGCTGTGGCCTCTGCATGTTATACATTGAACCGAGTCCTTACAGTCAAAAGGCACAACAAGACCTGCTTTGAGCTTCTTCAAAAACGGAAACCAGATTTGTCTTATCTAGAACCGTTTGGAGCTCCATGCACAATCATCGATCCTAATGGAAAGTTTGGGGCAAAAGCAATTGATGGATACTTTCTTGGGTATGCCACCCCTAACTTACGAGTCTGGAATCTAGAGACTAAAAGGGTCGAGGAATGGTCTGAGGTCCGAGTACAGAGGCACACTTTGCCAGTCAAAAATCCGGGTCAACCGTGGATGTTTGAGTACGATGACTTCTTCAATTCGATCAATGTTGACGCCGTTGAAGAAAATGCTGCGGCTAGGATGTTTTTCGAGAGTGACAATGCAACAGTTTCACCGGTGGTACGTCCAATTCTTGTTAATGAAGAACCATCTTCTTCAGTGAACAATAATACTCTCAACAATGAGGATTTTCATGATGCAAATGAATTGAACGAATCTTCAGAGGATGATGAATTTCTAGATGCAGATCAGGAAGCTCCTACAACAGCAGTTCATGGTACTTCAGAGGGTACTCCTCCAGTGGATGCCCATAGAACAGCTGAGGCTACTGCATCATCCTCTTCGTCAATTTCGGGCCTTGATTTGGTTGTTGATCTTAATCTCAACAACCTGGGTATAAATGTTCCAGTTCCAGATAATCCAGAAACAAGGATTCATAATACCCATCCTCAACAAAACATCATTGGAAATGTGCAAAGTGGCGTTCAAACAAGAAACATGTTGCGAAACAACAACAATGCAGGCTTGTATGCAGCTATTAGAGAATCCGGGCAACAAAACGATTGGTCTTTCGCGTGTTATGTCTCACAGGAAGAACCAAGAACGTGGAAAGAAGCCTTGAAAGATAATGCTTGGGTTGAAGCAATGCAGGAAGAACTGCAACAATTCCAGAAGCTGGGTGTCTGGAAACTAGTGGAGAAACCTGCTGGATACAAGAAGATTGGTACCCGTTGGGTTTTCAAATGCAAAAAGGATGACCGCGGAGTTGTTATCCGAAACAAAGCACGTTTAGTCGTTCAAGGTTTTCGTCAGATTGAAGGGATCGACTACAACGAAGTCTATGCACCAGTGGCACGTCTCGAAGCAATTCGAATCTTTCTAGCCTATGCGTCCTTCAAAGGATTCAAGGTTTATCAGATGGACGTGAAAAGTGCATTTTTACATGGTGTGGTTGAAGAAGAGGTATATGTCGAACAGCCTCCAGGTTTTGAAGATCCTATCCATCCCGATCGGGTTTGGTTGCTCAACAAAGCTCTTTATGGTCTTCATCAAGCACCGCGAGCTTGGTATGCAACCTTATCTCACTATCTGCTGGAGAACGGTTTTCGTAGAGGTCTTATCGACTGTACTCTTTTCATCAAAGAACAAGATGGAGATCTTCTTCTGGTACAGGTATACGTTGATGATATTATTTTTGGTTCTACTAATGATGTCTTGTGTAGGGAATTCGAGCGGATAATGCAGGATAAATTCGAGATGAGTGCTATGGGGGAAATGACTTTCTTCTTGGGCCTACAAGTACAACAAACAGAGTCTGGGATATTCATCCATCAGACTAAATATGTTGGCGACATCTTGAGCCGGTTCCAGATGTCTGATGCAACGCCCATTGGTACCCCATTGCCAACTAATCACGGAATTACTCCAGATTTGAAGGGAGAAGCTGTTAGTCCCTCAAACTATCGCGCTATGATCAGATCTCTTATGTACCTCACAGCATCAAGGCCAGACATAATGTACCCAACATGCCTGCTTGCCAGATATCAAGTTAACCCGAAGGCCTCACATCTTGCTGCTGTTGGTACCCTAGGGATAATAACTTTGAATTGGTAGCTTTCAGTGATTCTGATTTTGGCGGATGCAAAATCGACGGTAAATCCACAACGGCTGGATGTCAGTTCTTAGGAAATCGCCTAGTCACATGGCAGTGCAAGAAGCAGACGTGTGTCGCTACATCAACATTCGAAGCTGAATACATTGCTGCCTCAAGTTGTTGCTCCCAAGTTCTTTGGATTCAACAACAAATGCGGGACTACGGTTTTGAATTCCTAACTACTCCTATTTACGTTGATAATTCTGCTGCTTTAGATATCACTAGAAATCCTGTGCAACACTCAAAGACCAAACACATCGAAATCAAATATCACTTCATACGTGATTGCTTTGAGAAAAGGCTAATCGATGTTGTTAAGGTCCACACCGATGACCAACGTGCCGACTTATTTACCAAAGCATTTGACAAATCAAGATTTGACTTTTTATTATTGGTAAACGGCATTAAGGTCAAGCAAGAGTAAAACCAACATCGGAAAATCATTTTTGTAAATATCTTTGTGTCTTTTAAATTTATCTTAGTTTATTGATTTTAGGGGGAGTAAATCCAAAAATCAGAAAATCCAAAAACATCGAAAAATTTCAAAAACACAAAAACAATAGAAAAACAAAAATGAGTTTCCTGGCGAGCAAAAGAGAAAATGATAGTACATCAGTGGTCTATCCAAACCTCTTTAAACCTTAAATGAAAAACGATAAGCAGCTCCATATAAGATGTATCGGTAGGCTCACAATCATTTTAAAGTGTGCAGGGTGATATAAATCTAAATCGACTGAAGACCAGGTGGGAACCATTCATTGGCATATGGTCTTAGTACCGAAATTTCGTTTGATAGATTGCCGAGGTTCTGAGATATTCGGTCTTTATGCTGCTTATCATCTGGGTATCATGGTTGTATCTTTACCGAAAAATAACGGGGACGCAAGTCTAGATCTTCCATGATACTATACATACGTGTACATATTACATACTGCATTCGACCTCAATAAGTGATAAACAATCACATGTCCAAATCAAATAAGTGATAAAATATCACATTTATCCGGGTGTCAAGTTCGTCTCTCTGCTGTACGAAAGTACTGACCTGTTCACGGACTTGCACCTGTGCCCTCATGCATACGAAAATCAAGTTCCTCATCAATAAGTGATTATATCACATAGGGCTTGTTTTCAAATCAAAATAAGTGAGTATCTCACAATTTATACGGTCAAACAGATGATAATCGGTATACTCACCGGTAAGATGAACTCTCGTGCATACCTTGATACGGGAATGTGTCGTGATGTGGATGAACACCGGTCGGTAAGTATAAATCATACCTTAATGTATCCCCTCGCCATGATTACATCTGATAAGTTGAGCTTAAGTGGACAACAATACCGATAATTGTTATAGGATGCTTATCTTAATGTTAATTAACTGAACAACAAGAGTGTTTTGGCATGACCATACACTGATATGATTCTCTTACCCTCGAAACTCGCAAAAAGAATGTTTGTATATATTTACTGCTTAACCTTTATTGTTTTCTTTTAAACAGTTTCGTCGTTTGGTGCATATCAGCACGACATTAGCGGTGATGTCGTTTGATAACACTCAAAAGATTTTAAATTGTTGTCTTTTATTTTCAAAAATACCAAAAAGATTTTAGGCGTGTTTTAATATAAACTTTATAAAAGCCAAAAAGATTTTATTTCTGCTTTATTTTCGATCGTACGATGTTGGAGCTCTAGTCTTCGTTACCTGAAACCTGACTGAAAACCGAACTGACTAAATCTTCATAAACGGTTAAAAATTTGCATGTTTGAAAGTTAAAAATTGAAATTGATAAATTTATTAAACTTTCAAACTGTCGGACGGTGGTTGATTGTGACATGGTCATTCGTGTGTCATTTGTTTATGCTATCTATTCCAAGCAGTTGTTCTCATTACGCGTTTAGATTTCTTGCATGTGCAGATTCTAAAGGCTAGGAGAACATGGTCGATGACAAGCTTCGGGATGAAGACACAACGTGAAGGCACTCAACTGATGAAGATGATCGAGTTGCCGCTGGCCATCATCAACACCATAAGGATCTCACTTCATAAAGTTAAAGTAATTCACGAGCATAACTCAAGGGGGAGCTTATGCCAAGGGGGAGTTTGTCAACACACTTCCTACATGATACGGGTAGTTTGTTGATACACTCTCTGCTTTCAATACGTGAAGACTTTGAAGATCCTCCGACATTGAAGACTTGAAAGGACATCATAGTTTTGGGAACTCGAAGACCAAAGACCGTCGAAGTTCGAGACGAGTCTAAAACTATAGAAGATAAAGACAAAGCTACAGCCAAGGGGGAGTTTGTTGGTGCACTTGTGTCTGTACTTTGTCTGTATTCGGTCTGTATAAACGATGTTCTAAGTCTGTAAGTTGACCAAGTCAACCATCCTCCGGTTTGACTTGGTCAAACAGTTAGAAAGTAGTTGTCTGTCTCGAAGGATAGCTCCTCGAAGGATACTGTTGATCCTTCGAGGTACTCGAAAGATATGCTTCGATTGTTAGACCTCGAAGGATCATCCTTCGAGGTCATTGCTGATCATTCGAACATCTTGTCATCGATAGATGATCCTTCGGACCATCTATCGAATCCTTCGAGCAAGACCTGCTGTGTATGGGTATAAATACCCATGCATTGTGTTGAGTTCATTAGACTTGTTTTGAGACACTTAGACAGATTCACACACATCCGAGAGATAGCTTGAGAGCATTCTGTCCGGAACTCACACACACACTTTGAGAGTTTACATGTTAGATTTGTAAACATTGTGCTTGTAACAGAAACCTTCATTTGCATCAATACAAGTTGTGTTAATCGGTGAACCCGTGTGTGTTTGTGTTTATACTTGCTTAATCTCGGTTTGCTTGCTAGCTTGGATTCCGCACTCGCTAGTGGGTTAGTATAACAAGGTTTAGGTTCGTCATCCTCCGACAAAAGGGACCTACATTTTAAATCTGATCAAACCCTTGATTGAATATCATATTGTCGTATATCAAACATCAAACGGTCAAAGACATCATTTGGGTATCTTTAGCTCCCAAGGCACACCATTCTAAATGTAAAACTAGTGCAGTGGTTTGAGTCAAACTTTTGCATAACTTACTACAGACATGTGAGGTGTTTGTTGCAACAAAACCAACCTATAAAGTTATCTGTAAAAGTATCCAACTCACCTCAGTTAGTTTAGTGCAATAAACTAATAATCTTTTTAAGAAGGAATATATAAAAACCCCCTTATAAATTCTGGATTCCTAAAATATTCTTTTAAGTGTAAATTACCAGTTCCTTATGCTGACATCATAGAACTGTTTAATATCATCTAGGCCCATATTATGCTTATAGGGTTAAGTTATTCTACAAAGGGGCTTCTAAAAGTAAGAAGTGTAAGAAAACATTATATAGTGACAAGTGTCTAAGAACCTAAAACCTAAACCCACTACACCACCACGCAAAACCTAAACACCCACCCCACCCCACCACCACCCAAAAACCTAACCCCCCCCCCCCCCCCCCCGCAAAAATAAATTATTTATTTATTTTTTTGGGTGGGTGAGAGGGGGGGGGGTTAAGTTTTTGGGTGGTGGTGGGTGTTTAAGTTTTTTTTTTTTTGGTCTAGTGTGTTTATTTTTAGGAGCCTTTGTATTTGATCCTAAACCTATGCTTATAAGTTATAATGAAATGCTTGTGACTCAATGTTGACGTTAATATATAGCACTTCATCAACCTTGTAATTAAGCTCCAAGGTGTGATAACCAGCTTAATCTTTATATAAGATACACTCTTGTGGCTTAACAGTGTGATCTGTGTTTCTTTGCAGTCAACTTCGACAAAACATACCTCCAATGGCGTCGTCTTCTTCTGCATCATTCGTTAAGAAGAGCTATCAGTATGATGTGTTTTTGAGTTTTAGTGGTGAAGACACTCGTAAGAACTTTGTGGATCACCTTTATGATGCTCTTCAGCGACACGGCATTCACACTTTCAAGGACGATGAGAAACTTAAACAAGGAAAAAGCATCAATGAGCAACTTTTGAAATCTATTGAGGAGTCCAAGTTATTCATCATAGTTTTCTCAAAGAAATATGCTTCTTCGTCTTGGTGCCTAAACGAACTTGTAAAGATTATGGAATGCCAAAAGTCGAACGACCAGATTGCTTACCCTGTTTTTTACGATGTGGATCCTTCGGAGGTTCGCAAACAACATGGGCCAGTTGGAGAAGCCCTTGCCAAACATACCAATATAGAGATGGGGAAATGGATAGAAGCTCTAAAAGAAGCAGCCAATCTGTCCGGTTGGGATTTAAGGAACACTACTGATGGGTAATTTTCTTTATCATTTCTCTGGAAATATTCATTCTTTTTTAGTTTCTTTCTTATTTCGAGGAAAGCTCGAATATTGTTACTATATGTCTTACACTTCTGTATATTGACCTGAAATATAATTTTTTGTGTGGGTTCTTGAGTTAGCTAACTGAATCTTCAATAATTCACAGGCATGAAGCCAAAGTCATCAAGTTAATAATTGAGCGGATTTCACTTGAGTTACGATCCATTAATGTGGACCTTGATGATAAATTAGTAGGCATGGAACCCCGGCTAAAGGACCTTGAGAAGTATTTAGATATCGCGTCGAACGATGTTCGCATGATAGGTATCAAGGGGATGGGAGGTGCTGGTAAGACTACGCTAGCCAGAGCTGTGTTTGATAGATTATCAGCTCACTTTGAAGCTAAAAGCTTTGTTGAGAATGTAAGGGAAGTTTCAAAAGCGTCGTTGTCTGGTTGGTTGTCATTGCAACAGCAGATCCTTTCAGATTTGCTAAATGGTCAAGGCAACAACGTACGTGGTGTCCATGAGGGGACAAACATGTTGAAAACAAAGCTGCGTGGTAGAAAGGTTATGGTGATTTTAGATGATGTGGATCATCAAGAGCAGCTTGAGGCATTGGCTGGTGATCTTAATTGGTTCAATCCTGGAAGTAGAATTATCATTACAACAAGAGACGAGCAAGTGTTGATAGCACATAGAGTGAAATGGATTCATGATGTCACTCTATTATCAGATGAGGAAGCGATTGGCCTATTTTGTAAGCACGCATTTGGGAAAGATCTTCCAATTCAAGAGTATGAAACAGAATCACTACAGGTTATACGTTATGCTGCTGGTCTTCCCTTGACAATCAAAGTTTTGGGTTCATTTTTGTGTGGTAAAGACAAGCATGAATGGATAGACGCATTAGCAAGACTCAAAAGAATTCCGTTGAAAGAGACTCTTGAAAAATTGGAATTAAGCTATGAAAGTCTGGAGGATGATTACAAGGAAATATTCCTAGATGTTGCATGTATATTGAAGGGGTGGGACAAAAACAAAGCAATACGTATGCTTGAAAGTTGTGGATTTCAGGCTATAACTGGTTTAAGAGTTCTTGGGCAGAGATCTCTAATAACGTTTAATTATAAATATGGTTTTCTTTACTTGAGCATGCATAACCATATTGAAGAAATGGGCAAGAATATTGTTCGTCGTTTGCACCCAGATGAGCCTAACAAACATAGCAGATTATGGATTCAAGAGGAAATTGAAGATGTATTGGCTAGTGACTTGGTAAGACTCAAGTTTACTTGTAAGTATAGAGATCAAACAAACACATTTTCCTTTACTTATGACATGAAATATTCTTGAAAACAGGGTTCTGAAGCGACAAGGTGTATAAGTCTAGAGGTCACCCCTGATATTGTTTTCGAAGGTCTTGGAAACATGAAGAAACTTAGATGCCTAATTGTAGATATTAGTTATGATAATCTTGATGTCCTTGTGAAGATTGATGAAGTTAGTCAATACTTTCCAAATGCATTACGATACTTGAAATGGTCGCGTTACCCTCATTGGTGTTTACCCAAAACCTTTCAAGCAAATAATCTTGTTGAGCTTGACATGTCTGAAAGCAGAATCAAACAACTTTGGTCCGGGGGAAAGGTAGGATGATTGATAAATGATGTTGATTTATTTATTGATCAGTTATTAATTAGTATATTACCTTCTTTTTGGTGTGATATCAGGTTCTTAAGAAGCTCAAATCCATTAGACTCTGCTACTCAAAGTTGAGGACCCTTGACCTTGGGTTGACTCCAAATCTTGTGAGGTTAGATCTTTCATATTGTAATGATTTGGTAGAACTTCATGTGCCAGTTGGATGTTTAAAAATGCTTACGTACCTAAACCTTTGTGAATGTAAGAGGTTGAAATCTGTTTCATTTATCAAGGATTTGGAATCACTCGAGTTTCTTAATGTAAGTGGCTTACATCTAAAGGAGTTCGAGGATATAATCCTGTGCCACTCCAACAGTAATCTGCAACAGCTTGATTTTAGTGAGAATGATATAGAAAACCTACCTTCATCAATTGGAAATCTTCATAAGCTTGTTAATCTATCATTCAGTTGGTGCGAAAAACTCAAAAGTCTTCCGGGAAGCATCTGTAGTTTACAACATTTAAGAGTTCTTAACCTTGGATTTAGTGGCATAGAGGAATTGCCTGAGGACATTGGCCAGTTGGAGTGTTTAGAAGAGCTAGATTTAACACGTTCAAATATTAAACATCTCCCAGATGGCATTTGTAAGTTGAAACATCTTAAAACTCTTAATCTACGTGGTTGTAAAGTTTGTAAGTTACCCGAGGATGTTGGTCAAATAGATTCATTGAGCAAACTAGATCTAACATTTAGCAAGATAAGAGATATTCCACCCAGCATTTGTAAGTTGAAACATCTCAAAGAGCTTGACCTTTCTGAATGTTCTGAACTTGAGAAATTACCAGAGAACCTAGGAGATTTAGAAAATTTGAATAAACTAACGGTATTATATAGCAAGATAAGAGATGTTCCATCCAGCATTTGTAAGTTAAAACATCTCAAAGAGCTTGAGCTTTTTGAATGTTCTGAACTTGAGAAATTACCGGAGAACCTAGGAGATATAGAAAGTTTGAATAAACTAAGGGTAACATGTACCAAGATAAGAGATGTTCCATCCAGCATTTGCAAGTTAAAACATCTCAAAGAGCTTGAGCTTTCTAAATGTTTTGAACTTGAGAAATTACCTGAGAACCTAGGAGATTTAGAATGTTTGATACGTCTACGTCTAAAAGGATTAAGAAAGATAAGAGATGTTCCATCCAGCATTTGTAAGTTAAAACATCTCTGTTGGAAAATCTTGATGGGTCGGGTACGTGTCAACGGGTTGGAGCTGAACCGGGTTCGGTAGTTAAATGGGTCATCCATTAGCTAACGGTTCAAATGAAGAAATGGTCATAGTTGTACGAGTTTGAAGGGGACGTGATTGACCGAATTTTATGCATGTGGACTTTTGAACGTGGAGTTCTATTTTGCATGTGTCTATTATTTCTTTGTTTTTGTTTATTATAAATAGGGAGTAGCTATAGTTTTTTTTTGTACCCCATAATTTTCATCAATATATAGTAGCAAGTTTCTTCCGGTTCATACATACATACGTGAGTGTAGTGTGTGGTGAGGGGCCTGTAACCAACAATTGGTATCAGAGCCTGGGGCTCGTCGAGAAGCGGGTTTGAAGATCGGAGGGAGCCTCCGCCGCCGGCGGGTGTGTCGGTCGGTGGAGGGCAGGCGTGAAAGAAGGGTGTAGCCGAGCCGGGAGAAAGAGAAAGAAGAAGATGACCGTTGCCGGAAATTGTTTTCTGGTGTGAGACCGAAGAGACAGGCGAGAAGAGACCGAAGCCGTAGTAGACCGAACGGCTTGAAAGAAAGACCGAAGAAAGAGACCGTCGTCGGAAAGGAGGTACCGGCGTAAGAAAGACCGTTTCCGGAGAAGAAGGATTGAAGCCGTGAGAGATGGAACGGCATGACCGAGACCGAAAGAAACTTTTCTTGAAGAAAGCTTAGACCGTAAGACCGAGATTGTGAACCAAGACCGAGACCGAAGAGGTTCGCATCAGACCGAGAAGAAAGACCGAGTGAACAAAGACCGAAAGTGTTCACATTAGACCGAGTCGTGAGCCGAAGACTGAAAAGGGTTCACGCTAGAAAGAGAAAGAGGAAGACGGGCCTGCGTGGTTGGTGTATCAAGAACCGACATCAAGATTATGGGGGTGAATGTTGGAAAATCTTGATGGGTCGGGTACGTGTCAACGGGTTGGAGCTGAACCGGGTTCGGTAGTTAAATGGGTCATCCATTAGCTAACGGTTCAAATGAAGAAATGGTCATAGTTGTACGAGTTTGAAGGGGACGTGATTGACCGAATTTTATGCATGTGGACTTTTGAACGTGGAGTTCTATTTTGCATGTGTCTATTATTTCTTTGTTTTTGTTTATTATAAATAGGGAGTAGCTATAGTTTTTTTTTGTACCCCATAATTTTCATCAATATATAGTAGCAAGTTTCTTCCGGTTCATACATACATACGTGAGTGTAGTGTGTGGTGAGGGGCCTGTAACCAACAATCTCGAAATTCTTTACCTTTCTGAATGTTCTAACCTTGAGAATTTACCTGAGAACCTAGGAGATTTAGAATGTTTGATACGTCTACATCTAAAAGGATTAAGAAAGATAAGAGATGTTCCATCCAGCATTTGTATGTTACAACATCTCCAAGAGCTTAACCTTTCTGAATGTTCTAACCTTGAGAAATTACCTAAGAACCTGGGAGACTTAGAATGTTTGGGAATGTTAGATCTAACGAGTACTCCTATAAGTCATCTTCCCCATAGCATTTCTTTGTTGAAAGATCTTTTTATTGATGGATGCAAAATTAAGAAGGATTGATTCAGATGCATTTCTATTTCAAGAACAACACACTACACATAGCATTTCGTTGTTGGAAGGTCTTGAAATCATTGGATACGGAGAAAGGATTGATCCCAAACAGGCGTTGAAGAAAGTAGTTGAGTTAGAGAGACAACTATATGCCGAACAGCAACTAGAGATGGAAATTGAGGAATTAAAAGGGCAACTGCTGGTGATGAAACTTTTGGACAATGAAGATGATGTTGCGCTTCAAAAGCAGATTAAATAGATGAATGATGAGCTGGAAGTAAAGATGAAGGAAATGGCGGTCATGAATCGAACTCTTGCGGTTAAGGAATTGCAAAGTATCGATGGGTTGGAAGAAGTCTGTTTAGAGTTGATTACGGTATTGCTTTTCAATGTCCAACTCAATTTCCAGTTTTTTTTAACCATGTTGATCAGAGGTTGCATGTCTGACCCATTTACTCACGAAGGTGTCGATTTGAGTTAAATTAAAAAAAAGCTTAACCAAATGGACTTAAAGTCGCCCAAAGTCTAGTGTTAAGGGCTAAAATTTATAATATTTTAGGACACATAACTATTTTGGGTCAACCTCATTGTTTCAACTAGCACATGACGTTACCTTGGTTTTAAAAAGCGCGTCTAGGCGCAAGGCAACCTCAGGATGTACAACAGGTTTTTTAGGTTTTACATGCAGGTATTTTATATATTAATTCATATATAAAGTTATATTAATTCATATATAAAGTTAATTTATAGCTAAATATATAGTAGGGGATGCTAAAAGTATATTTGCAGGTATTTTATATATTAATTCATATATAAAGTTATATTAATTCATATATAAAGTTAATTTATAGCTAAATATATAGTAGGGGATGCTAAAAGCATATTTGCAGGTATTTTATATATTAACTCACTGTTGTATATGTATGAAAAATAATATATGTGATGATAGATTAATGAGGCATGCGATATTTGCAGAAAGAAAATAAAAAGGCTGCATATTTCATTAACAAACGGGAGGGCTATATATAGCATGTGGGAAAACAAAATTAAATAAAATACTTATTCAACCTAAAAATCTGCTACTCCTATTGACCCTCTCTTTACCAATGTGCACCTTCACTATCCAATGTACACATGCATGAAACTCGGTCAAACTTGGACCAATCCTTACCTATGACCCGTTAGCTGTTTATTAACCGACCTGTACTCGACCCGAACTGACCCGAACCCATCAAGATTAACCCAACACATTATAGGTGCCCATTTTGGCCCATTTCAAGATCAAACATGTAAACAGAAAAAAAAAATCTTTAAAGCAAACGGGTCAAATGGTTTGAAAGTTTTCCAATCTGTATTTTCAGCGCATGGAACCTTCTAAATTAAGTGTCTGGATCCAGAAAGTTAATAGCTGGTGGCACAAACAGGGGCGCAGCTTAGGCATAGCTCGAGGGGGCGCCCGACCCCCCGAACTTTTCGATGCGTAGTGTTATGAATAGTACTTTCGTATAGAAATTTTTTAGGTATATACGTTTCCGCCCCCTCAGTTTCGGATTTTTTTTTTTTGGGGGGGGGGGGGGGAAGCTTCGCCACTGGTAATAAGCAAATGTTTAAATAGAATAAATGGTAAAACTTAGTATTGGTGGCGTAAATGCCGCATGAACATGAACTCTGGTCAAAACAGGCTGGATCAAAGTTCTTTGTTAGTCTAGTAATCTAATAAATTCATGTTTCTTAGTTTAAACTCTTCTATGTTTTCCAAATATAACCCAAGTTTGTACGATAAAGGATGTACATTTTTTTACCATTTGTGGGTTCAATCGACTGCTGTACCCTATGCGGATCTCCCATGTAAATCATCTTTTGTGGTTATATCTAACACAAATAATTTTGAGTAAATTGCCATTTTAGTCCCTGAGGTTTGGTTCAAATTGCCATTTTAGTCAAAATAGTTTTTTCTTCTCCTCTGGGTCCCTAACTTTTCCATTTTCTTGCCATTTTGATCACATTGCCTAACTCAGTCTAAAAATCTGGTTATAACCAGGGGTATTTTTGGCATAACTGTTGTGTAGTGATAACCAGGGTGGTTTACAACATAATTTATAAACCTCATAATAATTTAATGCCAAAAATACCCCTGATTATAACCTGGTTTTAGACTAAGTTAGGCAATGTGATCAAAATGGCAAGAAAAAGGAAAAGTCAGGGACCCAGAGGAGCAAAAAAACTATTTGGACTAAAATAGCAATTTGAACCAAACCTCAGGGACTAAAATGGCAATTTACTCAACAATTTTTAGAAGTTATAGTTTGGTGGTCACTATGTTTTGGGTCAATCCAACTAGACAATGTGTTTTTGTCTAACGGGTCAAACGGGTAAACTCAACAATATTAGCATAAGAGCAAATGGGTCCAAAGTTCCCAAAGGGTATTTCTAATAAATGAAAACTAATAAATTGTTTTATTAGAAAAAAAATATATCATTTTTTATTTCTAGAAGTTGTAATATTTTCGGACACAAAAGTGTTCTGGATCAAGCCTAACCTTGTTTCAACATGCACAATAAGTTATCTTTTTGATGGGAATGAGTTTTCATTCATCACTCAACCCGCCTGTTTTGCTATCTCTCGTCTTGATATTTTCTGATTTACAATCATGATTTACTACTGGATTATGAATCACAGGCAGAGGAGGAGATTTTGAAGAAAATACTTGCGTTAAAGAGAGCTAGATGCCAAACTGAACCTAGAGATGGATATTGAGGAGTTAACTGCAGGTGATTAAACTTTCCAGTAATGAAGATGATACAGTACAGGTAAAAAAGATGAATGATGATCCATCTCTTCATCATTCACTCCAGACTTTCTTCAACCACCAATTTCGTTCCTGACTTCCATCTTCATTGTTCGTTCATAGCTAGTTTATCACTCTAGTTCGTGATTGATGTCATTTTATTGTTTGTTTTCTTTGAATTTTTGTTGTTGATAGTAATACGATGTGTGTATACCCTTTATAATCTTAGGGAGTCAACATGTAATGCATGATGTATCATGTATGTGTATGCTGGTAGTTAGTGTATATAAATCTAGATGTATATGTGTACTATATGGAATTATAGAGTTAACTCCGGTTGAACTGTGTACAACCTGGTTCAACCGGTTGAACCATTTTTTAGCCCAATCCTGTATGATTTAAAAACGGTAATACCGATCGCTGGCCTCGAGCCCGGTACGATAAGGTTATGTGCCGGCGGTAAATCCGGTGATCAAACCGTTGAACCGATTGTGTTAATCTACACATTTAATTTTCAATAAAATCCTGATAATTCCGAGATTTACCTTCCATATTTCGGTAAAAAGGTGAAAAAAACACCTAGCGATCATTGATCGCTTGGCGCTAATAGTTCTAGGCTAGATGTCTATTCCGTTGTTGCGTTCCAAGCTCAAATCAAGTACCTTTGGAGTTTGTTTTTTGGATTTTTTTTATTATGGCTATGGAATCATGTACTTTTAGATTAATTTTTTATTTGAAGTTGTATTATTATGAAATTATAGGGTTAACTAGTCAACCTGGTGTCAGGGCCGGCCCTGAGAACTCGTGATAGGGTTAGAACAGATTTAGAGGAAAAGAAGCTAAAGAGGAAGATAATTTCACCAAATCTGTTACTATTATTCCTTCATACGTTTAACATAAATAGATATGCAAGTTATAATCATACCCCTTGCATAATAGAAAATAGCAAAAATACCCTCAAACTAGAAATCAAAGTTTAGATACTAAAAACATAAATAAATAACGTAACAATACTCCCTCCGTAACCCACTTTTTGTCCTCAAAAAGTGATTCAAGGAACCTTGTCTTCATCCTCTTCCGTTGCTTGTTTTTCATCATCTACCACTTCAAGTATGTAGAGTTGTTTTTTCTTACACTTGTGCCCCGGAACGAACCTTTCGGTACACCAGAAACATTCCCCCTTTGCCCTTTTTTGCTCAAGTTCATCACTCGTCAAACGCCTCGATCTAAGGATTCCTGGTGTAGAACTTGATGGCTCGGTTGTTGGACTTGGCAGCAAGGGTAGTTTTAAACCATTAACGGGAGGTGTTATTTTGACATCTTCGGGTTGCAGCCCATCCTCCACAGCGTTGAAACGCTTCATCAAACATGTGTTGTTCATAGTTTGAATTCTTGCTAACCCATACGCCTCACGTAGTGTTGAGGCTTGAACATCTTTACTGGCCCTTTTATTTCCGGCTTCAAACCCTTCAAATATAGGCTAACAGCATAAGGTTCGCTAACGGTAACCTTGTTAAGCAAGCGATCAAAAGCTGAATTATATTCTTGTAGACCCTTGGCGTTATCAGTAAGTTGAACGAGAGATGCAATCTCTTCCATAGGGTCTTCAAACATTGCATCAGAAAAACGGGCAGAGATTGAACGAACATAGTCCGCCCATGGGACCTCGGAAACCGTGGCATTACGGGTCTTCAAGTAGGCACGATGCCATTGGAGGGCATCACCCTCCAAGTGAACCGCAGCGCAACGTAATTTCGAGTCATCAGGAGTGTCATCCATCGAAAAAAAATGTTCGCAGCGATAGACCCACCCCTCAACATCGTCCCCCGAAAATTTAGGGAAGTCGATCTTACCGATACAGAATGGTTTGGATGTTCGTGAGTCACCATCTGGGCCGGAGAAGGACCCCAAGGAACTGCCTGACGATTGAACTCCCTTGTCACGGACAACCTTCAAGATTTCTTCCTGTTGCTTCGATGATTGCTCCTGTTGTTTCATCAAAGCGGCTAAGGCAGTTTGGATATCAGCGATCACCTTATCGTGGGATTTGAGGGTGTTGTCGACTTCTTGGTTGCGGGTCATGGCGGCGGCGGCAAGGTGTTCCGATGAGGAGTCAGAACGGCTCTGATACCCTTGATAGGGTTAGAACAGATTTAGAGGAAAAGAAGCTAAAGAGGAAGATAATTTCACCAAATCTGTTATTATTATTCCTTCATACGTTTAACATGAATAGATATGCAAGTTACAATCATACCCCTTGCATAATAGAAAATAGCAAAAATACCCTCAAACTAGAAATCAAAGTTTAGATACTAAAAACATAAATAAATAACGTAACAACTCGTGTACCCTGTTTGAGCTCCAAAAAACGTGCCCTTAGGCCTGAACGAAATTGGGTATTGGGCTCAATAAAGGTGTAAACCTAATGTTAATGAGCTAATAACTAATCTAAAGCATAAGAATAGTTTTGTAAGTGGGTAACACGTCATCAAGTGGTAACTTGTTACCTGTCAAGCTAACATGGTAATTACGCAAGATTGGGACACTAAATGAAAGTTAAATGACTTTGTAGAGACAAAAAAAGGTTTTAGTGACTTTAACAGAACAAAGAGAAAACTTGATTACTATTCTATGAAATTTTCCCTTACAGGTATTATTATTTCACTTACATAATACTTTTAAGGTTTATGGTTAAACATTTGTAAAGTATATCAACGTTTGTTGTCAACTAAATCTTTTACATGACCTATAAATATAAACAAGGTTATCACTCAGGATTGTTTCTCGTGCTCGAGAAAGTTGCTTATATTAAAAACTATTTATAATTAATACAGAATGAAAATCATACAGAAAGTATGACATACTAAATGTGTTGGCTATAGAAGAGTTATAAACTTTTCTTAAACTTAATCACGGGATCATACAAGACATGCTAAATGTGCTTACAAATATGCTTTTTAGACTTGATTATATATTTAATTTTTTATGAATATTTTTAGACTCAGTTATAACCAGGGGCGGTTCTTAGAAGGGTTGTGGCAGGGCCACGGCCCAGGCAAGTTTTTCGGCCGTAGTGTTAATTTTCAGCATTTCGATCGAATTTTTTTATATATACTATGTTTGGCCCGAGCTTGCCTGGGCTTTTTTTAGTGCCCGTGTCTTTCGGCTCTGACACGTTCAACAGACAACATTCGCCACTGGTTATAACGTGTAAACTACACGGGCTACACGGGCTAGACCATTTAATTTACAATATTCATCTAAGATTAAAAGTTTTGTGATTAATATAGCTCATTTGTTAAGAAGCCCAAGTTCAAACTTTTTTACCCGGCCTGATATCATTCTCAGCCCACTTTGTCCGAAGTTACAACACTCCAATTATCATTTACTCTAATTTCTTCTTCACTTCTACCATTTCTTTTACAGCATTTCATCCGATCATCCATCGCTTCATTGCCTTCATGATCGGTGTTCGCTGCCCTGATTTCTTCGTTGAGTCGACTATAAGTTGATGAATAATGGTCAACAATTGAACTTATTGGTTTCATTTCACTTTACAATCTGATTGCGTTTTGATATTTGTAAAATTACTTTACTTTGTGTATAATGTAAAATATGGCTCAACTTTTAGTAAACCAGGGTTGTTCCAAAAACTAGTGGCATGATTTAAAACCAAACCGAGTGGACTAGGCTCGGTTTGAAAACAAGCTGAGCCTAGGCCAAAGGTGGCTTGGCTCGGTTTGCTTGAATTACTTTACCTTCACTTGTATGTATACATACACATACGCTTTATATATAATTTATATGTTTTTATATTTTGAATGATAGTGAACTTATTTAATAATTGGTTGAACTTGATATATTTGAACTTATTCTGTATACCGTTGAAGTTGATTTGGATTTGTTATGTATTATGTATACCTTAATTAAATTATTGAACTTGAAATGCTTTTTTTAGATTTTCTTTTTTTTAACCGAGCTGAGCTCGAGCTCAAATTTCCAGTTTTATTTCAAATTCGAGCCAAACCGAGCTAGCTCGGTTAAAATTCAAGCCGAGCCTTCGTTCAGCTTTTGAACAGAACTCAGGTCGTGAGCTCATAAAGAGTCAGCCTGACATTTGACTTGTCACCACCCACATGTCCATCTAATCAGACAAACTCTACTGTTCAAAGCCATTTATAAAACAATATAAAACTAGAATTATCACCTGCCGTAATGCGACGGGATGCGTTAGTTATATATCATATTAGATGAAAGGCAAATGTTTCTTACGTGACCGCGAGCCTATGTGTATAACATAGAAAATAATTACAGAGCCGATCTATGACCCACGCATTGCAACAGACCTATCAAACGGAGAAAAATAGACGCGTTGTGACGGGCCTGTTAAACAGGATAAAATAGATGAGAAAATGTTGAACTCCACACGCACGTTGTGGCATGTTGACTCGGAAAATCTAGAACGAAACGTTAAACACAAAACTTGCGATAGATGAAAAGTATATGTGGTCAAAGTTGCAAAAGTTGAAAAGTAGGTTAAAAGTAAAAAAATCAAAGTGGTTAAATCATAAAAGACGGAAATTTTTTAATTAGAAGTGATAGTCCAAATTAATCAAAGGGGTTAAATTGTATAAGATTAAAACATATGAATTAGAAGTGAAAAATCAAATTAATCAAAGGGGTTAAATTACCAAAGATTAAAACCTTAAACTAAAATTGTTAAAGATTGATATTTTAGGGTTAAAAAGGAAAATTCCAATTTTTTTTTGAAAAACTCCTAAAACTAAAAGTACAACACATGTATGCATAAATCGTAGAAGATGGAAATTTTTTAATTAGAAGTGATAGTCCAAATTAATCAAAGCGGTTAAATTGTATACGATTGAAACTTTTGAATTATAAGTGAAAAATCAAATTAATCAAAGGGGTTAAATTACCAAAAATTAAAACCTTAAACTAAAATTGTTAAAGATTGATATTTTAGGGTTAAAAAGAAAAATTCCAAATTTTTTTTTTTGAAAACCTCCTAAAACTAAAAGTGCAACACATGTATGCATAAATAAGTTGCTAATTTATAGATTTATAATAATTATAATATAATAATGTATAATTTAATATAATATGTATGATATAATATATTGTCATTTTCTGTCTACTATATTTTTTTAATAAAGTCAACAAAGAAGATTCGTGGGAAGTTGGTGGGGGTATGGTAAGTAGTAACCTCAACATGGTTCATACTCACAAACCGAAATTAGAAATTAATATTAATAATATAAAATGTATAATATAATACGTTGTCATTTTCTATCTACTATATTTTTTTTTATAAAGTCAACAAAGAAGATTCGTGGGAAGTTGGTGGGGGTATGGTAAGTATTAAGGCTATCCGGTATGGTGATGGTTTATCATTTGAGAATGATTCGTCACGTAAGTGCCACGTATAGGGCTGACAATTCAGACACGAACACGATAACACGATACGAACCTACACGAAGTTATTATGTTTTGTGTTTGATCTTAACAGGTTTCGTGTCTAAAACGAGTCGACACGATAAGACCTTAACAGGTTTTGTGTCTAAATAAGTTAAAACCCGTTAACCTATTAAGACTCATTAAGTACATGTTAATAATTAAAAAATATTATATGTGGGTCTGGACATGGGGTCATCAATTGTGGTACGTGAGATGAATTATACACAAACACACGCGATTCTTTTTCCACAATCCAATCCCTAATTTTTAAATCTTTCTCACAAACACCACCATTCCATATCTGGTTCACAACTTCCCCAATTCAGTTGTGTTCGTGTCATAAACAGGTCGTGTTCGTGTCTTAACAGGTCGTGTTCATGTCTTAAACAGGTCGTATGATACGTTGGTAATTTTTTCGTCTCTTAACAGGTCATTTCGTGTAACCTATTTATTAATAAGTTCATGTTCGTGTTTCAAAAATCTGACACGATAAGATTTTATGTCGTGTTCGTGTCTTAACAGATCGGGTTGACCCGTTATGCCAGCCCTAGCCACGTAGATCGGATGTGAGGATGGAGGTAAGGAAATGAGGGACAGGCCTAAAATATATGTATATGTTGTATGTATATATGTGTGTGTGAGAGGGTTTTGTCTTGTAGTGGACTGACTTGAACGTCCGCAAGAAGCCGGGGAGGGGGGGAGGATCGGAGCCGGTTAGGGATGATCCAAGATTGATCCCCACACCGTGGAGGTTCATACTCACAAACCGAGATTAGAAACTGATATAATATAATGTATAATATATTATGTTGTCATTTTCTATCTACTATAGTTTTTTTAATAAGGTCAATGAAGAAGATTCGTGGGAAGTTGGTGGGGGTTAAGTACTTAGAGAAGAGAAAAGTGATGGTCGGACCCAATTCATCGGCCTATTTAACCTCAACATACTTCACACTTGACACTCATAAACCGAAGTCTAAGTTTCTATTTTGAGGTTAGTTTTTTGTTTTTACTTTTCTTTATCTTTTATCTTTAGATTTTTGAAGTAGTGGTGGTTTGGTAGAAACCTATTGTCAAAGACGCAAGGCGCAGGCGAGGCGTATCGGCCTCGCCCGGAGTCTAGGTGCAAGGCAAAAAAAAGCGTAGGTTTTTTTTAAGAAAAGCGCACATAGAGAAAAAAATATAAAAAATATGTTATGCTTTGAAAATAAATAAGATTCCACATATAAAATAAAAAAAAGTATTATATATGTAATTTAAGATCATGTAGCTAATAGTTAGTAGCAAAAGTTTAGGACTTATATGTTGGAAGTTTTGGGTGTGTGAATGAAAGTCTCAAAAGGTGGTAAATACTTTGTCCCACATTAGTGTGGGAACAAAGTGAGTGGTTGTTTATAAGGTAAAGCCTTTACTACACATTGTAACTTTATGACATGTTTTACCACAAGTCCTATCTGCACGCAGGGGGGGTGCGAATAAATGAGTTTCTGAAATGGAATTTGGTTTAACTAGTGCGGGCAAACACTGTTTTTCTAAAAACTTTTAAACTGCCTGAGCACTGTTTTTATGCCTAGGCGCGCACCTTTTTGCGCCTGACCACCGTTTTTTTTCCAAAAAAAAAATCCATTTTTGCGCCTAGGCTACCACCAGGCGCTATAGGCTCGCTGTGCCCGAGCGCCTAGGCGCACGCCTTTTGCGCTTTTGACAACTATGGTGGAAACCTGAAACAGAGGTTGGTTTTCTTGATATGATGTTTGAAATCTTGTTGTTATTTAGTTCGGGTCGTTATTTAGTAACGAATCAGTTGTTAAAATGTTGAAATCGGAAAAAAAATCTGATCGAAGGGGTTTGACCCATCAGGTAAAGAAGATGTTAAACCATGGTTTGACTTTTCTAGGAAAGTCAAATCTTGGTTTTAAATCTGATCACAACCTTAATTCAATCTTGTTTATCAAACGGTCAAATACATCATTCGAAATAAGATACACATAACATTATCCATAAGGTCCCAACATCACCATTCTGTAAGTTTTTTTTAAAGGTGAATTTCATTACCACACGCGAAAACCTACGACTCTCCAAGGCGGAGAGAAGAAGGCCGCTAAACACACTACAATAACATCACATTAGACCAACATTTCCAATCCTTTACAAAACTTTATGCCTATTCGAAAACCAAAGGAAACCGAAGACTTTTATATCCGCTACCATCTCTGCAACATTGCAACGCTTCGGCTGGAAAATACAATCATTCCTAGCTCTCCAAATCCGCCAACAACAGATCATAGCCATACCTTTAACAATATCCTTGCGCGAAGCCGAAAGACCGTCCGTCTTGTGAATGTCCAAAATGTCGCTCACGCTGAAAGCGAAAAAATTCGGCAGTCCAAGCCATTTTAAGACACCATTCCAAACACTCATAGAAAACGCACAACCTGGAAAATGTGTTCGATCTCATCATCACCATCCCCGCAAAATACGCAAGAAGTATTATCAACCTTAATATTCCTTCTCAATAATGCTAACTTGGTGGGAATCCGCTTCAACATAAGGCGCCACATAAACACATTATATATATTAACCGAAACTTTCGATGAATAGTGTTTTGAATTTTTATTATTATTATTATTATTATTATTATATTAATTAATTAAGTAATGAACATTTACTAATTATTATTAAAATCATAGGTGATCAACATTTAGTATATTAAGTTGAAGTAATTCTTGATATTTTTAAAATATTGATAAATAGTTGTATTTTTTATCAACTTTTGTTTTTTTAAGTTTTTTTTTAGAAAAGTTGAATAAATAGTTGTATTTAAACTTTTTTCCTGACTTTCTAATATAAGTTTCTTTTTCTAATTTTTTGAAAAGGGTTTTGTATTCAAATAGAATATTTCTTTGGTATAGGTATTGTGATGAAGTGAACCAATTATGACCCAACAACATCGGTACATATATGTGTATTATCGGAATCGGTACCAGTGTTTGGCTCTATAATTTTCGATTTATGTAAAACATGCGACGATATCCTTTTGGTCATTCCACGACTTTATTTTTTCTCTCTTTCAATTCGTTTGGTATAACAAGTGACTATACCGTATCAAGTTGAGCCGATACCAATTGAATTCGCGCTACGAAATTTTTTTATTATTGTATTAAGTGATGAACATTAATTAATATTATTTTATTAAAATTAATAAACGATTGTATTTTTTATCAACTTCTGTTCTATATGTTTTTCAAAAAAAGTTGAATAAGTAGTCATATTTAAACTAATTTTTTTCTTGACATTCTGGTATAAGTTTTTATTTTTATTTTTTGAAAACGGTGTTGTATTCAAATAGAATATTTATTTGGTATAGATAGGTATTGTGATGAAGTGAACCAATTATGACCCAACAACATCGGTACATGTATGTGTATTATCGAAATCGGTTTTATGTGATTAATTTTATGATTTTCGATTTATGTAAAAGATGCGACGATATCCTTATGGTCATTCCACGACTTTATTTTTTTTATTTTTCTCTTTAGTTTGGTATAACGAGTGACGGTACTGTACCAATTCGAGCTGATACAAACTGAATTCCCGCCGCGTAGCGCGGGGGAATCCCACTATTTACACTTAAGAGGGACCCACTTACACCAATCAAGGTTCGGGCTGCTCACAGCTGGTCGCGCAGCAGCGGCCCACTTCGAACTGCCGCAGTTGGAAAACCCCACTCGAATCACCATCCCACCTCCAAAAATCCGCCCCAGACTTCGGCCTAACCTACTGTAGGATCAGCAATAATTCCTGGAGCTGATCTGTCTCTGCAGCCGATAACATCTTCTTCTTCCAAAACCAAGAATACCGAATCACCTGATCATCCTTCTTCACCCTATCGGCTACTACACAGTTTTTTTACTTCCTCCAGCTTAATAAGAGCGCTGGAAATCTATCCTTTAAAACCCCAAAAGGCGTCCAATTGTCAAGCCAAAATCTAGCATTTTACTCGTTGCCCACTTCACATTTCAAAAGACAAATAAAAGGGGATCCGTTAACTTTAATCTTGTGACCTTCCTTTACAATACTTGCCCAAGCACAAGAGAAGGCTCTGTTAACGGGAAACAAATCTCACCTCCTCTTCGAATAATGAATTGCGTCAATCATTTTCTTCCACATCGAATTCTTTTCAGAAATATATCTCCAAAGCTATTTAGATATAAACTCCCGGTTGCAATCAAATAACCGAGATACACCCAGTCCGCCTCTATCTCTACTACGCGCGACAGTGTCCCACGCTACCCAATGAAGCTTTTTAACATCCCTACTACCTCCCCACAGAAAAGTCTTCGTAAGCGCTTCTAACTCATCGATAACTTTCAAAGGGGCTCTATAGATAGAAAAATAATATGTAGGCAAAGCTTCAAGAACCGACTTGATGAGAACAAGACGTCCTCCTATAGAAAGAGTATCCGCCTTCCACTTACTCAACCGGCCTCTGACCGTATCAACCACCGGTTGCCAGTTGGCCACCCTATTTATATTAGCTTCAACTTTGACACCAAGGTACACAAATGGTATCTCCCCCGCCTTAAAACCCATAATCTCTGAAATTCTTTTTACTTCCCGCCATTCCACACCAACTCCCATCATAATCGACTTATTGAGATTAATTTTGAGGCCCGAACAAAGATAAAATATTCCCAGCATCCTTTTCAAGTTAACGAAGTTAAACATAGACCACTCTCCAAGAATCATAACGTCATCCGCAAATAAAAGATGAGATAACCTCGATTCACCATTGGGTAGACGAATACTATCAAACGACCTTATGGATTCCGCCTTTCTGAACATAGCTGAAAGCGCCTCCATAACAATAAGAAAAAGAAATGGCGATAGCGGGTCACCTTGTCTAATGCCTTTAGAACATCCACTAATCCACTTACACCAAATCGGGGGAGGCCAACACTCCACTAATCCACTTACACCAAATCGGGGGAAAATTCATCTGTTTCATCACATCAATAAGAAATGCCCAACTCACATTGTCATAAGCCTTCACAAAATTATTCTTGAATAAAAACAATTCCTTACCCTTATTAGCCCAAGAAATAATTTCATTTAGAATTATCGGACCATCTAAGATAAAGCAACCTCCCAAAAAAGCAAATTGTGCTTCAGAAATAATATTGCCCAACACCGTCTTCAACCTATTTGCCAACACCTTTGAAATAACCTTGCTAATCACCCCAATTAACTTAATCGGCCGATAGTCTCCAAGAGATGTCGGGTCTTTGATCTTAGGGATCAGAGTAACAAAAGATGACCCCACACCTTTGTTAATGCGACCATGATAAAAAAAACTCTTGCATCAAATCCACAAAATCACATGCAAAACAACTCCAAAAATTCTTAATAAAGTGAAAATTAAAGCCATCAGGCCCCAGAGCCTTATCATCACCACACTCAAAAACCGCATTCTTGATTTCTTCAGGAGTGAATCTACTAGAGAGGAAAACCACTTCGTATTCTGATAATGTCTTCAACCCATAACAATCCAGGCTCGGTCTTGTAGGCATATCTTCCATAAACTTAGATCGAAAAAAAATCAAAAACCGGTTTTTTCACTTCCTTTGGTTTTGACTTCCACTTCCCATCACTAAAAATATCCGGGATGAAACTGGAGGCGTGTCTCTTGTTAATCAAACCATGGAGGTATTTGCTGTTGGCATCCCCGTCTTTAGCCCATTTATTGCGTGCACGTTGCTTAAGGTCTTTACTATGAAAAAATCCAATTGTGGCAATCGTTTCTTCCCTTCCTCCCATGTCCATACCTCCTCCTCCTCCAAGTCCCTAACCTCCAAAGTTTTCTCTATAGAAAGCATCTACTGAACCAGGACCGATTCCTCCTGTTTTTCTATCGCATTAACTTCATTTCTCAATGTAGTAATAGCCTGACGCATACATCTGAACTTATGCATTAAGCGAACATCTGACGGACCTACAAAAGAGAACTCTCCATTCACCTTCAGAACAACCGACTTAAAATCCTTTCGATCCAACCAAGAGTTAAAGAATCGAAAAGGTTTTGGGCCAAAGTTACACGAGAACATATGCAAGAGAACCGGATTGTGGTCAGATTTTCCCCTAGGCAAAATCTTCTAAACTGTAGTAGGCCATTTGTTTACGAAATTCTCGCACACAAAAACCTATCAATCCTACTAAGTTTGTTACCCACCGCATAAGTGAACTTTCCACTCTTCAACCCAAACTCCACAAGACCCGCCTGAGAAATAAAAAGATTGAAATCATTCGCGGCAGCAACGTTAAATCTGGAATTTCTCCTTTCATCAATACACCGAACCGAATTAAAGTCTCGAAGATATAACCCCTACTAACGTATCCCATAAGCGCCTTTTCTAAATCCATGTTGTAGAAGGCGCTAGGCGCTAGTCGGGCGGTGAGGTACCGCCTAGGGATTAATCGGGATTAATCAGATTGGACTTTTTAAGTATAATTTTACAGATATATATATATAACTTCATACTTTTTATTAATAAATTTAGAAGTTTAGGAGATAACTTTGTACTTTTTATTAATAAAATTAAAAGTTTAGGAACCATATGTAAACTAGTGAAAGATAGAGGGGGTTAAATGGTAAAAATACCTAAACTTAAATGTTAAAATAGGTTCATAACTAAAATTTGGGCTTTAAACCATGGGTCAGGTTTCAAAAATTGGGTTTTTTGGGTAAAAAAACATGTTTTTCGGGTAAAAAAACATGTTTTTCGGGTCAAAAAACATGGGCCTGATTAGTCCGATTTTGACCGATTTTTACCGATTTTGTCCGACGTTTACCAACTTTGACCGATTTTGACCATAACCAATTTTTTGACCGACTAGCTTAAATTTAGGCGGTAACCCACCGACTAGCGCCTAGGAGCCGATTAATCGGCCGCCTAGGCCGATTTCTGTAACATTGTTCTCAATAGATTTTTGTGGTCATAAATATTTAAGACACTAACAATCTCCCCACTACCCTTCAAACTACCGGGAATCAACAAAAAGGATATATCTTTAATCACCGAAGAGAAGTCAAAAAAATTACAGTCCCACGTAGTGAAGAGAGCACCCGATTTCCCTGTAGGATCCACTACTTCAAATCCAAAAGCACCCCTTCCCCAAAACGATTCCAGAACCTTGTCCTCAATACCCATACAAAGCGATTCTTGAATGAGCATAAAATTTAATCTCATGCTCTTTCCGAAGATTCCTACACCACCCTGCCTTACCTTCCACCCCCGTCCCTCGCACATTCAAAGATAGTAAATTCATAAAGTCACCCCTTGAAATCCTTCATCCTCCACCAAATTACATACTTGTCGTTTAAAGTGCTGCAAATTCTGAGCTCCTAAAACATTTCCCAACTGAATCGTCTCGGTCGCTTCCTTATCAACCGCTTTGGTGTGAGTATCAAACTCAACATTAGAATCGGAAGAGCCTGTAAGGTCCCTAACAGTCACGACAATGTCACTGTTCCCAGAGTTCTCTTGAGTACACCGTTTATTCAGATCAGGGGTTAAGAAAGTGTTTGGGCTTCCTTCCACCCCTTCTCTATTACCAACATTAGTAGGCCCAACAGATAAAAGCCCAATAAATCTATCAATGTCAAAGGGATCCGTCTCACTTCTGGCCCTTTTTTCGGTCTTTCCTGGCCCGCAGATGAGTGTACAGACTGTCTACCCCCTTTTCTTCTAATACCTTTCCTCCTATTCCTCCTCTTACCAATGTAAGTTGATTGATTATCATGCAAAGTGTTATCAAAATTAGGAACTTCATTCAAGGGACTTCCTGATTATTAACATTATTCTCATTATTTTCCAACACTTCATCATCAGGTATATTACCTTCACCATCAGACTGATCATGACAGTTCCGACCGGCTTCTGACGACTGAACCTCATCAACGACTGGACCGTTTGGACGTCTAATTCTGCAATACAATCCGGTATCCATTCACCAACATCCACCTCAGCCCACACCTTATAAATAGAGCTATTCCATTGAAGATTTAACTTAGCATTTATTCTACCAGGGTTACTACACAAAACTGCCACGAACGCAAACGATAAATCGCCCAGTTCATCACTAATCTGAGCGCCTGAATGACTTTACCAAACCTGTTAGCAATGACATTAACAACAGGATCCATAGCCAAATGTAATGGAACACCATGCACCTTGAACAATCCGCTGAAACTCCACTTCCTGGCCGTTCCACCTATCCAGACTTCTGAACCACGCCTTCCCATTCTCATCCGTATCTCGGAAATTACTCATAATCTCCTTATCCTCAAACAGTAATAAAACACAAAAACCACCTAAATACTTGATACTGACCCGGTTATAACCATGATCATTCAATAATCTTTGAAGGTACGTAAGGGTCTTGAAATCGATAACTCGTCCTATCAGCGCCTTATCATACCAATGGACAAAACTACGAGCATTACCATCAATCCTCACTGTCACCACATCTGAGCCAAGCCTTTTATTAGTAACCGTATCAATGGAACGACGTATTACCCAATCCTTCAGCCCCCAACGGATGTGTATACTGCATCTCTTCAATCGGCTTCTTTGTTTCTTCCTTACGAGTTGTATCAGTAGATTCATATTGAAGTGTTTCCTCATCAACAAACCTCGCTAAAGCAATGTAGAGTTTATAAGACCCAATCCACACATCCTTTAGATTGTTCTCCTTGACGGTGACCAAAGCTTGATTCTCCGTATTAGGCATAGTTGTAAAATCCTGCTCTACCAAAGATTAATAATCAACTAAAACGCTGCTGAAAGTGTTACCTGCAAACGCCTTTTGCTACCTTTCTCCTGTTGTTTTACACCCTTGATTATTATCTTCTGGTCACTTAATCTCTCCTTCGTTCTTCGATCAACAACTGGGTTGACAAGCCCGCTGATTTGGCCTGAATCTCGACTCGTCTCCGCTACCCTCTTGATCCCCTAGAACATAAACTCTCGAACCCGCTGACCTGCGATCACCTAGTTCTCTCTCCGATCACTGCTGATCCGTCGCCTCCGATCACTGCACACCGGTAACTTCTGATCGCCGCAGCCTTGAAAACTCCGATCGCTCCTTCCTACGATCAGATCAGAATGTAGCCCCTCTTCACTCGATCTAAGCTCTGATACCAAATGTTGGTTCAGGCCCAAACTATATATTCACAACTCACGTATACTTGCTGCAACTTTAAAGAAATATATATGTATGTGAACAATGGAAATGAAAGTGATGTTTCACAGTAACTAAATAAAGTTGAACAAAAAGCTGCTACACTTCTCATTAAACAATAACTTGGCTTTTATAGCCATACAAAGATGCGAATATAATAGAATAAAAAAAGATGCTTTCCTAAAGAATTGGTAAAACCCATGACTCCATCTTTATCCAACGTTCATATTCACCTCAAGATTCGGTCAACCCAACTACCAACTCTAACTTATTAAAAACCATTAAAATAAACCATAAAACAATAAATGCCATGTGCTTTTATGTCTTCATGTATCAACATGCAAACTGCAAACGTGACACAAGAAAAATCCATGCAAGACAACCAGCTTATTCCATGCAAACTATCGACCAAGTCATAACCCGCAACCCGCGACTCACGAACAAACCCGAATAAAGCCAACATAGATCCCCTTCTAATCTTTTCGGATCAGAAACATTGATAAAGGTAGCAAATCCAAATCGATTACCGAGCCTATCCAACTTCCTCGCTATATACGTGTTTTCGATCTCCCCATGCCCTTTTAATAAGTCAAACAGATCCTTTGAAGAACACTTACCAGGAAGATTGGATATAAAGAACTTCGTGAGCCTATCCTTCTTCTTAGATGAATAACCAGATTGCCTATTCCCACCTTTCTTGAACGGAACATCCTGCCATTCGTATGTGTTCTTGTGCCGCATTCCTAAATTTTCGGAGGAAACTCTATTCGCCCTTTTGTTTGGTTTGTTAAGAAAATTGATGGTTACCCACCATTCTGTAAGTCTGTAACTAAGTGCGATGGTTTGACTTTGTTAAAGTCAAAATTCTGTAATGGTGTCTATTTACTCAAACATATAATCATTTTGTTATAACATAATTATCTTAGCGTAATAATCTTTTTGATAAGATGATATATAAATACCTAGTAACTGTTGGATTGATAAAGAAATACTTTTAAGTCGACATTACTAGTGAAAGAATCCGTCACAGAGTCGAAAATACACAAACTCATGAATAATACGAACAGAAAAATTCAGAAAAATTACACCAAAAAACACATACATACATTGCATAAATGTGCAGGGATTCACGGGCATTTATACCCTACAGGTTTGACAGTTAATTAACCGTCATTGACTTCAAACGGAGGGTACCCGTTATCTCGACAGTCAGGTCTAATAACTACCATCCTAGCCCGTTTTGTTTGTTTGACTTATACGTTTGACCTCTACTAATACATTTAACTATCGTTATTTTAACACAATTCTGACTTCTACATCCTCATGCTGACATAATAGAAATATTTAATATACGTCTAGCACCATTTGATGCTGACAAGATCACCAATTCACCATTCTGTAACTATGTGCGATGGTTTGACTTTAAGAAAGTCAAACTTTTGCATTTTTCTTGTGCTTTCTTATAACACGAATTTCATAACTTTTTAGAGACATTTGAGGTGTTTGTTGCAACAAAAGCAATTTGTAAAGTTAACTGTATAAATATCTAACTACTCAATATATTATCAATTTGTTATAACTCAGTTAGCTTTGTGTGATAGTCTTTTTATTAAAACCCCTTATAAATGTTGGATTCCTAAAGAATACTTTTGAGTAGAAATTACTAGTTCCTTATCATAAGATACACTATTGTGGGTTAATCTTAAACGTGAGATCTTTTGTTTCTTTGCAGTCATCTTTGACAAAACAACCTCCAATGGCGTCGTCTTCTTCAACATCATCCATTAAGAAGAGCTATCAGTATGATGTGTTTTTGAGTTTCCGTGGTGAAGACACGCGTAAGAACTTTGTGGATCACCTTTATGAGGCTCTTCACCGACACGGTATTCACACTTTCAAGGACGATGAGAGACTCAAACAAGGAAAAAACATCAATGACCAGCTTTTTAAGTCTATTGAAGACTCAAAGTTGTTTATCATAGTTTTCTCAAAGAAATATGCATCTTCGTCTTGGTGCTTAAATGAACTTGTAAAGATTATGAAGTGCCAAAAGTTGAATGAGCAAATTGCTTATCCTGTTTTCTACGATGTGGATCCCTCTGAAGTTCGCAAACAACGTGGACCAGTTGGAGAAGCACTTGACAAACATGCCAATAAAGAGATCGGGGAATGGAGAGAAGCTTTGACAAAAGCAGCCAATTTGTCTGGGTGGGATTTGAGGAACACTACAGATGGGTAATTCCTTTCATCATTTCTCCGGAAATATTTATTCTTTTTTAGTTTCTTTCTTATTTTGAGGAAAGCTCGGGCATTGTTATTATCTATACATTATTATGTCTTACACTTTTGTATATTGACCTGGAATATAACTTTTTTTGTGTGGGTTCTTGAATTAGCTATCTGAATCTTATATAATTCACAGGCATGAAGCCAAAGTTATCAAGTTAGTAATTGAGCGGATTTCACTTGAGTTACGATCCATTAATGTGAACCTTGATGATAAATTAGTAGGCATGGAACCCCGGCTACAGGACTTTGAGAAGTCTTTAGATGTCACGTCGAACGAGGTTCGCATGATAGGGATCAAGGGGATGGGAGGTGCTGGTAAGACTACACTAGCTAGAGCTGTGTTTGATAGAATATCCATTCACTTTGAAGCTACAAGCTTTGTTGAGAATGTCAGGGAGGTTTCAAAAGTGCCGGTGTCCGGTCTATTGTCATTGCAAAGAAAGATCCTTTCAGATTTGCTGAATGACCAAGGCGACAACGTAGGTAGTGTCCATGACGGGAAAAACATGTTGAAAACAAGGTTGCGCGCTAGTAAGGTTCTAGTGGTTTTAGATGATGTGGATCATCAAGAGCAGCTTGAGGCATTAGCTGGTGATCTTAATTGGTTCAAGCCTGGAAGTAGAATTATCATAACAACAAGAGACGAGCAAGTGTTGATAGCACATAGAGTGGAACGGATTTGTGATGTCAGTCTATTATCACATGAGGAAGCGATTGGCCTCTTCAGTAGGCACACGTTTGGGAAAGATCTTCCAATTCAAGAGTATGAAAAGGAATCACAACAAGCTGTACAATATGCTGCTGGCCTTCCCTTGACAATCAAAGTTTTGGGTTCATTTCTGTGTGGTAAAGACAAGCCTGAATGGGTGGATGCATTAGAAAGACTCAAAATAATACCATTGAAGGAGACTCTTGAAAAATTGGAGTTAAGCTATGCAAGTCTGGAGGATGACTGTAAGGAAATATTCCTAGATGTTGCATGCTTACTCAAGGGGTTGGAGAAAGACGAAGCAATAAGAATACTTGAAGGTTGTGGATATCATGCTAGAACTGGTTTAAAAGTTCTTGAGCAGAGATCTCTAATAACTTTTGAGCCTGATTTTTTTCGATTGAGGATGCATGATCATATTGAAGAAATGGCCAAGAATATTATACGTCGTTTGCACCCAGATGAGCCCAACAAACATAGCAGATTGTGGATTCAGGATGAAATTGAATATGTATTGGATAACAACTTGGTAAGAATTAGGTTTACTTGGTAAATAAATTAAAGATCTAACACACTTTTCTTTACTTATGACGTGAACTATTCTTGAAAAATAGGGATCTGAAGCGACAAGGTCTATAAGGCTAGAGTTCAATCCCGATATTGTTTTGGAAGGTCTTGGAAACATGAAGAAACTTAGATGCCTTATTGTAGATTATTACGATATGTATGGTGTTGACCTTTTTGTTGGTGCACTTGTGTCTGTACTTTGTCTGTATTCGGTCTGATATAAACGATGTCCTGATTTGTATTGTAAGTTGACCAAGTCAACCATCCTCCGGTTTGACTTGGACAACAGTTGAAAGATGTTCTGATCGAAGGATAGCCTCGAAGGATACACCTGATCCTTCGAGGTGATCGAAAGATATGGTTCGACCATGGTTCGACCATTAGACCTCGAAGGATGATCCTTCGAGGTCCATGCTGATCTTTCGTGTAACATGTGGTCGACAGATGATCCTTCGGACCATCTGTCGAATCCTTCGAGCAGACCTGCTGAGCTGGGTATATATACCCATGCATGTGTTGAGTGTTACAGAGTTCTGCCATTTTCACACACCCGAGAGATAGAAGCTTAGAGAGCATTCTGCCCAGAACTCACTCACACACTTAGAGAGTTTATAGAACACTTCTGTAAACATTGAGCTTGTAACCGAACCTTCATTTGCATTAATACGACTAGTGTTAATCGGTGAATCTTTGTGTGTTTGTTTCTCTACTTGCTAATAACTCGGTTTGCTTGCTAGCTTGGATTCCGCACTCGCTAGTAGGTTTGTATAACAAGGTTTAGGTTCGTAATCCTCCGCGAAAAGGGACCTACAAGTGGTATCAGAGCCTCGCTCTTTACCTTGTTTAAAACCGGGTTTTTACAAGTTGTGGTGTGTTGAAACACCTGGTTTTGCACCTGTTTTTACTAAGTTTCTTGCATTTTCTTTGAGTAAAAACGTGTCTGAACTAACCGGGAGTGTTCAAGTTTGGGTTGGGTAACATAAAATTGGTTTTTAGAAAACTTTGTGTTTTCCGGTGGTATTCCGGTGTGTTTCCGGTGACTGGCTTAAGGATAAGGTTATCCTTTTTGGGCAATCTTTCAAAAGTTGGTGGGAAAGTTGATCTGACATCCCCTTTTGCCGAAAGTTTGACCTTACCAACCTGTCACCTTTTCACCAACCTTTCACATCAAAGTCAGTTGTGTCAGAGCCTCTCGAAAGATATCTTTCGACATCGAAAGATCATCCTTCGATATCTTTCGATCAAGAAGGGCTCGAAAGATTTATATCCTTCGACCCGTCCCTCGAAGTTCGAAATATATCTTTCGATCAGGGAATCTTTTCGAAAGATAGTTGTTTTATCTCGAAAGATAAGGACCTTTCAAGTGTGAATCTTTCGAGATTTTGAGTCTTTCGAAGCCAGTGCTCGAAAGTCAACAGTGATCCTTCGAACACTGTTGATCATTCGAACAAAGTGTGATCCTTCGGAAGTTAGCTATTCGAAAGATAAGTGTCCGAAAGATAGGGATTTGACTCGAAAGATAAGGATCTTTCAAAAGGGAATCCTTCGAGTTCTTGAATCTTTCGATATTATTGTTCAAGACTCAACAGTAATCTTTCGAGTACTGTTGATCCTTCGAACAATAGTTGATCTTTCGATTGTGGTCAGTTTATTGTTAACAAGTTTCTGTGATCTCAGATCTTGCAACCAGGATCCTTCGGCTGTGTGATCTTTCGGGTGGCTATTATCCTTTGAGACATTGATATAGTTTTCATTTTTCTGATCAAAAATGAATCCAGCATGGGGTAATCCGTCAACTGCAGAGAGCAGTACGTTTTCTGCAAGATCCAGTGTGCCATGCAATTCTGATATGTATTTTGGAACTTCCAGTACTTCGTTTGCAAGACCCGTTTCACATGCTCCATTAAAAACGGAGTACGTCACAATCACAGATTGTTTTGGCAATCCAAAACTAGTTCCTGTAAAGCCAGCTCCCACCACAGACATGTATGGAAATCCATTACCCCCAGTTGCCGTGCAACACCATTATTCTACTGTAGAATCGTCATTTCTTAATCCCAAGAACAGTAGTCAGACAAAAACGGCGTTGTATGCTGAAATTGTCAAAGATGTCAGCAAGGGTGGATCCTCGGGGAATGATGACAGTTCTGAACATGTTAGAAGTTCAGGTGAAGATGTTTCAACTTCAGTGGAAGGTGATACAACTTCAAGTTCAAGTGAGGATGGATCTGAATGTGAATCATCAAGAGAGATTGTTGATTCTGATGCAGAAAGGCCAACACCTGAGAGTAATTCCAGTCAGGTATGTGTTGATGAACCAACTGCTGTAGATTGTGATAATTGTGCTAGATTAAAGGCAAACATGTCTGAGTTGCAAGGCAAACATGATGCTTTACAAGCTAGTTTGTTTGACTTGCAAGACAAACATGTTTCATTGAATGCCAAGTGGTGTGAATTGCAAAGCAAACACGAAGCTTTGCAAGAGAAATATGATGTGACATTTATCCACAACCAGAAGTTGACCGTGGATCTTTCAAAATGCACAGAAGCCAATATGTTTTATGAAAACCATGAAAAAGAATTTAAGTCAATGATTGAGACGTTAAAGAAAGATAAAACTGAATTGACTAAAATGGTTTCCAGAAAACAAACGGAAATTAATTTGTATATCTCACGTCTTGAGACAATGCAAAAAGAAATGGCTTGTGTGAAAACCGAAAGTGATGCGATCCAACTTAAGCTAGATAGTTATTTGAGCTCTAGCTATGTGTTGGATCACATCATTGACGTTCAGAAAGAAAAACGGGATGTCACATGCATAGGATATAAGAAATGTCCACCACCTGTGAGACACAATTATGATGCGATGCCTGACGAGGAGGATAGAGTGTTCTTCGAACAATCTGTTCCTCTTGATGTGAAGGAGTTTGCAGCAGGACTCGGATACCAGAAAGAAGTATCCTCAGATTCAAATGTGTCAGCAGATACATCTGTAACTGCTGAACAGAAACAGGATCCTCCAGTTGTGATTGAGGATGCTGATTCGTCTGATGATGAATCTGATAATGCTGTCCCAGCAAAGTCTGATGCGGTAGTCAAAAATGAGGACATACCTCTTGAGAATCACATTCTATGTGATCCCCCTGCAAAACCCGCTAAGACTGTTGCAATCGAGTCCTCGTCTGAAAAAGAGTCGGAGGGTGTGAACTTGCTGTACACTCTCGTTGATAATGATAAAATCTACTCTGACAAAGATTTTCCTATTAAAAATGTTAATCAATCTTTAATAAGTAAAGTCTTTGAAGATTCGACAAGTAAGTTTTTGGGAAAGACAGGACCACGTGTTACAGTTACACAGTGTCCTCCAATCCCAAGGGCTGAAGTTCGAAAACAATTTGGCAACAAGAAATTACCAGCAATGCCAAAACAGCAAAATCACACCAAGCCCAAAGGAAAGGCACCGGCTCAAGTCCAGAAGAAGCCGAATCAAAAGAAGAAGAAAAATGTTAACTTTGTGAAATCGACGGGAACAGACAAAATTGAAACGTTTGAAAATAAATCTAACTTAGATTTTGTCAAGAAAGCTACTGTTTTGAAAAGAAATGAACAAAACAGTTCACAGCCTAGTACCTCGGGTTCACAAAGTTCAACATCATCGGCTAAGAGAACACATGATGCTTCGGGGATTGTTGAACGAAGATATTGTTTTGAGTGTGGAACAATTGGACATATCATTCGAAATTGTCCATATCTTCATAAGCTGAAAGCAAAGGTTGATGATCCCCGTGAACAAAATCATGCCGCCCAAGAGAATAGTAAAGGCAAACAGGGCGAAAACAAGAAAAAGGTTCGGAAGATAAACCTCGTGAAATCAAGAGGGACTGATAAAATTGATACTTCCAAAAACAAATCCAATAAGGATTTTGTTAAACAAAGTAAAATTTTGAAAAGAAACAGTCAAAACAACTATACACAACACACAAACGGTTGTGATGTAGGACCAAGTACCTCAAGATCACGAAGTTCATCATCCGGCTATTGCAGTTATGATACTCCGAGGTTTGTTGAGCGGAGATCATGCTTTGAATGCTGTGAGTATGGGCACATCATTAAGAATTGTCCATATCTCACCAAAAGAAAGACAAAAATTGATGCCCCCCATGGTAACAATTACCATAAAAGATCTGTTTCACCAAAACAGGACCCTCGTCTTGTTAAACAACGAGCAAAGAAACAGAAAAAGAAACAAAGAAAAGAAGTTGAAAAGTTTTTAAAACCGGAGATTATCCAAACAAAATCTGTTAAATCAGATGTTAAACATGAAAAACAGAAAGAGATTTGGATACCAAAACCGGTAACTGTTTCAGGGGGAGCTACATCAATTCCGAATCATCGGGAAATGGATGTTACAATTCTCGATGATGACGGACGACCCAAGTCTGTGAAGGCTTGGGTCCCACTCTCCAACTAATCTCTGAGTGAGTGTGCAGGAAATTCCAGGAGGAACTATTAATAGTCTTAGGATTGTTGATAGTGGAATGTCCTTGCACAAGATAGGCGACAGCAGAAATTGTTGCCTTTGATGGAGAGAGAGGAAAGAAAAAGAAAATGTGGCTGAATGAAGTTGCAAAAATTCGACCAAATGAAGAACGTGCCAATAGTTGGTCATTATGGTTTTTGATCGGGTCCACAGGAACGAATGAAGTGAAATGTGTGTCGATGCCTTGGCGTGGATTGAACATCCGCACACCATTTCTGAATGAGAAAGTCAAAGGCCTTCGCTGGTACAATGTGGAAGACCAGCCGGACCCGGAGGTTTATGAGCTTATTGCTGTCAAGAGACTTTTCAGTAGTTGCAAATTCGACCTTGAAGTCCACACCGGGTGGATATCCAGTTGGGAGAGTGCTTAGATTCCTTGCAATGCACGGAACAGTTGCAGGCTACGCCTTTAAATTCTTAATCTCTCCTATACTTGTCGATATTTAAGCTACTTTGTGAATTATTATTATCTCGAACAGCACTCTTTGGCCTGACACGTTGATCTCAAATATCACCTCACACGTGATTGTTTCTTTGTGAAACTCGTCAATGTTGTCATGGTCCGCACCGCTTACCGACATGCCAACTCATTTTTCAAAAATTGGTTAAATCTTTTCTGATAAAACTTAATTTTGGTAAACGGCATTAAGGTCAAGCACAAGAGAAAACCAGCATCGGAAAATCATTTTTGTAAATAACTTTGTGTTTTAAATTTATCTTAGTTTGTTGATTTTAGGGGGAGTAAATCCAAAAATCGGAAAATCCAAAAACATCGAAAAATTCAAAAACACAAAAAAAAAACAATAGAAAAACAAAAATGAGTTTCCTGGCGAGCAAAAGAGAAAATGATAGTACATCAGTGGTCTATCCAAACCTCTTTAAACCTTAAATGCAAAACGATAAGCAGCTCTATATAAGATGTATCGGTAGGCTCACAATCATTTTAAAGTGTGCAGGGTGATATAAATCTTAATCGACTGAAGATCAGGTGGGAACCATTCATTGGCATATGGTCTTAGTACCGAAATTTCGTTTGATAGATTGCCGAGGTTCTGAGATATTCGGTCTTTATGCTGCTTATCATCTGGGTATCATGGTTGTATCTTTTACCGAAAAATAACGGGGACGCAAGTCTAGATCTTCCATGATACTATACATACGTGTACATATTGCATACTGCATTCGACCTCAATAAGTGATAAACAATCACATGTCCAAATCAAATAAGTGATAAAATATCACATTTTTCCGGGTGTCAAGTTCGTCTCTCTGCTGTACGGAAGTACTGACCTGTTCACGGACTTGCACCTGTGCCCTCATGCATACGAAAATCAAGTTCCTCATCAATAAGTGATTATATCACATAGGACTTGTTTTCAAATCAAAATAAGTGAGTATCACACAATTTATACGGTCAAACAGATGATAATCGGTATACTCACTGGTAAGATGAACTCTCGTGCATACCTTGATACGGGAATGTGTCGTGATGTGGATGAACACCGGTCGGTAAGTATAAATCATACCTTAACGTATCCCCTCGCCATGATTACATCTGATAAGTTGAGCTTAAGTGGACAACAATACCGATAATTGTTATAGGATGCTTATCTTAATGTTAACTAACTGAACAACAAGAGTGTTTTGGCATGACCGTACACTGATATGATTCTCTTACCCTCGAAACTCGCAAAAAGAATGTTTGTATATATTTATTTATTTACTGTTTAACTTTTATTATTTCTTTTAAACAGTTTCGTCGTTTGGTGCATATCAGCATGACATTAGCGGTGATGTCGTTTGATAACACTCAAAGGATTTTAAATTGTTGTCTTTTAATTTCAAAAATACCAAAAAGATTTTAGGCGTGTTTTAATATAAACTTTATAAAAGCCAAAAAGATTTTATTTCTGCTTTATTTTCGATCGTACGATGTTGGAGCTCAAGTCTTCGTTACCTGAAACCTGACTGAAAACCGAACTGACTAAATCTTCATAAACGGTCAAAATTTGCAGATTTTGAAAGTTAGAATTTAAAATTGATAAATTTATTAAACTTTCAAACTGTCGGACGGTGTTTGATTTTGACATGGTCACTCGTGTGTCATTTGTTTATACTATTCCAAGCAGTTGTTCTCATTACGCGTTTAGATTTCTTGCATGTGCAGATTCTAAAGGCTAGGAGAACATGGTCGATGACAAGCCTTGGAATGAAGACACGACGAGAAGGCGCTCAAAAGATGAAGATGATCGAGTTGCCGCTGGCCATCATCAACACCACAAGGATCTCACTTCATAAAGATAAAGTCTTTTCACGAGCATAACTCAAGGGGGAGCTTATGTTAAGGGGGAGTTTGTCAACACACTTCCTACATGATACGGGTAGTTTGTTGATACACTCTCTACTTTCAAGACGTGAAGACTTTGAAGACCCTCCGACATTGAAGACATGATAGGACATCAGAGTCTTGAAGACTTGAAGACCAAAGACCGTCGAAGTTCAAGACGAGTCTACACTTTTAGAAGAACAAGACAAAGATTAGAGATCAAAGACAAAGCTACAGCCAAGGGGGAGTTTGTTGGTGCACTTGTGTCTGTACTTTGTCTGTATTCGGTCTGATATAAACGATGTCCTGATTTGTATTGTAAGTTGACCAAGTCAACCATCCTCCGGTTTGACTTGGACAACAGTTGAAAGATGTTCTGATCGAAGGATAGCCTCGAAGGATACACCTGATCCTTCGAGGTGATCGAAAGATATGGTTCGACCATGGTTCGACCATTAGACCTCGAAGGATGATCCTTCGAGGTCCATGCTGATCTTTCGTGTAACATGTGGTCGACAGATGATCCTTCGGACCATCTGTCGAATCCTTCGAGCAGACCTGCTGAGCTGGGTATATATACCCATGCATGTGTTGAGTGTTACAGAGTTCTGCCATTTTCACACACCCGAGAGATAGAAGCTTAGAGAGCATTCTGCCCAGAACTCACTCACACACTTAGAGAGTTTATAGAACACTTCTGTAAACATTGAGCTTGTAACCGAACCTTCATTTGCATTAATACGACTAGTGTTAATCGGTGAATCTTTGTGTGTTTGTTTCTCTACTTGCTAATAACTCGGTTTGCTTGCTAGCTTGGATTCCGCACTCGCTAGTAGGTTTGTATAACAAGGTTTAGGTTCGTAATCCTCCGCGAAAAGGGACCTACACTTTTGAAGATTAATGAAGTTAGTCAATACTTCCCAAATTCATTACGGTACTTGAAATGGCACTATTACCCTCATTGGTGTTTGCCTAAAACCTTTGAAGCAAATAATCTTGTTGAGCTTGACATGTCTCACAGCATAATCGAACAACTTTGGGTGGGGGGGAAGGTAGGATGATTGATTAATAATTTTGATTTATTTATTGATCAGTTATGAATTAGTTTATTACCTTCTTTTTTGGTGTGGCATTAGGTTCTTAAGAAGCTCAAATCCATTATACTATGCAACTCAAAATTGTGGAAACTTGACCTTGGTTTGACTCCAAATCTTGTGAGGTTAGATCTTTCATTTTGTACGAATTTGGTAGAACTTCATGTGCCCATTGGTTGTTTAAAAAGGCTTACGTACCTAAACCTCCGGCAATGTAACAAGTTGAAATCTGTTTCGTTTATCAAGGATTTGGAATCACTTGAGGTTCTTGATGTAAGTTACGTACATCTAAAGGAGTTCCAGGATATAATCCCGAGCCACTCCAACAGTAATCTGCAAGAGCTTGAATTTGGTAACAATGATATAGAAAACATACCTTCATCAATTAGAGATCTTCATAAGCTTGTTGATATATCATTCGATTGGTGTAGCAAACTTAAAAGCCTTCCAGGAAGCATTTGTAGTTTACAACATTTAAGATTTCTTTCCCTTGTATATTGTGGCATAGAGGAATTGCCTGAGGACATTGGGCGGTTGGAGTGTTTAGAAGGGCTAGATTTATCATATTCAGAAGTTAAACATCTCCCGGATAGCATTTGTAAGTTGAAACATCTTAAAGTTCTTGGTCTAGAATGTTGTAAAGTTTGTATGTTACCCGAGGATTTTGGTCAAATAGATTCACTGAATATACTAAATCTAAGATTAAGCAATATAAGAGATATTCCATCCAGCATTTGTAAGTTAAAACATCTCAAAGAGCTTGACCTTTCGGAATGTTCTGAGCTTGAGAAATTACCGGAGAACCTAGGAGATTTAGAAAGTTTGAATACACTAAGTTTAAAATTAAGCAAGGTAAGAAATGTTCCATCCAGCATTTGTAACTTAAAACATCTCAAAGAGCTTGACCTTTCGGAATGTTCTGAGCTTGAGAAATTACCAGAGAACCTAGGAGATTTAGAAAGTTTGAATACACTAAGTGTAGGAGGTACCAAGATAAGAGATGTTCCATCTAGCATATGTAAGTTAAAATATCTCGGAGAACTTAAGCTTTCTAAATGTTATAAACTTGAGAAATTACCCGAGAACCTAGGAGATTTAGAAAGTTTGAATACACTAAGTGTAGCAGGTACCAAGATAAGAGATGTTCCATCCAGCATTTGTAAGTTAAAACATCTCAAAAAGCTTAACCTTTCTGAATGTTATGAACTTGAGAAATTACCCGAGAACCTAGGAGATTTAGAAAGTTTGAATACACTAAGTTTAACAGGTATCAAGATAAGAGATCTTCCATCCAGCATTTGTAACTTAAAACATCTCTACGCGCTTGGCCTTTCTCAATGCTCTAACCTTGAGAAATTACCCGAGAACCTAGGAGATATAAAATGTTTGAAATGGTTGCATCTAGCAGGTTCTTCAATAAGTCATCTTCCCCATAGCATTTCTTTGTTGGAAGGTCTTATAATTATGGGGATGTAAGAAGGAGTGATCCAGATGCAATTATATCTCAAGAACAACATCTGACGTTTAATGAATGAGTCTCAACCATTGGATTTGAATGAACAGTTGCTGACCAGGTTTACATGACACATCACGCAAGAAGCTAAAAAAAGTAATGATTTCGTGTTAGGCTCAACATAAGCACAGGTATTTCTCATCATCTTCTTCTATTATCTATGGATAATCAATAAACTTCCAATTTATCTACTATTGTTGGCTATTTTCAGTTACCAGATAACGAAGAACATCTCAGACTCAGGTTTTTGTTGAAATACTTAGTGTTTCAATCTCGCCGAAGAACATCGGAAGTGATACTTTGTGAAGGACTAAAGCTGGAGGGACATAGTGAAACTAATCTTATGTCCGTGATGACCTTCGTCGTTGTATAAGTCGATATCTATACTGGTTGTTCGTGCCATCAACGGCAAAGATACCATGACCAGACATTCTAATTGGTTAATCACAATATTGGCTTTAAGCATGTATTCAACATCTTTAACGTCATTGATCTGTGGCTTGTATTGTAAGCATAGATATAATGTAAAACGTGTGTTCGGTTTACGAGTCGGGCTTTTGATGCTCATTTTTATTTGGGTTTTGGTGCTGATTTTGATGCTCATGTAGTAAGGTTTCGTTTAGTGTCGGGCTTTTAATGCTCATTTTACGAAACAAAGTTGAGGTTTAATTCGGGGTTGGGTTTGTCATATGGGCACATAAATATTGATTCTAGAAACTTAAAATCTAACCCTACACTATAAGTTTTTCGATTTAAATGCAAATTTTACATGTTAAAGTTTGGATATCGTCCTCCCTGGAGTAGGTTCTGACAGCGGCATAAAGCACCAACCGACCGCAGAATACACATCCGAGTACGCATCTGATGGGAACAAAACGGCAAGCGATCGAGATGCAAGTCGTGGACGATGAGGCAGTTTCCGATGACACGGGTAATTAACAACACATATTGGTAGTTGCAGCCAGCAATGGCATAAATCCGGTTTAGTTCAATACCATAAATAAGTTTGTTTCATCGAACAACCGATCAAGAAGCTTTATGTGTGTGTTTTGAATTTTGAAATCATGGTATGGAATATGAATAATTTTTTTTAACATTTCATCAGATTTTTTACTGTGATTTGTGACTGTACATTCGCTGCAAAGTGCAAACCATCATTAGTTAATGACATACTGTAACATTTATTGTTACTTATTACAACCCACAACTTACTTTTTTTTAATGGCCAACAAACTCAATCCCGAGCACTCTCGGGGCACCCACTGGACAAACGGAGTACTCCGAGAGTAACCCGAGTCCACCACAAATTCCGGGGAAAACCCGGTAACCCACTCGCCCGTAAGCACGACAGTGAAATTACCAGTAAAACCCGTTTGGCTCAAGGATCCAACCTAGGTTTCCCTGGGTCTCCTATCATTGCCCACCAGTGCCTCACTCTGCACTAAGTGGGAGTCGAACCTGCATTTCTCAAGAGAAATGCAAGCCCTCCACCACTTGATCTAGAGATCATTGGCAACTCACAACTTACTATTGTATCAAAATGCTTATTTGACATGTGTTGTTTGGTTTCATATGTTTTGTTGAATCATACTAAAGACCCACAAAAAGTTGATATTCCTTACTTTAAGCTCCAACTGTTATATGGTACGCTCTTGACTCTAGTTAACTCAACCTTGGTAGTTTCAACCTTCATATTCCACACAATTCGCGGTATTGCGAACCAGATCGCCCGTACCAGAATCGGGTAAAGAATCGAACTGAACCGAACGCTGCGGATTTGTGATCCGGATTGAAAAAATTGATCGTAACCGATTGCCAATAAATTTGTTCCAAATCATATAAAAACGTGTTTCCGGTTGACTAATTCGGCGTTCCAGAATGCACGGATAAGCGTACGGGAAACGAAAAGGCTGATTCAACTCTTCAAAGGACCAATCACCCGGTGAACCGAAATTAGATAAGTTAATGAGAGTAGGTTCTCCGAATTTCATGATTTACATGCGGATAGGCTTTGGTTGAAGAAATAAGACAAGCAAGAAACCACGGAAAGGGAAATGGTGAGGATTTGGATAAAGAAATAAGAAAAGCAACATGCGGCCGAAATTGAAATGGAGAGGCTTCGATTGAATCATCAACGACAAGAATCGGAAGAGATTAACATCATAACTAAAGACATTGATAGTCTTCTATCTACAAGCTAGAGTGCAAACAATGGTGATTATTTTATGTTGGAAATATTAAAGAGGAACATACAAGTTGGTATGTTTCCTCCATCCCACATTGGTGGAGAGAGTGAAGTTTGAGTGGTTTATAAGGGATTACTCCTTATGGGCCACCAAAGTGTTAAATGGGTTGAGAAGTGGATAAAGCCCACACGCGCGTCGAGCCGTGCAACGAGCTCGCGAATGGTCGCGTTTGAGGCGCACTTTGCACTTAGTGCTCCTATTTCTCAAGTTTTAATGGGTAAAAACGAAGTCACTTAACGATAGAAGGTACTATCAAATTTGATAGATCCATGTAAGGTATGATAGTACGTCGTTGCCGAGAACAAGGGTGAGCTAATGCTCTTAACAAAGTTTTGGAGGCATCCAAGCAACGTGGATGATGTAAAACTTCGCCTATATGATCTAGGGGTGGTGGCACCTCAAGTGAAGATTAGTGATTTATCTTCTAAAGGGTCATGAAAAGGATTTATAGTGCACAACCATATTCGCGCTCAGTGAGAACGCAAAGTCAGCTGGTGATGTGTGGGGGTAAACCGAAGAGGGCTATCAGGTTAATGGTTTAATTCCATAGGACACCATCAAATCTGTCTCTTCTTGTTTATCAACATAAACTGGGTTTAATCTTCGTGACACCTAATGACATCATCAGTCTAAGTGAAAGGAAACATTCTAACTTGGTGGGGGATTGTTGGAAATATTAAAGAGGAACATACATGTTGGTATGTTTCCTCCATCCCACATTGGTAGAGAGACTGAAGTTTGAGTGGTTTATAAGGGATTACTCCTTATGGGCCACCAAAGTGTTAAATGGGTTGAGAAGTGGATGAAGCCCACACGCGCGCCGAGCCGTGCCGCGAGCTCGCGAATGGTCGCGTTTGAGGCGTAAATGGGCGCGTTTGAGATGCACTTTGCACTTCGCACATACGCTAGGAGCTTTTATTTTTCTCTAGGGTCCGGTTCAGGTGTGTTAGATCTGTGGATCGAATGAGATAAGGAGATAGAGATGAATTCAAAACAGTGGGGGTTATCCCATTATCTCTAGTAATTCGAATTCGTGTGGGATATCTCTAGCAACCGAATTTGGTTCTGGATGGTTATCCCACTCCCCGTTTTTCTCATTCTTTGGTGTGATCATAGCCTATAAATAAAAGCCTCTTGCTACCCATTCTAAACACCTAATTTTCGCAGCCTCCTCCCATTTTTCTGTGCTCTAATTTCTTCTCCAGCTTCTGCGTTTTTCTGGTTTCCATTGCTGTTGGAATACCAGATCAGTTCTGCATTAAATCCTGGGAGTTTACGCTGCAGCTCACAGCAATACGAGCGCGTAAAATCCTTTAAGGACAGGAGTCATCCGTGCAGTTCAAGGATCTTCTTTCTTAATCGCCAGGTTGGTTTTAATTTTTGCGTGTTCTTTAATTTCGTCCGATAACGGGACAGTCTCCTTCTACCTTTCTTTAATCAGTTTGCTCAAGTTGGAACAAACTGGTTTGGCTGATAACTCGGTAATGAATAAAGTTTATATTAATTTACTGTTTGATTGAAATATTTTTAACAATCTTAAAGGATTTTATTTTGCGTTTAATCAACAGGACTCTGAACTACCAACAGCCAATCTGAGATTCATGAATCAAGAGTTTGTCAAGTTGGACAGATTCGATGGTCAGAACTATATCCGTTGGGCGGACAAGGTTAAGTTCATGCTTGTTGTGCTGAAACTCTACTATATCCTTGATCCAGACTTGCCTGAAATCCCTGATGACCCTCCTCTTGAGGTAGGAGAGGTCCCGAATCAAGATTTGGCAAAGCAAAGACTTGTCCGTAAGGAAGCTGAAGATCTTTGCCTTTGCCACATCAAAAATTCTCTTTCGGATCGTCTCTATCACTTGTACGCGCCGGTAAAAAGTGCTAGAGAATTGTGGAAAGCTTTGGAAGATAAGTACAAAGCTCTTGAAGAAGGTACTAACAAATACCTTATTTCCAAGTACTTAGACTTTCAAATGGTCGATGACAAGTCAATCCTGGAGCAAGTGCATGAACTCCAAGTTCTTGTTAACAAATTGACCGCACTTTCTATTCCGCTGCTAGAAATATTTCAAGTAGGGGTTATTATTGCAAAACTACCTCCTAATTGGAAAGATTTCTCAAAGAGAATGATGCACAAGTCTGAGGACTACTCTTTGGACGAACTGTTGAAGCACCTCCGAATTGAGGAGGAAACGCGCAATAGGGACAAAAGAAGTAAAGTCGGATCGAGTGTGAATCATGTTGCTGGAGGATCTGGTCAAAAGGGAAAAGGGGCATCATCAAAGAATAAGAAGTTTACAGCACCAAAGAAAAAGGAATTCAAGAAGTCACAACACACTAACAACCATCAACCAAAGAGGTATGGTAAATGTCATGTTTGTGGAGAAACCGGGCATTATGCACGAGAGTGCTCTCAAAGGAAATCTGGATCTACGGTTGGTTCTACAAGTGCTATTGATGTTGAGAAAGTCACCAATCTAGTGGCCAATGTGGGTCTTGGAGAGGTGAAGATGCTTTCTCAATATACACGCATTGTGGCATGTAGAGGATGGTTTTTGGATTCTGGAGCCACTGTTCATGTTTGTGGAAATTGTGGCTCGTTTCTTACTTATGGTCCTGTTCCTCAAGGAACAATGGTGGTATGTGCTGATAGACATCGAGTAGAAGTTCGTGGTAAAGGCACGGTGCGACTAAACTTTAAAGATGGTCAAGTGGTTACCCTTCAGGACGTGTTGCATGTTCCTAGTATCACCAAGGGTCTTGTTTCCGCTGATAAGTTCGATCGGAATGGTTACAAGCTGGTTCTCAAGAATCTCCGTGTGAAGTTTTCTCTAAATGACATCTATGTGGGTCAAGCAAAGAACACGGGTGGAATGTATCGTCTTGACTTAGCTGAAGATGGGATTGATGAAGAAGTAGACTCGGATGAAGGGGGCGTTTCTGTGATTGATGGGTTTGGGAATGAAAGTGATAGTGATAGAGGTAGTGATAGTACTAGTTTTGGTGAATGTAATGCAATTGGTTTTGAATTGAATGAAATTATGTCTTCTGATTATATCGCTTGTTCAATTTCTTTATGGCATAAACGTTTAGCTCATACAAATATTAAAAACATTGAAAAAATGCAAACTAAAGGTTTATTAAAATTAAAAGATAAAGACTTTGAAAAATGGGAAACTTGTGTGAAATCCAAATTCACAAAGAAACCTTTTCCAAGTGTCCATAAACGCAATACATCACTACTAGAGCTAATTCATTCAGATATTTGTTAACTGAATGGAGTTCTTACTTGTGGGGGTAAGAGATATTTTATCACTTTCTGTGATGTCTCGAGCCGATACTTATATGTTTATTTGTTCCATTCAAAAGACGAAGCTTTTGAGGCATTCAAAATATATAAGGTTGAGGTTGAAAAACAACGAGAGAAATGCATTAAAATTCTTCGCTCGGACAGAGGCGGAGAATACTTTAACCGAAAGTTTGATGCATTCTGCGAGGAGGAAGGCATCATACATGAGAGAACTGCACCGTATACTCCCCAACAAAATGGTTTGGCTGAGAGAAAGAACCGAACCTTGGTAGAGATGGTTAACTGTATGTTAAATCAATCGGGTCTACCTCGCAATATGTGGGGGGATGCTTTGTTGACCGCATGTTATGTTCACAATAGGATCACTAGTCGTGTGATACCTACGAGACCATATGAGTTGTGGAAAGGAAGAAAACCAAACCTAGAGCATTTGAGGGTTTGGGGTTGTCTTGCCTACCATCGCATACCTGATCCAAAGACACTCAAACTGGGAGAATGAGCTTTCAAGAGTGTATTCATTGGATATGCTTCGCATAGTAAGTCTTACCAGTTGTTGGATGACGAATCAGGTATAGTTGTAGAATCCAGAGATGTGGAATTGTTTGAGAACAAGTTTTCTAGAGATGATGAAAACTCAAATTACACCACAGCTTCTAGTACTTCTGAAAAAAGAGTCCAACCTTCACCCATAGTTGAAGAACCAAGAAAAAGTACCAGAGTTAGAAAAGAGAAAAGTTATGGAGATGATTTCTTTTCTTACCTGGTTGAGGGAACTCAAAAGAAAGTGATGAGAGAGGTCATTTTCGCTGTAAATTTGGATGATGATCCTAAAACTTTCAGCGAAGCAATGTCATCAAGAGATGCTCCTTTGTGGAAGGAGGCAGTTAATGATGAAATGGATTCCATTATGGAAAATGGAACTTGGGAGTTAGCTGATCTATCCAAGGGAAAGAAACCTATTGGATCCAAATGGATTTTCAAAAAGAAGTATCATCCAGATGGATCCATCTCTGCCTATAAAGCGAGATTAGTTGCTATAGGTTATAGGCAGAGAGAAGGGATCGACTATTTTGATACCTATGCACTTGTGGCTAGAATAAGTTCTATTAGAACTCTAATAGCGGTGTCTGCTTTGAAAGGGCTGTACATCCATCAAATGGATGTAAAGACAACATTTCTAAATGGGTATCTAAATGAGGAGATTTATTTGGAGCAACCAGAAGGATTTGTGATGCCTGGACAAGAGAACAAAGTGTGTAGACTTATTAAATCTCTGTATGGTTTGAAGCAAGCTCCTACACAGTGGCATGAGAGATTTGATACCACTATGACTGCTTTCGGGTTTCGACACAATAGTGCTGACAGATGTATTTATACTAAGTGCGAACCCGGTTATACAGTCGTGATTTGTCTCTATGTTGATGATATGTTGATCATTGGCCCTCACCTTGAAGGTATTTCTGAAACTAAGAAATATTTGTCCTCGAACTTTAAGATGAAAGATCTAGGAGAAGTTGATACCATTCTTGGGATCAAGGTGAAAAGAACTGGAAGTCAGATTTCTTTAAGTCAATCTCATTACATAGAGAAAATTCTCACTAAGTTTCAACACTTAAATATTAAAGAGTTTAATACCCCGTTTGATCCAAGTGTGAAAGTTAAAGTGAACTCTAGAAGAGCAGTGGCTCAACTAGAGTATACGAGTGCTATTGGAAGTATGATGTATGCAACGCATTGCACTCGTCTTGACATTGCTTTTGCTGTAAGCAAACTGAGTCAGTATACTGTCAATCCAGGGACAGAACACTGGAAGGCAGTGGGTAGAGTACTTGGATACCTGAAAAAGACCAGTAACTTAGAACTGACATACACGTCTTCTTCCAGAATACTCGAAGGTTATTCTGATGCAAGCTGGATTGATCACACTAGTGATTCAAAATCTACAAGTGGGTGGATTTACACTCTAGCAGGAGGAGCAATTTCTTGGGCGATCAAGAAACAGACGTGTATTGCCTACTCAACTATGGAAGCTGAGTTCATAGCGCTAGCTGTGGCTGGTAAGGAAGCAGAGTGGATTAGAGATCTACTTACTGACATCCGTCTGTGGGATGTTCCAATGTCGTCTATTCCCATGTATTGTGATAGTGAGGCCACACTATCTAAAGTATACAACGCAGTGTTTAATGGGAGGTCAAGACACATAGGTCTTCGGCACAATTATGTGAGACAACTTCTTGAAAGTGGTACCATCAAGGTTGTCTATGTCAAGACGAGTAAGAACTTGGCAGATCCGTTTACTAAACCTCTGACGAGAGATTTGGTTGTGAATACCGCGAGAGACATGGGTCTAAAACCACAATAGAATTGTTATTGATGGAAACCCAACTTGAACTTAGTGCTCCTATTTCTCAATTTTAATGGGTAAAAACGAAGTCACTTAACGATAGAAGGTACTATCAAATTTGAAAGATCCATGTGATGTGAGGTATGATAGTACGTCGTTGCCGAGAACAAGGGTGAGCTAATGCTCTTAACAAAGTTTTGGAGGCATCTAAGCAATGTGGATGATGTAAAACTTCGCCTATATGATCTAGGGGTGGTGCCGCCTCAAGTGAAGATTAGTGGTTTATCTTCTAAAGGGTCATGAAAAGGATTTATAGCGCACGGCCATATTTGCGCTCAATGAGAACGCAAAGTCAGCTGGTGATGTGTAGGGGTAAACCGAAGGGGGCTATCAGGTTAATGGTTTAATTCCATAGGACACCATCAAATCTGTCTCTTCTTGTTTATCAACATAAACTCGGTTTAATCTTCGTGACACCTAGTGACATCATCAGTCTAATTGAAAGGAAACATTCCAACTTGGTGGGGGATTGTTGGAAATACTAAAGAGGAACATACAAGTTGGTATGTTTCCTCCATCCCACATTGGTGGAGAGAGTGAAGTTTGAGTGGTTTATAAGGGATTACTCCTTATGGGCCAGCCAAAGTGTTAAATGGGTTGAGAAGTGGACGAAGCCCACACGCACGCCGAGCCGAGCCGAGCCGTGAGCTCGCGAATGGTCGCGTTTGAGGCGCGAATGGGCGCGTTTGAGGCGCACTTTGCACTTCGCACGTACGCATCATCGCGAGGAGCTGAGGAGCTTTTATTTTTAGCTAGGGTCCGGTTCAGGTGTGTCAGATCTGTGGATCGAATGAGATAAGGAGATAGAGATGAATTCGAAACAGTGGGGGTTATCCCATTATCTCTAGTAATTCGAATTCATGTGGGATATCTCCAGCAACCGAATTTGGTTCTGGATGGTTATCCCACTCCCCGTTTTTCTCATTCTTTGGTGTAATCATAGCCTATAAATAAAAGCCTCCTGCTACCCATTCTAAACACCTAATTTTCACAGCCTCCTCCCATTTTTCTGTGCTCCAGTTTCTTCTGCAGCTTCTGTGTTTTTCTGGTTTCCATTGTTGTTGGAATACCAGATCAGTTCTGCTTTAAATCCTGGGAGTTTACGCTGCAGCTCACAGCAATACAAGCTCGTAAAATCCTGTAAGGACAGGAGTCATCCGTGCAGTTCAAAGATCTTCTTTCTTAATCACCAGGTTGGTCTTAATTTTTGTGTGTTCTTTAAATTCGTCCGATAACGGAACGGTCTCCTTCTACCTTTTCTTTAATCAGTTTTCCCAAGTTGGAACAAACTGGTTTGGCTGATAACTCGGTAATTAATAAAGTTTATATTAATTTACTGTTTGATTGAAATATTTTTAACAATCTTAAAGGATTTTATTTTGTGTTTAATCAACAGTACTAATGGACTCTGAACTACCAACAGCCAATCTGAGATTCATGAATCAAGAGTTTGTCAAGTTGGACATATTCGATGGTCAGAACTATACCCGTTGGGCGGACAAGGTTAAGTTCATGCTAGTTGTGCTGAAACTCTACTATATCCTTGATCTAAACTTGCCTAAAATCCCTGATGACCCTCCTCTTGAGGCAGGAGAGGTCCCTATTCAAGATTTGGCAAAGCAGAGACTTGTCCGTAAGGAAGCTGAAGATCTTTGCCTTGGCCACATCAAAAATTCTCTTTCGGATCGTCTCTATGACTTGTGCGCGCCGGTAAAAAGTACTAGAGAATTGTGGAAAGCTTTGGAAGATAAGTACAAGGCTCTTGAAGAAGGTACTAACAAATACCTTATTTCCAAGTACTTAGACTTTCGAATGGTCGATGACAAGTCAATCCTGGAGCAAGTGCATGAGCTCCAAGTTCTTGTTAACAAATTGACCGCACTTTCTATTCCGCTGCCAGAAATATTTCAAGTAGGGTTCATTATTGCAAAACTACCTCTTAATTGGAAAGATTTCTCAAAGAGAATGATGCACAAGTCTGAGGACTACTCTTTGGATGAACTGTTGAAGCACCTCTGAATTGAGGAGGAAACGTGCAACCGGGACAAAAGAAGTAAAGTCAGATCGAGTGTGAATCATGTTGCTGGAGGATCTGGTCAAAAGGGAAAAGGGGCATCATCAAAGAATAAGAAGTTTACAGCACCAAAGAAAAAGGAATTCAAGAAGTCACAACACACTAACAACCATCAACCAAAGAGGTCTGGTAAATGTCATGTTTGTGGAGAAACCGGGCATTATGCACGAGAGTGCTCTCAAAGGAAATCTGGATCTATGGTGGGTTCTACAAGTGTTATTGATGTTGAGAAAGTCACCAATCTAGTGGCCAATGTGGGTCTTAGAGAGGTGAACATGCTGTCTCAATATACACGCATTATGGCATGTAGAGGATGGTTTTTGGATTCTGGAGCCACTGTTCATGTTTGTGGGAATCGTGGCTTGTTTCTTACTTATGGTCCTGTTCCTCGAGGAACAGTGGTGGTGTGTGCGGATGGACATCGAGTAGAAGTTCGTGGTAAAGGCACGGTGCGACTAAACTTTAAAGATGGTCAAGTGGTTACCCTTCAGGAAGTGTTGCATGTTCCTGGTATCACTAAGGGTCTTGTTTCTGCTGATAAGTTCGATCGGAATGGTTACAAGCTGGTTCTCAAGAATCTCCGTGTGAAGTTTTCTCTAAATGACATCTATGTGGGTCAAGCAAAGAACACGGGTGGAATGTATCGTCTTGACTTAGCTGAAGATGGGATTGATGAAGAAGTAGACTCGGATGAAGGGGGCGTTTCTGTGATTGATGGGTTTGGGAATGAAAGTGATAGTGATAGTGGTAGTGATAGTACTAATTTTGGTGAATGTAATGCAATTGGTTTTGAATTGAATGAAATTATGTCTTCTGATTATATCGCTTGTTCAATTTCTTTATGGCATAAACGTTTAGCTCATACAAATATTAAAAACATTGAAAAAATGCAAACTAAAGGTTTATTAAAATTAAAAGATAAAGACTTTGAAAAATGCGAAACTTGTGTGAAATCCAAATTCACAGAGAAACCTTTTCCAAGTGTCCATAAACGCAATACATCCTTACTAGAGCTAATTCATTTAGATATTTGTGAACTGAATGGAGTTCTTACTCACGGGGGTAAGAGATATTTTATCACTTTTTGCGATTACTCAAGCCGATACTTATATGTTTATTTGTTTCATTCAAAAGACGAAGCTTTTGAGGCATTCAAAATATATAAGGCTGAGGTTGAAAAACAACGAGAGAAACGCATTAAAATTCTTCGCTCAGACAGAGGCGGAGAATACTTTAACCGAAAGTTTGATGCATTTTGCGAGGAGGAAGGCATCATACTATACTCCCCACAAAATGGTTTGGCTGAGAGAAAGAACCTGATGTGCGTGAAGTGTCTTATATTTTTTATGTATATTTTAAGCCCGTTTACACTTTTTAGCCAAGTTTTAAATTTATAAAACACGATATTTACTAACACTAAACACACATATGGGCAAGTGCACCCATTGTGGACGTAGTACAGTGTTGGTAAGATACCGAGGTCGTCCAAGGACACAAGAGCTTTTAGTACCGGTTTATCCTCAACGTCTAATCAAATCAAAAAGTTAGAAAAAGATTTTAAACTAGAAAAATAAAACTAACTAAAATGCTGAAAAATAAAAATAAAATAAAAACAGACAGACAAGATGAATCACTTGGATCCGACTCGTGTGTAGTGTAACCTTTGATTATTTCCGCACTTTTGCACTTTTTAAGAGATTATCTTAGTTATTGTAGTAGGCCCCTATTTTGAAGGTGACGTTACCCTCAACCCAGTAGTTTGAGTCAGCAAGGATACAATCCTAAAGGGTCGGATTATTGAAAGATAATTAATTAAGTTATTAATGCATAATGTGGTAGGCCCCTCTTTTGAAGGTGACGTTACCCTCGGCTAAGTAGTCTGAGTCAGCAGGGATACAGACCTATGTAGCCGGATTAAAGTTTTAATAGTAGCTTACTTATGAGGGGATCAAAGAGTTTGGACCTCCGCCATCCAATACCGGTGGATATTAAAGGAGGTCCTACTAAATTTGACCCAGGTCCTTTGCAGGATCTATACACTGAACAATGGCAAGACTCTTACCAAATCATTCCCTTAACCCCCGACCAGGTAGCCAACATATCTCCATATAGACCGTGGAGATATGAATGGTGAAAATCTTTTATTTTATATAGACAGTAAAATAATGCCAAGACACCACAGACAAACGATAAGGAAGAATCACCTTCAACATAAGAAACTAGTTATTAAAGTCATTAATACATAACCAAATAAAAAGTGCGAAAAGATTAAAAATAAAAGTATTACACTAAACAGTTGTCTTCACCAAGTGATGTAAGAGACTTAGGCAAACATGGCCTTTGATTGTCAAAAACTCTTACGATCAATCTTGGATACCGAGACGACTCACACACTCTATGATGGACAATGGATGATGGTGGTGGATGATGGTGTTGTGATGGTGGTGGGTGGTGGGTGAAGTTGAGAGAGGTGGTGTGCCAAGGGATGAATTGCAAGTGATCCAAGCACTCCTATTTATAGGCTGAACAGAAGCTCGGGCATGGCCCCGTGTCCATTCCTCTTCTCTTTCTTCATAAATTGCAGTTTGGCTGCATTAGTTGACCACGCTCTCGTGTCCGCTGGGCACGACCCCGTGTGCAGAAGCGTATCTGTACTATCAAGATTTCCTCAGATTCTGCGAATCTAAGAGTTGACCACGGCACCGTGTCCGCTGAGCACGACCCCGTGGTGGGCTATAGAAGCTTCTACAACTTTGTCTTTTCTGCTGACACTTGGGCACGCCCCCATGCTCATTGAGCACGGGGCGTGTTCGGCCTTCTGTTTTCTTGTTTTTGCTTGGGAAGATGTTGTTGGGGGGTCGGGCATGCTACGTTTGTTCCTTTTCTTGTATTTATGTTAGATTTAGCTGTCTTTTTGCTTCTTTTGTTCATTTGAGCTCATTTAATCCTGAGAATACAAAAGGAAGACAAAAACACACTTTTTCCAACATTAGTACTAAAAAAGGGTTAGTTTTATGCCTTAATTGATGTAATTTATATGTTGCATTTTGTGCACATCAAATACCCCCACACTTGAATCTTTGCTTGTCCTCAAGCAAAACTCTTTATAATGTGGCTTTTACACTCCCAAATGGAATGGGTAGAAGAGAATGTTTTTGGGCTTGTCATAGAGTGTCGGGATTCCAGGATTTTTATTGGGTTTTATTTTTATTTATTTACAATCCTATTCCTCATGATTTATTAAAAACATTACATAAGATAAATTACTTATTAGGGCATAACATGCCTTTTTAAAATTCTATTTATATACAAGTTCACATACCTCACGGGGGATCACTCAACACTCGGCCGAAGATGTGTTTTAGTGAATCACTCGAGAGCGGCATGGAACTTACTCCTACCATAAGCTTGCCAAGCAATCAATCATCCTCCTTTTTAACTATACACCTTTGTAAATATCAAGAGGACTTTTGGGGTGAAGAGTTAGGCTTGGGCTAAAGGTGGGTGGTTGGGTTAGTGGTTAGTAAAAAGGGCGAAAGGCGTAAAAAGCATCGGTTTTTTGGAAGACTTTTTATTTTTCAAAACTTTTTATTTTGATGAAGCATTTCTTTCAAACAAAGTTCTTTTTGATAAACTTGTTTGTTTATTTCTTTTCGGTTCATCATCATCATTTTTTTAAGGAAGTCATAAGAAAAACCGAGCCTTGTTACTAAAAAAAGGGTTTAAAATGAAAAAGGGTTTTGGTGGGTAAAAGGGTGTTTTGTTTTGGGTTAAGAAATGAAAAGGTTTAGGCTCAAAGGGGTTAACTAGGGGGATTTTGGGTAGGTGGTAAAAAAAGGAAAATAATGGTGTAGAAATAAAAAGGGTTAGTCCTAATGCCTCCATCATTTACTTACTCGGGTTTAAGTTGGTAAGGACCGGGAATGTATCGTCGTGGCAAGTTCTAGAGTTGTAAGAAACCAAGCGGCTATTCACACAAGAAACGAAAAATGAGCATTTAGTTTAAAGATGTGTATTTGTATGCTCAATAAAGGCTCAAAACTCACTTTTGTGGGAATGGGTTTTTATGTGATCAAGTATATATAATCAAATTTTAACTAAACTTGTCATGCCGTTTCATAATTTTCTTATGTTGGTTCTTTTTATCACGACGCTATCGGTTGTAAATTTGTAAAAACATAACCTTTTTAAAGCTTGTAATTCCCAACTTAAACTAAGACAAGTAAAAAAATGAAAATTTTGAAAAAAAAATTGGGGTGAGTAGCGGTTCCAATAGAGTTTTGTGTAAGGCTTTTGATTAGGACTTGCAAAAATTCAAGTTTTAGCATCCCCCCCCCCCCACACTTAAATTACACATTGTCCTCAATATGTCCCAAAAATAAGTTTTTAGGTTGATTGAATGTGTAAAAGGTGTGAAAAAGCAAAAATTTATGTTACTGGGCGTCTGCACACGGCCCCATGTTCAGATCGCCAGTAACAGAAATTGAGAAAAAGAATCAGAAGCCTGGGCACGGGGGCGTGTTCAGTGAGCACGCCCTGTGTCCAGTTACCTGAACTGGGCATTTCTTGCAGACTGTGCAGCACGGGGCCGTGTTGGGCGGGAACGGCCCGTGCTGAACTTGCTGTAATGAAGAAAATTTTGTCGGAATGTCCTGTTTTCGTGCATGGGGTGCTGGTGCAAGTTTCCCTTGTTATCCTTCACCATCCCGGGTGTGTTTTATCCAGTACAACATCATCCAAACACCAAATTAGCTAAAACCATCATTCCATTAAATCATAGAGAGAATTAGATAATATTCCTAATAAGTTAATATCTTAGATAATTAGGTCAATCGAAGCACAAGAAGTTCAAACCAAGAAGTTCTAGCCTAAAATTTATTCTATTAGCAAAATTTCCGAAAAGATAATTCTCTTGGTTGGATGCGACTTTGAAGAACTTCTTTCTCCGGGCATGGGTCCCTCACACGTCGGCGAGCCATTCCTCTATCTCCATTGGGAGAAGAAAGGTGGGCTCATTGGCATCGGTTTGAGGGGGTGCAACCTCCATTGGGACTTCTTGTAGATCTTCAAGAGGAGGCTCCGCTGGAATGTCATCCCATCCGGTAGGATTGTTGACTCCAAGTGCTAGGTTCCAATCCTCTTGAGGGGGGGATTGGCTCCATGGAAGGTGTTACAAGAATGTTTAACCTCTGGTGCAAGAGGTTAATTTCTTGAAAACTGTTTTCCAACCCCACCGTAAGATAATTTATATGGTCTATAAGGACCTCCTCTACCGAAGTCATCTCGTCAAGAGCTTCACGTAATGCCATTACGTAGCGCACGAGAGTTGCTTCAATCGAAGACCTTCTTTCCCTTCGACTGTTTCTGGAGTGCGCAAAAGAGGTTCCACTGTTTTGGCTTGACATTCTACGAAAATAAACGGAAAAGACTTTATTTTAATGAAACAGTACCTGTGGACACGGCCCCGTGCTCAATGAGCACGGCCACGTTTTCACCTTTCTGCAGATTTTGGGAACAAGGAATCTTGAAGTTTCAAATTATTTTCCCAACTTGTGAAGCATTTTTTAGCAGTAATAACTTAAAACAATGTTATACAACTTATTTTTAGCAAGATTCCTTGAACAAAAACTCAACAAACATCACAATAAAGCTTAGAATCATGGTGATCTCAAGCTTCAATGGAGGTGTGGAGGCAAGAAAGATGAAGAAGAAGGTAATGGATAAAAGAGGAAAGGACAAGATGGTTGTTAGAACCTTCTTTTAGAAAATACCTAGGATGGTATGTGAGAAGAACCTCTCAAATCTCTGTCCCTAGATGGTCCAAATGGGCCGGATTCTTGGCTGCATTTATAGAAAACGACAGCACGCTGCACACGGCCCCGTGTCGGCTGGACACGGCCCCGTGTGCAGACGGGATCCTGACACATTTTGTCCGTTTTCTGACAAAAAGTCAGAAAGAAATCTTTAGGTGGACACGGGGGCGTGTTGACCTGGGCACGACCCCATGTCGAGAGGCTGTTTATGAAGTTTGTCTATTTTCAAGGAACTTATCCAGATCGGGCGGTTCCTTATTGGATGGAACAACCCTAAAGTGCCTAAGATACCTTAATTGCTCTAGACTAAGACGAGAACGCAAGAGGTTGTCTGTGAGAGTGATTCCTATGCTAAATGTAGGTGGACAAGTCTAACCCTTTCCCGGGCTCTCGTTAAAGAAGGTGTATGCACGAACGAAGTCGATGGAGAGTCCTTCACGGCACAATCGACATAGGGACGACTGTCGCTCAAGTCCTCGCTAGAGTCAGAGGTAACATCGGGAACAACGAAGTTGTTTTTATTCGAATGTGATCCCAACAATTCTTCTTGGGTATCGTCTTGAGATGAATTAATAAAATCCATCCTAAGTTCTTTTAACCAATTAAGAATTAGATATTCTAGTTGAAACAATACATCAAGAAGCATTTCGCCTAGAAGGTCCGGTTGAGAGCATTCGAGGGAGAGATAGGGATTATTTTTACGTTCGCCCCTCTTAAGGCTACAGGAAAACAATGGGTCTATATAATGGGGCTTATAATTTAGAAAATAACATTCTAATTCTTTATGAGAGCCACCACATATTTGACACCACGTACCAAAAGAGTGCCGAAAGTAAAAAATATCAGTATCACTCATGTTTGTGTCAGAAATTACCAACCGTCGGGATCTTACGGTTCTGTTTTCAGTAACTGGAACTTGGGCACGGGGCGTGTTGAGTGGGCACGGCCCCGTGTTTAGCTTACTGTCTGACTTAAAACAGGATTGCCAGTTCCAAAGATTGAGCACGGGGCGTGTTCAGCGGGCGCGGCCCGTGCTGAGGTCTGCATAAGCTGAAAAATTAAGAAAATCCTAAAAAAACAGAAAAATTTTAAAAAAAAAGATTAGGCCGTTGATTCCTAACTTTCTTAAAATCCTTGTGTCCCCGGCGACGGCGCCAAAAACTTAATGTGCGTGAAGTGTCTTATATTTTTTATGTATATTTTAAGCCCGTTTACACTTTTTAGCCAAGTTTTAAATTTATAAAACACGATATTTACTAACACTAAACACACATATGGGCAAGTGCACCCATCGTGGACGTAGTATAGTGTTGGTAAGATACCGATGTCGTTCAAGGACACAAGAGCTTTTAGTACCGGTTTATCCTCAACGTCTAATCAAATCAAAAAGTTAGAAAAAGATTTTAAACTAGAAAAATAAAACTAACTAAAATGCTGAAAAATAAAAATAAAATAAAAACAGACAGACTCGTGTGTAGTGTAACCTTTGATTATTTCCGCACTTTTGCACTTTTTAAGAGATTATCTTAGTTATTGTAGTAGGCCCCTGTTTTGAAGGTGACATTACCCTCAACCCAATAGTTTGAGTCAGCAAGGATACAATCCTAAAGGGTCGGATTATTGCAAGATAATTAATTAAGTTATTAATGCATAATGTGGTAGGCCCCTCTTTTGAATGTGACGTTACCCTCGGCCATGGTTGTAAAACAAGGTTTCCAAGGCCGAGTACACCCCGAGTAGTCGCTACAAGGCAGGCTGCCGAGGCGACTTTCTTTGACTCCGCCTAATTTAATCGGAGTCGGTCAAACATGGTCAACCTCAGCCAGAATTGGATCTAGTAGGTCAACTCTAGCCTAGTTTGACTTAAATAATAATATAACATAATTTATATGCCCATTATATTAAAAAATGAATATCATTTTCACGTATTTTGTTAGAAATATTAGTAAATTTGTGTTATTTGACATATATTTGATATCCAAATCTTTATAATTTAACATGTCCGAGTACTCCCTGAGTAATCTCCGCGTAGACCGAGTACTCTCAACTCCCTGGTCGACCGACTAGGGAGCGCCTAGCGACTTTTGCAACCATGCCCTCGGCTAAGTAGTCTGAGTCAGCAGGGATACAGTCCTAAGTAGCCGGGTTAAAGTTTTAATAGTAGCTTACTTATGAGGGGATTAAAGAGTTTGGACCCCCGCCATCCAATACCGGTGGGTATTGAAGGAGGTCCTACTAAATTTGACCCAGGTCCTTTGCAGGATCTATACACTGAACAATGGCAAGACTCTTACCAAACCGTTTCCTTAACCCCCGACCAGGTAGCCAACATATCTCCATATAGATCGTGGAGATATGAATGGTGAAAATCTTTTATTTTATATAGACAGTAAAATAATGCCAAGTCACCACGGACAAACGATAAGGAAGAATCACCTTCAACATAAGAAACTAGTTATTAAAGTCATTAATACATAACCAAATAAAAAGTGCGAAAAGATTAAGAATAAAAAGTATTACACTAAACACTTGTCTTCACCAAGTGATGTAAGAGACTTAGGTAAACATGGCCTTTGATTGTCAAGAACTCTTACGATCAATCTTGGATCCTGAGACGACTCACACACTCTATGATGGACAATGGATGATGGTGGTGGATGATGGTGGTGGATGATGGTGTTGTGATGGTGGTGGGTGAAGTGTGAGAGAGGTGGTGTGCCAAGGGATGAGTTGCAAGTGATCCAAACACTCCTATTTATAGGCTGAACAGAAGCTCGGGCACGGCCAAGGGATAAGTTGCAAGTGATCCAAGTAAATATACAAAGTGGTTAGTATATAGTATATTTTAAGATAATTATAATAATACAAAATAGAGAAACACGTCATATTTTCATGTAGTTAATGATGTAAAATTAAAATCGGGTAAATTACACTTTTCGTTCTTTATGTTTGTATCAGATTGCAATGGATAGCCTTTAACTTCAATAATTACAGTCAAAGTCCTTTTTTTGTAAAACCCATTACACTTTACGTCCTCTACTACTAATTTGGTTAAAATTTTCAGTTACATCCTATCACATAAGGGTGATTTAGTCTTTTTACCAATTTAATTAAATTAAAATTTAGAACAAAGCTTTAACATTTACCCTCACCCCTCCCTCTCTCTCTCAACTCACACTATCCCCTCAACCCTCTTTAAATCCTTTGCAAATAAAACTACTCTTATGTGATAGGATTTAACTGAAAATTTTAATCAAGTTAGTGGTAAAGGACATAGGGTGTAATGGGTTTTACAAAAAAGGTCCGTAACTCTAATTATTGATGTTAAAAGTTATCCATTACAATCAGATAAACATAAAGGACGAAAAGCGTAATTTACCCATTAAAATCTTATAATGCATGGAATTAAAATGTAAATATGTAAACTTATCCTCATAGCCTTTGATAAGGTCACAAAGAAGCCACGTAGGAAGTTGGTGGTAATTGATAAGAAATGATGGTTGGACCGTTGGATCAAAATGCATCACCCTATTTGTTAACTTTATGGTCAACATAGTTGAGACTTACAAGCCAAACTCTCTGATCTGAGCATCTGGGTGCTGTTTCTCTTGAGCAACTATTTTAAGGTAATTAGTCTTTTTTACTTGAATCTTTAAATTATTATGTAGTGGTGTGGTTTGTCTGTATTTTAAGTCCATCAATCGATCGACAGTCTTTGGATAATGGTGGTTCAAACGTCACCAATATTTGGTTATTATTTAGTTTGCATCTTGATTTTAGTGTTAAATAGGTAAAAAGAAAGTAGATCAGGGTTGATTAAGGGGTAAATAAGATGTTATACAACTGATATAAATTTATAGACCATGTGAACTGTTATGGTCATAAGATGCTTTCCTTTGTATGTCAAAGGTTTGAAATCAAAGCTCATGGTTTGAAGTTTATTTATTACTATATTTTGACTTTTCTAAGAAGTCAAACCTTTTTTTATTATTCTGATCAAACCCATCCTTGAATATAAAAAAATAAACAGTGGTTTGGCATTGAGAAAGTCAAACTTTTGCATTTATCTTGTGCTTTCTTATTACACAAAATCATCTTTTAAAGTTAATTGTATAAATATCTAACTACTTAAAATATTATCATTTTGTTATAATTCAGTTAGCTTAGTGTACTAATCTTTTCAGAAATACCGGATTCCTAAAAAACACTTCTAAGTGGTAATTACTAGTTTCTTATGTTGACATTATAGAAATATGTAATATAGTCTGGGCCCATATTGTGCTTAAAAGTGTGATCCGTTGTTTCTTTGCAGTCATCTTCGACAAAACATACCTCCAATGGCGTCGTCTTCTTCAACATCATCCATTAAGGAGAACTATCAGTATGATGTGTTTTTAAGTTTTAGTGGTGAAGACACTCGTAGGAACTTTGTGGATCACCTTTATGAGTCTCTTCAACGACACGGTATTCACACTTTCAAGGACGATGAGAGACTCAAGCAAGGAGAAAGCATCAACGACCAGCTTTTGAAATCAATTGAAGAGTCCAAGTTCTTCATAATAGTTTTCTCAAAGAAATATGCATCTTCGTCTTGGTGCTTAAATGAACTTGTAAAGATTATGGAGTGCCAAAAGTCAAACAACCAGACTGCTTACCCTGTTTTCTACGATGTGGATCCCTCTGAAGTTCGCAAACAACGTGGTCCAGTTGGAGAAGCCCTTGCCAAGCATGCCAATAAGGGGACCCAGAAATGGAGAGACGCTCTGACAGAAGCAGCCAATTTGTCAGGGTGGGATTTAAGGAAAACTGCTGACGGGTAATTCCTTTACCATTTCTCTGGAAATATTAATCCTTTTAGCTTCTTTCTTATTTTGAGGAAAGCTCGAGTCTTGTCAAAAGATGCAACTTGATTTGTATGTATGTTATTACACTAATTCACTTACACTTTTGTATACTATACACCAGAAAAGTAACTACTCTTATGGGTTCTTGAGCAAGCTAATTAAATTTCCTATATTTACAGGCATGAAGCCAAAGTGATCAAATTAATTGTTGAAGAGATTTCAATGGAGTTACGACCAATTAATGTGAAACTTGATGATAACCTGGTAGGCATGCAACCACGACTACAGGATCTCCAGAAGTCTTTAGATATCGGTTCAGAAGATGTTCGCATGATAGGGCTAAAGGGGATGGGAGGTGTTGGAAAGACAACTTTAGCTGGAGCTACTTTTGATAGATTATCAAGTCACTTTGAAGCTAAAAGCTTTGTAGAGAATGTCAGGGAAGTTTCAAAAGCTTCGCCCTCTGGTTTATTATCATTGCAAAACAAGATCCTTACAGATTTAACTGAGGGAAACATTGTAGGTAGTGTCCATGAGGGAAAAAATATGATGAAAACAAAGTTGCGTGCTAGAAAGGTTCTTTTGGTTTTAGACGATGTGGATCATAAAGATCAGCTTGATGCATTAGCTGGTGATCTTAATTGGTTCAAGCCCGGAAGTAGAATTATAATTACAACAAGAGATGAGCAAGTGTTGATAGCACACAAAGTTAAATGCATTTGTAATGTCAAACTGTTATCGGACGAGGAAGCGATTGGCCTCTTCAGTAGGTATGCATTTGGAAAAGATATTCCAGTTCAAGAGTATAAAACGCACTCACTCGAAGTTGTACATTATGCTGCTGGCCCTCCGTTGACGATCAAAGTTTTGGGGTCGTTTTTGTGTGGTAAAGACAAGCTTGAGTGGATAGATGCATTAGCAAGACTCAAAACAATTCCATTGGAGGAAACTATTGCAAAATTGGAGGTAAGCTTTGAAGGTCTTAAGAATGATTACAAGGAAATATTCCTAGATGCTGCATGCTTACTGAAGGGATGGGAGAAAAACAAAGCAATAAGAATGCTTGAAAGTTCTGGATTTCATGCTAGAAATGGTTTAAGAGTTCTTGAGCAAAGATCTCTTATAACTTTTCGTGCTAAAAATTTAGATTTTTACTTGAGCATGCATGACCATATAGAAGAAATGGGCAAGAATATCGTACGTCGTATGCACCCAGATGAGCCCAACCAACATAGCAGATTGTGGATTCAAGAGGAAATTGAAGATGTACTGGGTGATGGCTTGGTAAGAATCAAGTTTACTTGTAGAATAGATATCAAACTAACACAAATGTTCTTACATATGACACAAACTATACTTGAATTACAGGGTACTGAAGTGACACGTTGTATAAATCTAAAACTCACACCTGCGATTGTTGGGGAAGGTCTTAGAAACATGAAGAAGCTTAGATGCCTTATCGTAAATTATAGAGAGATCGGTATGGATTCTGATGACCTTGTGAAGATAGAAGAATTTTGTCAATACTTCCCGAATGCGTTACGATACTTGAATTGGCACTATTACCCTCATTCGTGTTTACCCGAAACCTTTCAAGCAAATAATCTTGTTGCGCTTGAAATGTTTGGCAGCGAAATTGAACAACTTTGGGTAGGGGGAAAGGTATGATGGTTGGTTATTTTGATTGATTTATTTATAAGTCATTACTATATTACCTTTGTTTTGGTGTGACAACAGGTTATGAGGAAGCTCAAATCCATTGACCTCTCCTTTTCAAAGATGAGGACCCTTGATCTTGGGTTGACTCCTAATCTTGAGAGGTTAGATCTACAGAGTTGTTATGACTTGGAAGAAGTTCATGTGCCTGCTGGATGTCTAAGGAATCTTGTGTACCTAGACCTTGGTCAATGTGAGAGGGTGAAATCTTTTCTATTTATCAAGGAATTGGAATCACTTGAAGTTCTAAATCTAAATGGGTTACATCTAACGGAGTTCCCAGATATAATCCCGAGCCACTCCAACAATAGTCTGCAACTGCTTAATTTTTGTGATAATGATGTAGAAAATCTACCTACATCAATTGGAAATCTTCATAGGCTTGTTTATCTCTATGTTACGGATTGCGTAAAGCTCAAGAGTCTTCCGGCAAGCATTTGTAGTTTACAACATTTAAAAGTTCTCGACCTTCAAAGATGTGGCATAGAGGAATTGCCTGAGAACATTGGCCAATTGGAATGCTTAGAAAAATTAGATTTTACTTATTTGAAAGTAAAATATCTCCCAGAGAGCATTTGTATGTTGAAACATTTGAAAACTCTTCTTCTCCCAGAGTGTAAATTTCTTTACCGGTTACCCGAGGATCTTGGATGGTTGGAATCTTTGGAGGAATTAAATCTACGCTTTTGCAAAATTATAGAGATTCCGAGCAGCATTTGTAAGTTAAAGCATCTTAAAACTCTAATTCTAGAAGGTTGTAAAGTTAGTGAGTTACCCAAGGATCTTGGACGGCTGGAATCTTTGGAGGAACTAAATGTACGCCAATGCGAAATTACAGAGATTCCGAGCAGCATTTGTATGTTGAAACATCTAAAAACTCTAGATCTTACAGGGTGTAAAGCACGTAAGTTACCCAAGGATTTAGGCCAAATAGAATCATTGAATAACCTATTTATAAATTCTCATGAAATTACAGAGATTCCATCCAGTATTTGTAAGTTAAAACATATCAAAAGGCTTAACCTGGTTGGGTGTTCTAAGCTTAAGAAACTACCCGAAAACCTAGGAGATTTTGAATGCTTGGAGGAACTGGATCTAAGATTTTGCAAAATAAGAGAGATTCCAAGCAGCATTTCCAAGTTGAAGCATCTTAAAACTCTACGTCTTGAATATTGTAATGTTCACAAGTTACCAGAGGATTTTGGCCAAATAGAATCATTGAATTACCTAAGTCTAAGATTTAGCAAGATTAGAGAGATTCCATCAAGCATTTGTATGTTGAAACATCTTAAAACTCTAAATCTTCAAGGTTGTAACGTTCATAAGTTACCAGAGGATTTTGGCCAAATAAGATCATTGAATTACCTATGTCTAAGATTAAGCAAGATTAGAGAGATTCCATCTAGCATTTGTATGTTGAAACATCTCAGACAGCTTGACCTTTCTGAATGTCCTAAACTCAAGAAACTACCCGAGAACCTAGGAGATTTGGAATGCTTGAAAGTGTTATATCTAACGAATACTTCTATAAGTCATCTTCCCCATAGCATTTCTATGCTGAAAGGTCTTAGAGTCGTTGGATATGAAAAAAGGATTGATGGGCTACGCTGCTTGTCAACGGGTTCATGGGCTTTGCTGGCTTTGCTTGTGGCTGTATCAATTTTGGTATTTGGAAAATCGTGTCTAGAGTTTTGGTGGTCTTCTCGCCATTGATTACGGTTCATCAGGAAGTTGCCTATGGCGCCTTTCCTTTGCTACGTTCCATCTCTAGCTGGCTCCGGTTCATCTCCAACCTGTTTGGGTCGTTTCCTTGGTTGATTGCCATGTTTGTTGTAGGGGCGGATCTATTAAGGGCTCACGGGTGCCCGTGATACCCCACAACTTTCTTGGCGAAGTGCAAAATTACGGTAAAAATATTTTTTTTCTCCATTTTATAAATGTACGGTAAAATAAATGGAATACCCATGAATTTTTCGTCTAGATTCTCCACTGTTTGTTGTCGTTTCTTTGCATATATATGTCCGCTAATGGCTACCGCTACAATATGTGCATCAATTCGAACAATCAATTTGATCTAGCAATCTTACAATTGCATTCTGGTCTTCTACTTTATGATCATCAGTTCTTGCTACAAACCATTATTTTTCTAGCCTCTCAAATCTTTGATTTATGGTTTTCTTTTTTGACTTTTCTGTATCTTTGGCTCATTTTCTAATAGAATTACACCTTATGTGACAGAAAATACTACAAAAATGGAATGATTTAGTGTTAGGCTCCAACGTCACCACGCAAGTAGCCTCTTGTAGGTAGGTTGATAGTATTCTCTTCTCATCATATTCTCAAGTAACCGTTGGATTTGAATAATATTTTTCTTGGTGGATCATGTGCTTGAAATATATATATGGTTTTGTAGGTGACAAGGTTAAAGAATGAAAGCTGGATGATCGGAAGTGATACTTTGTGAAGGACTAAAGCTGGAACAGGAGAAAGCTGAAGTGGCATGATGAAACTAATCTTAGGACTGTGATGACCTTCGTCGTTGTATAAGTCGACACGTATACTTGCCATCAACAGCAAAGATCCCATGATCCGATAACCGTGCTATTATACCTTTGTTAAACAGACCTTTCGTTTAGTTATTCACAATTGGTTTTTGTATGTATTCGAAATCTTTAACGTCATTGATCAGGGACAACAAACCTGGAACGATGGTGTATACAGGCAATACCCGAAAAAATCTTGTCGCCAATTTTTTTTTTTTTTTTTTTGTAAATAACTTAGCTGTAGATTGGCGACGGAACATAAGCATAGGCTTACCTTTTGTTCGTTTATTCGTTCACAGAGAAATTGGATCACTTGTTATTTTTTTTATGCATGATAGGTTATCAAAACTCTCCGGTCTGAGTAGTAAAGAGTGTGCACTTATGTGACAAAAAACATAAGCCTAGGTCAAGATAATCAGTAGACTTCAGTTTAAACTCTTTATTAGTCACTGATTTTTGAATTTGAAATGTTGTAATTTCTGTTAAGTGTAACATCCCATTTAGTTTATTTTATAAAAAGTACTTAAATAAGTTTAATGTATATATTATATATGATACTGTTGGTGATTTTAAATGAAATTATGCTTCTTCTTTTTTTTGGAATTGGGGTGATATGAGAATTTAATCAAAGTAAAAGGGTTATAATTGAAATCTTACAACTTGAAGTCAGAAGTTGTAAATAGTGAAACCATAAGGGCTATGCTTGTTAATTTGGGGAAGCTGATTAAAGACATGGATGTTAGGGGTGCTAAACAGGCCGTGTTTATAGGTTGACAGGTTCAGCCTGACCCGAACCCGAAAATTTTACACAAACCCGAACCCGGAAATCATATCATACATATGCACCCGAACACGACCCGAAGTTTTGTGGTTGACCCGAACACGACCCATTCAATCCGAATATTTTCTGAAACTAATATAATAAAATTAAAAGGGTTATTGGATTTTAATAATCCTAAGTTTCACCGGTTGGCCGATAATAATCCCAACTTTAAAAATTTCCTCCAATAATCCCAACTTGTAAAAGTTTGGCTGCCATTGATTCTATTCAAACATATAAGAATTTGGTCTCATCAATCGATTCAATTGTACCTAGAGACTCCTTAATTGATTTAGTGCACCTATGTTAGAAAAGAATCAATGGCGGCCAAACTTTTTTAAGTTGGGATTAGTAGAGGGAATTTTTAAAGTTGGGATTATTAACGGTGGTCAACTGGTGAAACTTAGGATTATTAGAATCCAATAACCCAATTAAAATTTACTTAAAAACACAATTATATATATTTAACGCAATTATTATAAATTATAAAATCTTATGTTAATTTCTCTTTTAAAGTTATTTTTATGGCATAAAATACACACCCAATTTAATTTATAATATAAAATATGTTGTAAAAAATAATATAATATAAATGTGTTAAACGGGTCAATCCGCCAACCCGAATGGGTTGACCCGAACCCGACCTGTTAGTTCAACCCTGACCCGAACCCGTTTAGACTAAACCTAAACCTGTAAATTTCGTGTTAGGTTCGTGTCGTGTTTTCGAGTCGTATCAGAAATTCACACCCCTACTTGATGTATTTCTATATATTTCATTTCATTATTAGTTCTCATTTCATGTATTTTAAATGAAATCTATTATCTATTATCTATTATATATAATAAATAAAAAAATATGGGACACATGTCACTTGATTAGGGCCTCTTGGTTTTGGTTTTGGCGGGAAATGGGATGGGTCTTTTTTTCACATATCGGTTCGGGTCCGTGTGTATTTTGATTGATAATTCGGATCCATATATAATATCTTGTAAAAAAATGCCTTCCTTTTTCTGCTATGTCACACCAACCTTTCATTACCCTCTTCTTGAGATCCACCTCTGCCTCCATAATCATTCCTCTTTCATCCTTTCTTTTCAAGATCCCCCCTCCATCAGGGACTTTAATCATTTATCAAGAACGATATCACAAGTGAAGATCCGATATAATACATGTATAAGTCTAAATCTTCTATTGCTAATCTAAGTCTGTTCCGATTCTGAACCTTTTTTGCATATTTATAATAGATGTGTTTGATGTTTGGCTATACAGACCGGTCAATACTTCGATTCTTTCAAAAAAATAAGGTATGTTTTACGGTTTCGATTTTATAATTTATGATTTATTAGGTATTAGGTATTCGATTTTTTTTATTAAGGTTCATGTGTTTGATGTATTTGATGTTCGGCTATACAGATTCATTCGGCTATATTTTCATGTGTTTTATAATTTATGATTTATTAGGTATTCGATTTTATTTATTCAGGTTAATTCCGATTTAAGGTTTTGCGATGTTGAAGTTAGGGTTTCTTATTTTCGCTAGATTGTCTTTATGATTTAGGATTTCTAATTGTTGATTGTTTTTTTTTTTTTTGGTTTTTAATGTTTTCCTTTTTCCGATGTTCTGTTTCAGTAACTCCTCTACAGTCTTATTAAAAAGCTGAGTAGCCTGCTCATGATTTAAGATTAGTGAAACAGAATCACTGTTGTCCTTGACTTCAATTTTGATCTTAAACTTAGGAACAGGTTGAACAATAGTTTCGTAACATTAGTAATTAGAGCACTCATAAACATCATATTTCTTAAAATCATCATAGTCATCGGGTGCGATATATTCTTCAACCCCATGAGAAGCCTCATGTGAACATGTAGGACACGTTATATAGTAACTCCTCTGCAGTCTTATTTACATCTTCGTTATGGGGACGAGTACATCTAAGACATTTATTATTTTTACTTATATATATGCAGATTTAAATCCCAATCCTTTTGTCTACAATATGTCTTTTTATAAAGTCCTTACGTCTTTTATTTCGAATATATTGGTAAGCTTGTTATACTAACACATAGGTTTTGGCTGTTTGTTTCTTTCTGTTCATTTTGAGGTGCATGTCAATCATTGGAACTCTTTTGAAGTGTCAATCAGCAAGGATGTGAAGTCTAATTGTTATTTCTTCAGTGATGGGTGGGACGATATTAGTGCTTACCTTGGTCTTCAAGGTCAATTTAAGGTGCATGTCAATCCTTTTGTATGTTTATTGTTTTCTGTTTTTATATTCCAACTTATTTGTTTATTACGTTATAAACAATAAAAAATTAATTTTAAATGTACCATAATTATAATTGAAAACTAAACTCTAACTATACTGGAAAAATTGTCTGGATCTATATAATGGTAAATTAACAACCCAGTAACCGATTACGTTGACTTTTTTTACATGATTTTGAAATTCAAATTTCAAAAAAAGATTTACATATTCATTTAAAATTTAGATTAAAATCTTTAATGTATTCTAATGTTTATTTTTGGTAAATTTAAAAAATTGGCCCTTCACAAGATTCGAACTCGCGCCTGTACTGCCAAACACGAAAGCATTAACCAGTTTATCCTCCTTTCCGGAGCTGATAAACTTGGTTCTTATTTAATTATATATGCGTTTTTCTCTTCTTGCCCTTTTTTAAATCCCTGCCGCCAAAACGAAACATCCAGTTGACATTTCCTTGTTCTTGTTTCCTTCTTTTGTTCCAATCAAAGATCCGGCAATCAATCAACGATTGATTGCCATCATTTCCTTAAATCTTGCTCGTTACCTTTTTAACCAATCCTTACCTAAATTCGACCACCCGAACCATCTATAAATACCAGTCACCACCTCCACCGAAAACCGCACCACCTCCCTCTGTCGTTCACCCCTTCCAAGCCGGAACACACTCGCCGGAAAACTAACCTGCAACTCGCCGCCGGAATCCAAACTCACGTCGGAACGTCGCCGGAGAAGACGACAACCGCCGGTACCGTTTCTTTTTCCGACGGATCTTTCTTTCTTTTTTTTCGTTGTTTACTGTTAATGTTATTATTATTATTAAAATTATTATTATTATTATAATTATTATTATTATTATTATTATTATTATTATTATTATTATTATTATAATTCAGATATAATTATTATTATTAATATTATTTAAACAGGTTTAATAAACAGATTTACATAATCAGACTTATTATTATCTGAATTATTGTTCAGAATTATTTTTATAAAATCAGATTTATTAATATTAATATTATTAACAGATTTATTTATATATTTAAAACAGATTATTATTATTTATATTCTAAATCTGAAATAATTTATTAAAACAAAATTTATATTAATTATATTTAAACAGAATTTGCATTATTTATTCCAGAATTTATTATTTCAAAATAATATTCAGAATTTATATTTTATTTTTAAATCAGAATTATTTTCAGATTTATTATCTTATTTTTCAGAATTTTATAGACTTATTATTTAGAATAGAATTGTTATTTTATATATACAATTTGATTACTTATCTGAACAATTGTTATTTTATATTTACATACATATCAGAACTTTTATTTATTTAACCCAACATCTTAGTAATAATATTTATAACACTTTGGTAAAAATCAATATTTATTTTACTCATATTATTTGTCATATATTCCTTTAAATATAAAATATGGGGCATGAGATATTTATTTTAGAGATCCTAATATTATTTCGCCTTATAATTTAAATAATCCATCAATTCCCAATAAATAACAAACCTCAAAATTAATAGGGTAATTCTCTTGTGCACGCTCTCTTTGGGGAAATCTTTGACTCTTAATCTTATTCCAAGAAATACGCAACGCACACTAAGGTGAGTATACATGACCCATTTTCTATTTTCCACTTTTGGGTGCAATATGTATTCTATATCAAACATCACAATCACGTTAAACATTTTATGCACACTCTATCCTTACTCTATGTGATACATTTTAATCATGTTGGACATGTTATGCTATTGTAAACACTCATGACTATGTGTTCATTAACTTTGCAAGCCTCCCCTAACAATGGTAGCGCTATAGGTTGAGAAACGCCCCTCCTGTTCTATGAGCAGGTATTGTTAGGTCAAACTATGTTAAAACCACCCTGTAGACTTTGGGTTGGACACTTTAATTGCGTTAAACTTTGGTTTGGACACATAGAGTAACATCGTTTCGAGTATATACTGTTAATATGATATTGTATTTCACATTTGGATATGAGCAAACATTTTAAACACGTATTATGCTATGTATGAAAACTTGTATACTCGCCAACATGCTTTTGTTGACATTATTTTAATACATATTGCAGGTTGAAAGTACAAGGTTCAAGAATCAAGCTAGGATGAACTCTAGAAACCCACATAACATTTGAATTATTGTTGAACAATATGTTGTATTGTTTGGAACTATGTATTTCACTTTAGAGTTTACGAAATGAATTAAATAAATTATTGTCACATTTAGTGTTATGTTGTTTTAAGCAATTTGTTCGTCTCATCCCGATGTTTCCGCCATCGGTTGGGGTGTGACAGATTGGTATCAGAGCCATAACTATAGGGAATTAGGTAGGATTGCCTTACTTGTCCCTAGTCTATAGTAGGAGTACTCTGATACCAGATTGGTATCAGAGCCATAACTATAGGGAATTAGGAATGCCTTGCCTAGTCTATAGTTTAGGAGCTTTTTTCACTATGTGTTGCTTAAAACAACTTCCCTTCTATCTCCTTTGCTTCCCTCTACTTTCTTTTGGACTCTTAATATACATGCCTTTCTTAAGGCTAACACAATACACACTTGGAGGATTGGAAGACACTCTTACAACACAAACGAAATGATTCATCAAGATAGGGGTGATTCCCACACTTGGTGATGATTTTCACTCAGCTATACTTTGATTTTTGCACGAAATCTACCCTCAAGTTAGGAGTGATATCCAAATCTTGTTGGGAGTTTTCCATTTCATACTCTAGTGGACCCTTATCTTTTGATAAGTACCAACCACGTTAGGGTACGACGTTATCAAGTTAGAGGTGAAACTCGCATCTTGTTTAACTAGTCCCACTCCTCGATTTTCGCTCTCGCCAAAGTCTCGATTTCCCGATCGATTAAGAACGTGTAGTAACTGGAAGGGTTAGGTACCGGTAGTCGGGACGTCCTGTCTAGGTTTGGCATTCGTATAAATCCATTAAGGACCCGTTGCCTACCTGGGGACCATCGATGAGAGTACTAATACCTAATAGGCCAAAGCACGTTTCCTTAATTCGAGAAGGTCTTCGACTCACTTTGGAAGTGTCGTATGTTACGTTCCGTGACAATCCATATTTTACGTTAAATCTCTTTTATGTTATCTCAATTATTATGTGTTTTACGTTTGAGCGTTTCATTCATTTCTAGCTAGAAAGTCACAATTTACACTATTGTCGTAATCTCAAATAAATAATAATACTCTCTCGTGAACAAATCAAATTTATTATGCTTTCATTATACATGTTATACTATGTGAAAATCTATGACATTTCATTCATTTTATGTGAACAACAATGTGAAAGACAATGTGCTATGTGATGCATTCATGAAACCAATTTTCCTAAATAAAAACCTTATGATCAAAGTCTCATTTTATAAACCTTTAGATATAATCTTTTCAAAAGTTTCATCTTGATTTCGAGGACGAAATCTCCTAAAGTAGGGGAGACTGTAACGCCTCGCGTTTTTGAACTTTCTATTTATAGCTTGTTGACTTGTACTTTCCTGTTTTAGAGAGTTGTACTCTCGTTCTATCCCAGTTTGTATTTCGAGACTTGAATCGTAATGAAAAATGCATCATTTTGATCATATACTTGTTTAAATACTATGTTATGTTATTACACGTTGAAACACGTTGAAACAATGTTAAGCACGTAAAAACAGTGAAATTCCATCTAATTCCCAGCTCTTAAATTCATCGTTGCCAAGAGATTACCCTAAACCGGACAAAAATCGGGAATTCGTACGTTAATTCGGTAGTTTACCATAAATTTGGGTTAAATCGGATAATTACGATATTTATTAATATTAAACAAATAATAAATAAATTATTTTATTTATCATATATTATAAAAGATAATAAAAATAACAAATTATACTAGTTTTAAGTTAGTTTAAACTAACTAAGTTAGTTAAACCCATGTAACCTTGAAATTAACCAAGTTAAGCCTAACTTGGTTAAGCTTAACAAAGGGACCAGCTAACTGAGTTTGAAAACTCAGTTAGTTCAGTTAAAAGTCAAAAAAATAACAAAAAGGGGGTTCTCTTGTATGAACCGCCCTTCACAAGATTCGAACTCGCGCCTGTACTGCCAAACACGAAAGCATTAACCAGTTTATCCTCCTTTCCGGAGCTGATAAACTTGGTTCTTATTTAATTATATACGCGTTTTTCTCTTCTTGCCCTTTTTTAAATCCCTGCCGCCAAAACGAAACATCCAGTTGACATTTCCTTGTTCTTGTTTCCTTCTTTTGTTCCAATCAAAGATCCGGCAATCAATCAACGATTGATTGCCATCATTTCCTTAAATCTTGCTCGTTACCTTTTTAACCAATCCTTACCTAAATTCGACCACCCGAACCATCTATAAATACCAGTCACCACCTCCACCGAAAACCGCACCACCTCCCTCTGTCGTTCACCCCTTCCAAGCCGGAACACACTCGCCGGAAAACTAACCTGCAACTCGCCGCCGGAATCCAAGCTCACGTCGGAACGTCGCCGGAGAAGACGACAACCGCCGGTACCGTTTCTTTTTCCGACGGATCTTTCTTTCTTTTTTTTCGTTGTTTACTGTTAATGTTATTATTATTATTAAAATTATTATTATTATTATTATAATTATTATTATTATTATTATTATTATTATTATAATTCAGATATAATTATTATTATTAATATTATTTAAACAGGTTTAATAAACAGATTTACATAATCAGACTTATTATTATCTGAATTATTGTTCAGAATTATTTTTATAAAATCAGATTTATTAATATTAATATTATTAACAGATTTATTTATATATTTAAAACAGATTATTATTATTTATATTCTAAATCTGAAATAATTTATTAAAACAAAATTTATATTAATTATATTTAAACAGAATTTGCATTATTTATTCCAGAATTTATTATTTCAAAATAATATTCAGAATTTATATTTTATTTTTAAATCAGAATTATTTTCAGATTTATTATCTTATTTTTCAGAATTTTATAGACTTATTATTTAGAATAGAATTGTTATTTTATATATACAATTTGATTACTTATCTGAACAATTGTTATTTTATATTTACATACATATCAGAACTTTTATTTATTTAACCCAACATCTTAGTAATAATATTTATAACACTTTGGTAAAAATCAATATTTATTTTACTCATATTATTTGTCATATATTCCTTTAAATATAAAATATGGGGCATGAGATATTTATTTTAGAGATCCTAATATTATTTCGCCTTATAATTTAAATAATCCCTCAATTCCCAATAAATAACAAACCTCAAAATTAATAGGGTAATTCTCTTGTGCACGCTCTCTTTGGGGAAATCTTTGACTCTTAATCTTATTCCAAGAAATACGCAACGCACACTAAGGTGAGTATACATGACCCATTTTCTATTTTCCACTTTTGGGTGCAATATGTATTCTATATCAAACATCACAATCACGTTAAACATTTTATGCACACTCTATCCTTACTCTATGTGATACATTTTAATCATGTTGGACATGTTATGCTATTGTAAACACTCATGACTATGTGTTCATTAACTTTGCAAGCCTCCCCTAACAATGGTAGCGCTATAGGTTGAGAAACGCCCCTCCTGTTCTATGAGCAGGTATTGTTAGGTCAAACTATGTTAAAACCACCCTGTAGACTTTGGGTTGGACACTTTAATTGCGTTAAACTTTGGTTTGGACACATAGAGTAACATCGTTTCGAGTATATACTGTTAATATGATATTGTATTTCACATTTGGATATGAGCAAACATTTTAAACACGTATTATGCTATGTATGAAAACTTGTATACTCGCCAACATGCTTTTGTTGACATTATTTTAATACATATTGCAGGTTGAAAGTACAAGGTTCAAGAATCAAGCTAGGATGAACTCTAGAAACCCACATAACATTTGAATTATTGTTGAACAATATGTTGTATTGTTTGGAACTATGTATTTCACTTTAGAGTTTACGAAATGAATTAAATAAATTATTGTCACATTTAGTGTTATGTTGTTTTGAGCAATTTGTTCGTCTCATCCCGATGTTTCCGCCATCGGTTGGGGTGTGACACTTGGAGAGACGAGAGACAGATAGACACACTCGAGAGATAGTGAGAGCATTCTGTCAAGAACACACACACACACACTGTTAGAGAGTTTACAAAACAGATTTGTAAACATTGTGCTTGTAACCGGAACCTTTCATTCGCATTAATACAAGTGGTGTTAATCGGTGAATCTTTGTGTGTTTGTGTTTGTGCTTGTTTCAACTCGGTTTGCTCACTAGCTTGGATTCCGCACTTGCTAGTGGGTTAGTATAACAAGGTTAAGGTTGAACCTCATCCTCCGAGAGGGACCTACAAGTGGTATCAGAGCCGTGGCTCTTTACCTTGTTAAAACCGGGTTTGTTCAAGTCTTGGTGTGTTTGGACACTTGGTTTAGTACCCGTTTTTGGTGGTTTTCTTGCATGTTTAAATATAAAAACGTGTTCTAAACTAACCGGGTGTGTTCAAGAGCGGGTTGGGTAACTTACAACTTGTTTTTACGAAATTTGGTGATTTCCGGCCAAATTCCGGTGTGTTCCGGTGACCGGACCTTCTGGATAAGATTTGCCATTTTGGGCATATTCTATTTGAAAATCCAAGTTGGTGAAAAGTTGAGGTCAGAACATCCTTTCTGCCGAAAGTTGGTTCCCCAACCAATCACCTTTCTCACCAACCTGTCACCTTTTTGTCAGTTGTGTCAGAAGCAATCGAAGGATATCTTTCGATATCGAACGATCATCTTTCGATCAAGGAAGGCTCGATAGATAATCATCTTTCGACCCATCCTTCGAAGTTGGTAACTTATCCTTCGATACAGGGAATCTAGTTGAAAGATATATATATTCGAAAGATAAGGATCTTTAGATAGTGAATCCTTCGAAATCATTGTTCGAAAGATAAGGATCTTTCAATAGTGAATCTTTCGAAATAATAGCTCGAAAGATAAGGATCTGTCAAATTGTGAATCTTTCGAAGTCTTTGTTCGAAACTCAACAGTGATCTTTCGAACACTGTTGATCCTTCGAACAAGTCTTGATCTTTCGAACAAGTCTGTATCTTTCAATTCGTGTCTGTTTGAACTTAACAGTTTGTGTTTGTGTAGGTCGTCTATTAGTATTTCATCAAAATGAGTTGTACAAGTCCTTGGGACTGGAGTATTGACTCACAATCTAGTCAAGAGCTAACCTCTGCTGCAGCTTGGGCGAAAAGTATGTTTCCACCGCCATCAATCAGTCCAAGTCAATGGGCTTTGGTATCCAATCAAAGTCAAAGCATTCAAAATCTTTTGATTAGTGAAAGCGAAACGGGCAGCAACAATCGTCCACCAAAGTTGAACCATATGAACGACTTTCCCTCATGGAAAAACCGCTTTCACACGTATGTTCAAGGGCAAAGCACCGATCTTTGGACATGTTTCATCAATGCATTCAATGCTAATCTTGAGGTTGCAGCGTCCACTTCAGAAGGTTATGCTAACATGCTCGAAAATGACAAGAAGGCTTATGAATTGGAGAAAAAGGCTTTTGCTACACTTACACAAGCACTCAACAAAGATATCTATCATCAATTCTCCTACTGCAAGACCACGAAAACATTGTGGGATGCCTTAGTTGCTAGAGGAGAAGGCAATGCAGCTACTCGAAAGTCTCGTCATGATTTGTTGAAGAAAGAGTTTGAATCGTTTCAATTTTTGGAAAACGAAACTCTAAATGATATGACAACACGGTTCTATCATCTGATTAGTGAAAGGTGTGCTTATGGGGTTGTATCTACTCAACAAGACATGGTGAATAGGTTTGCTGACGCTTTGCCTCCAAAATGGAGTTCTTTTATTGAGTTGTTGAAGCACACTGGAACTCTAGACACGGTTAACATCTATGAGTTCATTCAGAAGCTGGAACATAAAAATGATGAAGAGATCAGGAAAGCAAAGCGAGCTCCCGCTCCTCAGAATACAGAAATGTACCTTCCAGGCTTCGATGCTTTGGCAAGATCCGCTGCAGCTCAGCAACCTAAACTGCATTTGTGTCCAACACAAGTTCTCTTCCGTTTCCTCAATCAACTGCCGCTCCGGCTTTTGATCCAAGGTCTTACATTCCCGTCCCAACACAGCCACAAGTCCAACCACCACAACAACAACAGCAGGCTCATTATACAAACAATCCTCAACCTCAAAACCCTAACACAATCCGAGTCGATAATTCAAACCTTTCACACCTCAGCATTGAAGTTGCTAAGGAGCATATGGAAATTATCAATACAATGGTCAGTGCTTACTGTGGTTTGGTAGCAGGTCAGCTTGGAAACATCAACATGACCAATGAAGATTATCAACAGATCGACAAGGAAGAAATGGAGTTGATGGATATCAAATGGGCTTTTGCTAGTGCAGTGAGAAGGGCAAAAGATTTCATGGCTCAAACTGGAAGAACTTCGTTGGAAGGAAAGAAAGATACGAAGTATGGGTTTGATATCAACGCCGTTACATGCTTCAATTGTGGTAATAAAGGGCACTTCAAACGTGAGTGCACTCGACCAACAAAACAAGGCAACCACAACCCTTTCAGAAACCAGACGAGTACTACAAATGTGAATGCCCAGCAAGAAAACCGTGAGAGGAGGATTGTGGCAGTTAATAACAATCAGGGCCAGTCTGGAACTTCAAATCCCAATCGGGCTTTGGCTGTTCAAGCTGATGAGGGATGTGACTGGTCTGTGCAGTTTGGTGAAGGTGATCAGGGAAGTGGAACAGCTTGTTATGCAAAGATCATCGAACATGTTCATAAAGAAGAGGTCTCTGAAAGTGATGACAGTTCTGGTTATTCTGGAAGTTCTGATGAAGAAGGCTCTGTTTCTGGGGATAATCAATCAGAATCTGATGTGAAGGAGGAAGCAGGTTCTGGTGTTGAGGATTTATTGAATGAAGCTGATGATCTCATATGTCAGAAATCAATTCTGATCAAGAAGGCTGCTACTACATCCAGGGAAATGGAAAAGTTCTTTTCTGAAGACGGATCTTTTTCTTTTCAAACTGCTTTTATGACAAATGTGTCAGCCTCTTCGAGTCAGGTAAATTCTGAACCTCCTGCTCCTAGTGTTTGTGAATCATGTGCTGAAATGAAGCTTGAACTAGAAAAGCTTCATAGTCATAATCAAAATTTGGTTATTGAACTTTCCAAATGCAAAGAGGCAAATATGGCTTTAACTCGGAACGAAAAAGATTTTAAATCAGTAATTGAAACATTAAAGAAAAATGTGTCCGAAGTGAACAAAGTAGTTTACCACAAGCAAGTAAGTATAAATGAATACATTAACATTGTGGAAGAAGCTAAGAAGCAATTAGCCATTGCCCAATGCGAGCATGATGCGATCAAACAAAAATTGGAAAGTTATTCTAACTCCCAATTTGTGCTTGATCACATCATCGATGTTCAACAACCGAAGGGAAATCAGAAAGGCATAGGGTATAAGAAATGTCCGCCCCCTTTGATGAACAATTATACCAAGATGCCTGATGAGGAGGAAATGCCTCGGTATGAACCCAGTGTGCCTCTTGATGTTGAGGAATTTGCTGCTGGCCTAGGGTTCAAACCGGACAATTCTTCAAACACATCCTCTAAAGAACAAGAAACTTCATCATCCATGAAGCAAAGTCCTCCAATTATCGAGGACTATGAGACATCGGATGATGAATCAGAAGTGGCTGTAAGTGATTAGGATAAATCACTTAACAAGATGAAAGGAGTAGTTATTCCACGAGAGAATCACATCCTTTGTGATCCTGATACTCCTGATGTCTCATCTGTTAAGAAACAAGTGATTGATTATGTCAAAGTTGATAAGACATGTGTGTCTACTGTTAAAAGCAGTAATGTGTTGTATACATTGGTTGGAGATAATAAAATCTACTCAGATCACGTTTTCCCAATTAAAAATGTAAATCAATCTTTGATTGATAAAGTCTTTGAAGACAACACAACCAAATTTTTGGGAAAAACACTTCCGGGAATTGTTGTAACACAATGTGATCCAATTCCTAAGGCTGAGATTAGAAAACATTTTGGTAATCAAAAATCTTCAACCACTCAACAACCTAGTGCTTCTAATGGTAAACAACCAGTCAAACGAGCTCAAAAGCATAAAGTCTCTCAGATGAAGTCTGAAACAAAAGGAGCTCGATTTCAAAAGAAAGCAAAAGATGTCAAGTTCGTGTCATCCAAGGGTATTGATAAGATTGAAACTTTTGAGAACAAATCTAACACTGATTTTGTAAAACAAGTCACAATCTTAAAACGTAACAGTGATAACAATTACACTCAACATACAAATGGGTGTGATGAAAAGGCTAGTACCTCAGGTTCCACGAGTTCGACATCTTGTGGTCAATCAAGTTCTTCCAAATTTCTTGAAAGGAGAACATGTTTTAAATGTGGAGAAATTGGGCACATCATCAAAAACTGCCCAAATGCTCCAAAGAATAAATTTGTTGAGAAAGCTCCACCTGAAACAGTTCATCCTCAACGTCGGTCAGTTTCACCTAAACATGATAAACGAACTGTAAAAGAACAAGAAACTAAACAACGACGTAAGAACATGAAAACTATTGAAAAAGCTTTAAAATCTGAAGTTAAAACAGTTCAAAGGGAACCAAGTGTGTCACAACCTGTAAAACCAGAATCTTCAAAAATTGGTAGGCAAAAACGAACTTGGTTACCTAAGGCGGGTGACAATTCAGGGGGAGCAGTTGTTCTTGAAAACCATCAAGAGATTGATATCACGTTTCGTGATGCTCAGGGACGACCCAAGACCACTAAGGCTTGGGTCCCCATTCTCAACTGATGTTTTTAAATGACATGTGCAGGGTGTTCTAGGAGGAACTATTAATAGTCACTGGATTGTTGATAGTGGAGCATCCAGGCACATGACTGGCGACTTACGACTCCTATACGACGTGAGAAACATTAGAGGAGGGTATGTTGCATTTGCGGGAGACAAAGGCGGATTTATCACTGGAGAGGGAAGTATCTCAAATGGTTTTGTGTGCTTCGATAAGATCAATTATGTTAAGCAAATTGATCATAATCTTCTCAGTGTGTCGCAAATCTGCGATAAAAAATTCTCAGTGCATTTTGATGATGCCGGCTGCTATGTGCTGAAACCTGGATTCAAAATTCCACAAGAATGGATTCTCTTATCGGCTCCGAGAGTTAATGATCTTTATATTCTCGACATGAGCCAAGCGATTACAACATCTGCACAAGTCACTTGCTTTGTCTCGAAAGCCACGGAAAAGGAGTCTATATCTTGGCACAGAAGAATGGGATACATTCACTTGAGAAAGATGAACCATTTGGTGAAAAATAATCTTGTGAATGGTGTGCCTGTGAGAAGTTTTCATTTACAAGATATCTGTGTCTCGTGCCAAAAAGGGAAGCAAACAAAGAAGTCTCACCCTTTGAAGAAAATCAACACTATCAGCATGCCTCTCGAACGTCTTCATATGGATCTTTTTGGACCCATGAAACACAAGACAACATTTGGAGATGCTTATTGTCTAGTTGTTACTGATGATTATTCTAGATTTTCTTGGGTATCCTTCATGGCACACAAGAGTCAAACTCCTGGCATCCTCAAGGATCTTCTTACAATGTTGGAGAATCTCTATTCGTTGAAAGTGAAGAGGATCCGAAGCGACAATGGAACCGAATTCAAGAATCAAGTTATGGATGAGTTTTGTACTTCTAAAGGCATTCTTCATGAGTACAGTTCTCGTTATACTCCACAACAAAATGGTGTCGCGGAGAGGAAGAATCGAACGATTATAGAAACTGCAAGAACAATGTTAGTAGAGTCGGAACTCCCTATTCAATTCTGGGGGGAGGCTGTATCGGCTGCATGCTACACGTTAAACAGAGTTCTTACAGTAAAGAGACATGGCAAAACTTGCTTCGAACTCCTTCAGAAAAGGAAACCGGATCTTTCTTACCTAGAACCGTTTGGTGCTCCATGTACTATGATTGAGCCGGATGGAAAGTTTGGAGCTAAAGCAATCGAGGGTTTCTTCCTTGGATATGCTACTCCGAATTTTCGTGTTTGGAATCTGGCTACCAAAAAGATTGAGCTTTGGAGTGAAGTGAGGGTTCAAAGGTACACGAGTCCTGTTAGGGCTCCGGGTGATCCGTGGATGTTCGATTATGATGGGCTATTTGACTCCTTCAATCTGCCAACCTTTGACGAAGAGTCAGCAGCGGCTAGGATGTTGTTGGAAAGTGACAACGCTGCTGTCTCGCCTTTGGTTAGACCTATTGTTGTTGACCCTCAAGCTTCTTCGTCTGTCAACAATATGGTTCAAAATGAGGTTTATGAAGATGCTGCTGATTATAATGAATCTTCTGAAGATGATGAATATCATGATGCAGCTGAAGGATCTTCGGCTCCAGTTGCTCCTGTTCAAGGTGCCTCTGTTGATACACCTCATATGCAGAATGTAGACACTGCTGAAGGGAATGCATCCACTTCTACACACATTCCTGGTGTGGAGTTGGTTGTTGATCTTAATCTTAATAATTTGGGTATCAATGCACGTGTGCCAGAAAATCCTGAAATGAGGATTCATGATACCCACCCCCAGCAGAATATTATAGGAGATGTCCATCGCGGTGTGCAGACGCGTAATCAGCTGAGAAACAACCGGAATGCTGGTTTGTATTCAGCTATAAGAGAATCTGGTCTTCAAAATGACTGGTCCTTCGCGTGTTACGTGTCACAAGAAGAACCAAAATCGTGGAAAGAAGCATTGAAAGACAGTGCTTGGGTTGAGGCCATGCAGGAAGAATTGCAGCAATTTCAAAAGCTTGGTGTTTGGTAGCTTATTGAAAGACCTGAGAATTACAAGAAAATTGGCACTCGATGGGTTTTCAAATGCAAGAAAGACGACCGTGGAGTGGTTATTCGGAACAAAGCTCGTTTAGTCGTTCAAGGTTTTCGTCAGATAGAAGGGATCGATTACAACGAAGTCTATGCACCTGTTGCACGTCTGGAAGCAATTCGGATCTTTCTGGCTTATGCCTCATTCAAAGGATTCAAGGTCTACCAGATGGATGTCAAAAGTGCATTCTTACATGGTGTGGTTGAAGAAGAGGTGTACGTCGAACAGCCTCCAGGTTTTGAAGATCCTATCCATCCCGATCGGGTTTGGTTGCTCAACAAAGCTCTCTATGGTCTTCATCAAGCGCCACGAGCTTGGTATGCAACCTTATCTACCTATCTGCTGGAGAACGGTTTTCGAAGAGGTCTTATCGACTGTACTCTCTTCATCAAAGAACAAGATGGAGATCTTCTTCTGGTACAGGTATATGTTGATGATATTATTTTTGGTTCTACTAATGATGTCTTGTGTAGGAATTTCGAGCGCATTATGCAGGATAAATTCGAGATGAGTGCTATGGGGGAAATGACCTTTTTCTTGGGCCTACAAGTGCAACAAACTGAGTCTGGGATATTCATCCATCAGACTAAATATGTTGGTGACATCTTGAGCCGGTTCCAGATGTCTGATGCAACGCCCATTGGTACCCCACTGCCACAAAATCACGGAATTACTCCAGACTTGAAGGGTGAAGCTGTTAGCCCCTCGTACTACCGCGCAATGATCGGATCTCTTATGTACCTCACAGCATCAAGGCCAGACATAATGTATCCAACGTGCCTGCTTGCCAGATATCAAGTCAACCCGAAGGCCTCACATCTTGCAGCTGTAAAAAGGATTTTTCGTTATTTGAAGGGTTACCCTGACACCGGTCTATGGTACCCTAGGGATAATAACTTTGACTTGATCGCATTCAGTGATTCTGATCATGGCGGATGCAAAATCGACGGCAAATCCACAACGGCTGGATGTCAGTTTTTAGGAAATCGCCTAGTCACATGGCAGTGCAAGAAGCAGACTTGTGTGGCTACTTCAACATGCGAAGCTGAATACATTGCTGCCTCAAGTTGTTGCTCCCAAGTTCTTTGGATCCAACAACAATTGCGGGACTACGGTTTTGAATTCCTAACTACTCCTATTTACGTGGATAATTCTGCTGCATTACAGATCACTAGAAATCTTGTGCAGCACTCAAAGACCAAACACATCGAAATCAAATATCACTTCATACGTGATTGCTTTGAGAAAAGGCTAATCGATGTTGTTAAGGTCCACACCGATGACCAACGTGCCGACCTTTTTACCAAAGCATTTGACAAATCAAGATTTGACTTTTTATTACTGGTAAACGGCATTAAGGTCAAGCAAGAGTAAACCAACATCGGAAAATCATTTTTGTAAATACCTTTGTGTTTTAAATTTGTCTTAGTTTATTGATTTTAGGGGGAGTAAATCCAAAATCCAAAAATCGGAAAATCAAAAAACATCGAAAAATTTCAAAAACACAAAAACAATAGAAAAACAAAAATGAGTTTCCTGGCGAGCAAAAGAGAAAATGATAGTACATCAGTAGTCTATCCAAACCTCTTTAAACCTTAAATGAAAAACGATAAGCAGCTCTATATAAGATGTCTCGGTAGGCTCACAATCATTTTAAAGTGTGCAGGGTGATATAAATTTAAATCGACTGAAGACCAGGTGGGAACCACTCAATGGCATATGGTCTTAGTACCGAAATTTCGTTTGATAGATTGCCGAGGTTCTGAGATATTCGGTCTTTATGCTGCTTATCATCTGGGTATCATGGTTGTATCTTTTACCGAAAAATAACGGGGACGCAAGTCTAGATCTTCCATGATACTATACATACGTGTACATATTACATACTGCATTCGACCTCAATAAGTGATAAACAATCACATGTCCATATCAAATAAGTGATAAAATATCACATTTATCCGGGAGTCAAGTTTGTCTCTCTGCTGTACGAAAGTACTGACCTGTTCACGGACTTGCTCCTGTGCCCTCATGCATATGAAAATCAAGTTCCTCATCAATAAGTGATTATATCACATAGGGCTTGTTTTCAAATCAAAATAAGTGAGTATCTCACATTTTATACGGTCAAACAGATGATAATCGGTATACTCACCGGTAAGATGAACCCTCGTGCATACCTTGATACGGGAATGTGTCGTGATGTGGATGAACACCGGTCGGTAAGTATAAATCATACCTTAACGTATCCCCTCGCCATGATTACATCTGATAAGTTGAGCTTAAGTGGACAACAATACCGATAATTGTTATAGGATGCTTTTCTTAATGTTAACTAACTGAACAACAAGAGTGTTTGGCATGACCGTACACTGATATGATTCTCTTACCCTCGAAACTCGCAAAAAGAATGTCTGTATATATTTATTTACTGCTTAACTTTTATTGTCTTATTTTAAACAGTTTCGTCGTTTGGTGCATATCAGCACGACATTAGCGGTGATGTCGTTTGATAACACTCAAAGGATATTAAAATTGTTGTCTTTTAATTTCAAAAATACCAAAAAGATTTTAGGTGAGTTTTAATATAAACTTTGTAAAAGCCAAAAAGATTTTATTTCTACTTTATTTTCGATCGTACGATGTTGGAGCTCGAGTCTTCGTTACCTGAAACCTGACTGAAAACCGAATTGACTAAATCTTCATAAACGGTCGAAATTTGCATGTTTTGAAAGTTAAAGACTAAAATTGTCAAATTTATTAAACTTTCAAACTGTCGGACGGTGTTTGATTGTGACATGGTCATTCGTGTGTCATTTGTTTACACTAACTATTCCAAGCAGTTGTTCTCATTACGCGTTTAGATTTCTTGCATGTGCAGATTCTAAAGGCTAGGAGAACATGGTCGATGACAAGCTTTGGAATGAAGACACGACGTGAAGGCACTCAAAAGATGAAGATGATCGAGTTGCCGCTGACCATCATCAACACCACAAGGATCTTAAGCTTTGAAGATCAAGTCATTCACGAGCATAACTCAAGGGGGAGCTTATGTTAAGGGGGAGTTTGTCAACACACTTCCTACATGATACGGGTAGTTTGTTGATACACTTTCTGCTTTCAAGACGTGGAGACTTTGAAGATCCTCCGACTTTGATGACTCGAAAGGACATCCGAGACTTGAAGACACGAAGATCAAAGATGATCAAGATCGAGACAAAGCTACAGCCAAGGGGGAGTTTGTTGGTGCACTTGTGTCTGTACTTTGTCTGTATTCGGTCTCGATGTAAAACGATGTCTATGTTAGTCTTGTAAGTTTGACCAAGTCAACTATCCTCCTAGTTTGACTTGGCCAAACAGTTTGTGCATGAATGTAAAATGTCTGTGCCGAATGATGTCTCATCGAAGGATAGTTTAGATCCTTCGATGAGCTCGAAAGATGAATCTCGACAGATCATCCTTCGAGATATACATAGGTCCTTCGACAGGTTTAACTTCGATAGATGATCCTTCGATCATCTATCGGATCCTTCGATCAGCCTTGATGATCCTTCGGACAGACTACCTGTGTTTGGGTATAAATACCCATGCAGTGTGTTCTTTTCAGTTTAGACTTGGAGAGACGAGAGACAGATAGACACACTCGAGAGATAGTGAGAGCATTCTGTCAAGAACACACACACACACACTGTTAGAGAGTTTACAAAACAGATTTGTAAACATTGTGCTTGTAACCGGAACCTTTCATTCGCATTAATACAAGTGGTGTTAATCGGTGAATCTTTGTGTGTTTGTGTTTGTGCTTGTTTCAACTCGGTTTGCTCACTAGCTTGGATTCCGCACTTGCTAGTGGGTTAGTATAACAAGGTTAAGGTTGAACCTCATCCTCCGAGAGGGACCTACATAATCCTTCTTTTTTTATTTGATTTCTGAACTAACTGTTAATTTGCTACAAAGTTTTGAACATAAAACTTGAAAACATAACCATGTTGAACAATCTCATTTCTTTGACAAACAACTATACACTCAAGTTTGAAAATCATTTGCCTTTGGTGGAAAATGATGCATGGCCGTCCGACCGAAACTTTTCGTGTAGACATGAAATGTATGGATAAAGAGGGAACATTTTTCAATTTTTATTATACTGTCATTATATTATGTATTAAGTATGGGTCTTGATCTCTTTAACTTTTTTCTTTTATTCAATAAGTTAATTATTGTTTTTTTTTTTTGCAGGGGCAAAAGATTCAGACCCTGTTTTCACTCACGGTCAATTGTATGTTGCGTTATCAAGAGTTAAGACGAGAGAAGGTGTCAAAATTTTAATATTTGATGACGAAGGAAAACCAACCAATGAAACTGCTAACGTCGTTTACAAAGAGTTTTTTGAAAATTTATGATGTAAAATTTTTTATTTGTTTCCATTGACTTCAAACTTTGTTTCATTCTGTTGATGTTATAGTATGTTTATGAGTTGTTGGTTTATTTTACATTTGGTCAACTATGTCTTATATTCTTGTGCTTCCATTTTGTTATTGAAAATGAAAAATGTGCCTTTATTATTATAAAACAACTGGGCCGTGTATGCCTTTAATGAGTAAAATAGTATTTGATCATTTATTTATGATCATCTTAACTATTTGAAACAATTTAAATTGTTTTCTTGGAATGTATTTGTTTTTAGTAGTTGAGCCTTAAGAATTGTGTTGTTAATGTTTTGATGATATTATTCCAAAGCGATTCAAAATTATACACTGTTCAACATTTTAACTAATAAAATTAAACTTCCAGGAAAGCAGTCCCGGGTGATAACCTAGTAAGCATATATACATAAGCGTAAATGGAATAAGCATACATACATAAGTGTATTGTGGTTTGTAGAATTGTAGTCTACAATGGGCCGGTTGTAGATATATTGGGTTTTAGAAACTTTAAGTCATGCTTTTTATGCCATTTCTATAAGGCCCAAAGCTTATGTATCATTTAGTTTATTTTATAGGGTATATCCCGGAAGAGTGAGTGCCTCAATTTTGTATTTTTCATTATTTTTAATAAAATTTGCTAGGTATTTTCCATAAATAAATGCGTTAAATGCGGTTTTAGCGAATGTGATTTTGTTCAAATAAGCACAAAATAGATAGTTGTATTGTAACTTGTTGTCTCACATGGGAAGGTGTTGGCTCTTTTATGAGATATAAAGTGTAAAACTTATATTTGGCTTCAGAAATTTAGGGGGCGTTTGGTTGGCGGAATGATTTGGAATTGGAATTCGTATAGGAATTAGAATTTGAAGGAATTGGATTTGGAATTTAAACATTCCAATTTGGAATTGGAAATTGTTGGAATTGGAATTTCTATTCCATTTTTGTTGTGTTTGGTTTGGGTCGAAACGATATCGGGTCGAAACGGTTTGCGTAACGGTTCACGTCGAAAAGGTACGGGTCGAAACGATTCGCGTCGAAAAGGTACAGGTCGAAACGGTTCAGTTCGAAACGGTACTAGTCGAAACGGTTCACATCGAAACGGTTCGCGTCGAAACAGTTCGGGTCGAAACGGTTTGCGTCGAAACGGTTAGGATCGAAACAAGTATGGATCGAAACGGTTCGGATCAAAACGGTACGGGTTGACACGGTGTGGGTCGAAACGGTCGAAGATTCCAATGAATTTACTTTAATTCATTCACATACAGGAAGGATTTTGAATTCCTTTAGTTATAGGAATTTGAAGTAATTCATGCCTAATTCCAATTCCAATTCCATTGTCAACCAAACACATAAAGATTGGAGTTAAGATTCCGATTCAATCAAATTCTGTGAACCAAACATCTTAAGAGATGATGGAATTCAAATTTCAATTCCCTTAAATTCCATTAAATTTCTGTGAACCAAACGCCCCCTTAGGGTCAGGAATATTTGTGCTCATTTTTGAAGGACCAAAGTTTAGGTCTCATTTGGGGCTGATTGACCATGGAGTATAGATGTGCACAAACCCATTAATTTCAATAACCAGTATGATTAATCGGTTACACCGGTTAATTTGACTTTTTGACTTCAACTGGTTAATACCAGTTATTACTTTAACCGATTATGTTTAACTGGTGCGCTTAATTACTTCAACCGGTTCGGTTAATTAACCGGTTATTTTCGGTTAATAACCGTTTTTTAGCTTTTTTCTTGATTTTTCATTGTTTTTTTCGATTAACCGGTCTACCGGTTAAAAAGAGCGGTTAATAACTAGTTACTATACTAAATTTTTATAACATGTTACTAATCGACGGTTAAAAATAACCACTAACCGGTTATTCCTCGAGCGATTATTAACCAGTTACGGTTTCAATTAATAGCCGGTTATCTTATGCACCTCTATTGGAGTATGAGGAGCCAACCCTCAATTTTGTATTATTTCATTCCTTTCTATAAAAATATGTCAAGTATTGCTCCTTTAAAATAAATCTAAATTATTAGTTGTGTAATAAAATTTCCATCAACATTATTTACAATAAAATTTTCACACAGAGTTAATTACGTTTTTCGTCCCTATGTGTTGTCAAAAATTACTATTTCAGTCCATTAGTTTAAAAATTGTTATTTCAATCCCTATGGTTTTACTTTCGTAACTATTTTAGTCCACTCGCTTAACACCATGTCCATTTTACTGTTAACTTTTTAGTGAAATGCCTAAAATACCCCTCTATTAAAAAACTAGAAAAAACAAACAATTTTTATAACAAAAAATTTTTTTTTAATCTCTCCCAAATTCACCACCACCGGTAAACACCTCCCTGAAAAACCATGTTCGACCGCCTTCACACTTCCAAGTTCACCACCACCGTAAACACCATCTTCGACCACCTTCACACCTCTTACCACCATGAACCACCGTCCATCTGCACCAATCAAACCACCGCACCGAACACCACAACACCACAACCGGCCCCACCGCCGCCACAATTACAACACAACAACCTAACCAGCACCATCACAACGCCACCCGACAACACCTAACCGCTGCTTTATTTGTTTATCTTCTCCGATTTTCAATATCCCAAAACTTTTTTATCTCTCTAACAACCTAAACTCTTATCGGATCCACGACTTGAAGAGATAACAAGATCCTTGAAGATACAACAATGTATGAAACTTCGATAAAGAACAACCCTCAAGATAATAAGCATAAATAACAAACCGATTCTGGATCTGTACATCTAGTGGCTGACAGTTTTTGGCTTATAGGGACAACATCACCTTCTTGTCAGATTTAATCTTAACTTCATCAGAGTTCCATAAGGTTCGTCGGAACCCTAGGTCTTCACTCCCAACCCACCATTCAACACCAACACCAATATCAACAACCTTCGTCATCATCCTCATAGGTAGATGATGGCAGTGGTGTGGTAGGGATGGTGGTGGTGTGTGGTAGATGTGGGTGGCGTGGTGGTGGTGTGCGGCGGGGGCGGGTGACGTGGTGGTGGTGTGCGGCGGAGGCGGGTGGCGTGGTGGTGATGTGTGGCAGAGGTGGGCGGCGTGGTGGAGGTGAGTGGTTGTGGTGGGTGGTAACGGGTAGAGGTAGGTGGTGCCAGTGGTTTGTTGTGTTGTAATTCAGAGAAAAAAAGAATGAGAGATTAGCCAATAAGATAGTGGTGGAGTGGTTGGGGAAAGATTTGGTGTTCCTTGTGACCTAGGTTCAACTCCCACTCTCCCCGTTATTTTATGGGGCATCGAGGTGAAGGGCGAAAACGAGTGGCGCCAGTTCGTCTTAGATAGGAGGCGAGTGTTTACCTATTATTCTACTGCCACGCCTTCGGGCGGGTGGAGGCCGGGTTTCCACGCATCTGGGAGAGCCAAGGGGCTAGCGGCGGTTGAGTAATCGACCTTGCCCACATCGCCCGGTGTTACAGTGGTTGGCACGTCGTTCCTTACCGTTCAAGAAAAAGATTAAGTATTGGAGTTCAACAACATTTTTACAAATTAGCCCCTCACTTTCGTTGTTTGATAATTTATCCCCTTATTTATTTGTGTTTTAACTTTAATAATAGGGGCATTATGGTCATTTCATGTACAACAAAACATTTTCAAATTTTCAATTTCAACATTTATAATTTAAAATAGTATATTTCTAACCTATTTAATATGGATAACTTGCAATTCGTTAATTTAAAAAAAAAAAAGCTAAATACATGGTTGTGGTCAAATATTTTTTTCAACGCACCCGTATCATAATGAACTGAACCGATTCTGACAGAACATTGATATTTGTTATTTATGGTTTTTGATTGAACACGTGTCAATATCGTTTTAGACATATCCATGTGTAACGCCCTGCGTTTTCAAACATCCTACATTTAGAAACCTTACGTGAAATTCTATCTTTGGAAATCTTGTGTTCTTATAACCATTCTTTCATCGTAATCGTTGTAAAATACGGAACTTGCTTCGTAAATAAAACTTGTACATTACACTTTTTACCTAGTTAAATCATGTTTTATTTCATATTTCACCTTGTTACAAGTTAGGGGAAACATTGTTGCATATTATTACACAACTTAATTAACAAAATTACTCATTATAATGTTTTAAAAAAAATAAAAAAAATAAAGAAATATGGCAGCCCAATTCAGCAAAATTCAGCCCCATATAGTTGGGTTTTGTGGGCTAGTTTCAAGGTGTAACCCCTTCTAAACACTTCCAAAGCCCAACCCATTGAAACCCTAATCCTTCCCCCTATAAATACCACTTATAACCAGCCTCCCTACCACTTTTGCAACCCTAAAAACTCACAAAACATCCACCAAACCGTAGCTGAAAGCAAGGGTTCGAGTAGATTGACACCCCTTCACGAAAATGAGCATAAATCACTCAATTCTTATCCGATTCACTCGATTCTTTTTCCTACTTGCTTGTATAATCATGGGGTTCGATTCCTAGACTTCTCCTTGGAGAAATCAGACCTGGAAATGCCCCGAAATAGTCCATAAACTTTCTGTTTGTTTTTATGTTCATCAAAAACTTGTTTAAACCTATGCAACTTGTGTCTAACACATCTCATACCTATGTCCTAATGCTTACAACTTATCCCATGGTTGGTTAAGCTTAAAAACAAGGTTGAGACATTTAAAATCAGAGGATTAAACCTCATAAACTTGGTGTTTTGTTTAGGGTTTTTAACCCACAAGTCATGTCAAACTTTGTCTTTGATACATGAGTGATTATGGAACAACTTGGGTTGTCCAAACATACAATCCTCACATGATTTGATGATTTCTCTTAGTTAGTGTGTATATTTCTTATTCTTTATTGTATGTTCATGACCCTCCTTGGTTGTTTTTTTTACATCAAGTGTAGTGGTGAACACATAGAGGTGCCTAAATGGAAGACTTGATCTTCCTACCTCCTACATGACTTCTATGACATTTAGAGGTACCAAAATGAAGATTTTAATCTTCTACCTCATGCTTGAACTATTGGACATATATTATATAACCTAAATATATTATTCGAATAATCGAATCTTTGATGATGAACTAGTGTTCATATGTCGGGGTACTAGATTACATCATACTAGACTATGATAACTTGTCACGATTCTAATGGAACCTTGTTACATGAAAACATCTAAACTCCTTCGAGTTTCCTAGTGTCAAGAACAAGCATCATATGTACTAAATGATTATTTTCCATGTTATTCTCATATCTTATTTTTATGTTGTTTTAAACACCGAATCTCGACTCTAAACATACTTGAACCTTAACCCTTATACATTCGGACTCTAAATCTCTACTCGTCAACAATTGGATAATCGAAAAACATATGCAAACTTTGTGAGTATACTCGTACTTTTCCCCTTTTACTTTTACCACTTTTGGGGTGTAACATGTTTACCTATTGAAACTTACACATGAACTTTTGTCTAAACACATGAACATTCCTATAACATGCTTGTATATGTGATGGCTTGATACTTTAAATTTGGGTGATTCTTATGTGTTGAACTTATCATTAACTTCGTACGAGCCAAACCTTGACATATGTAGCGCTATAGGATTAACGACCCGCCTCTACTGAAACTTTGGTTATGTCATGAGCAAGTTGCGTTTTCTTGGTTTGATATGTTAGACACATGCCATGTTTAAATGTTTATCTTGAATCACATGCTTGCTATGAGGAATTGTTCAAACTTATCTTTTGCTATGTACGTATCAAACTTGTATACTCGCCTTTGCTTTTGCATTGAACTTTATTTTAAACATGTTACAGGTTGAGGACGATGATGCTATGAAATGAAGTAGCGTTGATGCCTAGATACACATATAGACGTTAGGGTTTAAAATGTTGTATCAAAATTTTGTTATGTTATCATGTTGTTTTGTTAAACTTGTCGTATTTGAATTTCTTGTAATGTTGACTATTTGAAGTTATGAAATGAAATGGAATTTGGATTTTCTAAATATTGTCACAAATAGCGTTATGATGTCTCTAGCAATCTTCACACTTCGTCTCATCCCGATGTTTCCGCCATTGGTTGGGGTGTGACACCATGACTTTATTGTTTTCTCTTTTCGGTTGCTATAGCAAGTACCAATACCGTAACGACCCAAATCGATACCGACCAAATTCCCGTCACGTAGCTCTGGAAACCCCACTAGTTATACATAATAAGTAAGTGGTGGAGTGGAAAAAATCGTGTCAAAATGATGTAGAGGTCTCAAGTTCAAGGGTTTGGCTCCCACCACTAAGGCCTTATTTTTTTGGAGTTAAATGTCATTTTAGTCCCTGTGGTTTTGGGCATTTTACCGGTTTAGTCTAAATATTTCATTTTTCACATATGAGCCCAAAAAGGTTTCAGAATTGCCATTTTAGTCGACTAGTTAACTTCGTCCATTTTTAAATGTCCTCGTCATCAATTTATAAAGTCAATGAATGAAAAAGTCAAATCGGAAGTTGTTGGGTGTTGTGGATATAATTTTCTTGTAAGAAATAGAACAACAGATCAGATCAGATCAAAACAAGAACAAGTCAACTGATATAATTCAATAGCATTGGAGTATTTGGGTGCTGTTTCGATCAACTATTTTGAGGTAATATTTTTCACTCGAATCTTTAAATTATTGAAA